>NW_027272044.1:0-457553 GCF_040938485.1 Diadema antillarum
CTTTAACTAGAACTACGTTCACATAATCTATATTTACATTTGCTGGACCAAAATATTGGAACAATCTTTCTAACAGTTTAAGGACATCCCCAAGTTTAAGTTCTTCTAAGAGTAATCTGAAGAAAAACATTTTGAGCAGTTATAAGAATTTATCTAAATATCATTATGAAAATCAATTTTTTGATAGTAACTTTACTAAATCAAAAAATTATGTTGATTTTTTATTGGTTGCAAAGAAGTGTAAAATCCAACCTTATATTCTGTTGACGAAATTACAGCTAAGCGGCTCCATCCATCCACTACCTCTCGTCTTCTTCTATTTTTTTTGTCTTTTATCCTTTCTCCAAGTAATAAGTTTCTTTCTTTCTCTCTCTCTCTCTCTCACACACACACACACACACAACGCACACACACACACACACACACACACACTCTCTCTCTCTCTCTCTCTATTTCTCTCTCCCTCTCTGTCTCTCCTCTCTCTTCCGGCATGGCAGCGATTTAGTGTAGGGATTTGTTCAGGGTTTTTGTTTCGGATTAGTTAGGTTAGTAATAGGTCTTTTTGTCTTAGTTTCTTTGTTTCATCCATTTTCAACGTATATCAGTCAATCGATCATATAATTTCTTGTATTACGGGAGGGGGGAATGCACCCTACAAGCCCAGCTTTTTAGCATTCCTCCCCATTTCCAACATTTTCGTATACTTACAATTTTTCTGTAAACTTATCCTTTATTTTGAATTATGATGAAATTTATGTATATACTTTTATTCAATTTCTGTAATACATGTATATGTTTTTGTTGGAAATGAAAAATGAATGAATGAATGAATGAATGAATGAATGAATGAATGAATGAATGAATGAATCTTCCTCTGCCCCACGTGGGCTGAGCAGGTTATACTTACTTTACATAAATGTATATTCATGACAATATTTTTTGTTAGTAATGACAGTTTTAATTACGGTCATGAATACATGGTGGTAGATATCATAACAATCTATAAAAAAAAATCATTTTAATGTGTGTATAATTATGTAGTTACTTTAAGAAGTTAAGATATTGTAGTTACTAATTATCTGTATGCATATTTCCCGTCCTCTGGATATTACGTCACTTATAGGGAACCTATATGCTAGCACGTTACAAACTACGATTTGTTAGGTTCCCCTCCATAATGATTTAATGAATGCCAGGTCAAGAAGAGCTAAGACGTAGGCATTATTGTTTATTGCGTTGATATATCATTTATGATTATTATGGAGAAAGAAAATCAAATCAAGCCTAATCAAATTATTTTACTAAATTTTCGAAATATCTCACATCAGACATGATCATACTTCTTTTCGAGCAAAATCTGAAGTCAAATTAATGGAGGAAGGTATATGGCATTATATTGCCAAACCCCTTTACACACAAACGCACACGACGAATGCACACCGCATACACAAACTTCTCTCTCCTTTAACATGAATGCGTGTACGTGCGTGGGTGTGTGTTTGTTTGTGAGTGTGTGGTGTGGTGTGTTGTGTGTGTCCAAACCACGAATCACTCCTTGTTTCGTGGCCATCATTAACACAAAGTCAGTCTAATAAAGATTCCAAACACGAACTTGCGGAAATGCCGGCGCGACTGTTTTCCTGTTCCCACTCACGAAGAAATCCGCAAAGGCAGTCCAGAGATGCGAGATTTGAGAGAGCCGTTTTAAAAACAGTAATAGGCATTTGAGGGACATGATTTGTATCATGTGGACAAACAAAGAGGAAAAAAAAATAGTCTGTCTCGAAATGTCGAAGTTAAATATATTCGACCTAGAAACACAAACAAAAATAACTTTCCGTGGGGAACAAACTCTCTTCATAACCAACGTCAGTGCTTGAATTTAAGTCCATGATTGTTCTTTCTATCCTTTCTAATGAAATTTTAAAGAGAAGCGCATGCAGTCTCACATTGGCCGTGTGCAAGATGGATTTCTAACGAACGCTCTCTTCATTTCACTATTATGTAGTTTCCTGTTCACGAAATCTCCGCTGATGCTTTTAGCTTCAATCACACGTGTGAATTGTTTCTAAATGATGGCCTGCTCTAAGGACATGCGAGAAAGATAGTTGTTCATCTAGTCAGGATTCGAACCGATGTCTGCTCCGTTTTTGGTCAAGTATTGTACCAACAGTGAATGAGCTGTCTTTTACTCAGCCCTCTTCAAACTGCTTCCTCTTTAGCTTGAATATGGATACCATGCGTTTAGTTCGGAGAGAACGTTAACGAGAAATATCATGCATTGTATCAGTGATACAAGTCTTAGATTATAAACCAATCGAATAGACGCCCTTTTAAGATTGAGTGGGACTGTTGTCCGGATGAAATCTCAGAAATAAAACTTGCCTATTCGCAAAATCTCCTATGCGCTGTTCCCTGTGCCACTTTCGTATAGTGCTTTATACGCTATACTGTTCTGCTATGGCTAATGGTCTCTGTGGGCTTAGACCTTTGATGTATGCATTGATCGAGGCTTTTTTAACAGTCTCATCTTCTTTTTCCATTTTCTGTTTCCTTTTTCCCGAATTCCCTTTTCTTTCTTTCTTTTTCCCCATTTTACCTCATTTTCCCGCACTCTTTGTAGATGTATAAGCTCTTCACCCCTTCTTTCCCTTCCCCTCTAAGGTATACTCACATAATACAAGTCATAGTCTTTTGAGTGGGTACCTCCATTTTCTCGCAGAATGTAATAATGTCTTCTCGTACTGACTACAGGCATGGACATGTGCTCATTCTTTGATGCCTGTGTGAATCATTCAATAAAATGCATGTCAGATTTCACATATTTCTTTGTATATTCTTTTGAAATAAAAAGTTTGAATTGAACTGAATTATTGAGAGAATGCACAGTAACCGGAGGTAAGCAACATCACAACAGACAAGGTCAAATAGAAACTTCAACTCAACTTTGATTCCGAGTGGAAACATGCTCTGTATTTGTGTGTATTTGTGTGTGCGTGTGTGTGTGTGTGTGTGTGTGTGTGTGTGTGTGTGTGTGTGTATGTGTGTGTGGACTGTGGGGGGGGGGGGAGTGGTATGTACTTAAGATATTGTGAATGTGATGGTTTTGTATATTCGTGATTGTTCTGAAGAAACAAAAAAAAACCATAATATTATGGCATATTGTATGTCATTACAACTGTCTGCGTCTACACAATTCAATAGAAACAGTTTCTAAAAAAAAATTATATCATGTATATTCGGCGGGTTTAACGGGCTTTTGTGGATACTGGTACACGGATAAGATATAGTAGGCATACGCCCATTTTGTGGAAGTACGGAAGGGAGGGATAAACGAGGGAAACCAAAGTGCTCAAGTCAAGTGATAAATATACTTTATTGATATCAATTTAGCCGCTAGAAAATCCATGAAACATGACGGAGATTTGGCCCTAGATGTATCGAGTGATTAAATTCAAGCCCCATGCCTCGGGTGGAGCATGCACTTTTCTTCGGGTTCAATTGGCAGGAGGCAAAGAACTCTCCTCAGAACAAGCAAGTTCTTCAAATTAAAACCTGAAACAGGAATCAGGTTCGTCCGAAAGGGCTGTATACGTGCTATTTTGGAAACCCATTTTTTTTTTCATGCACAAATTCCTTCCAACCTCTCTAAGCGCTCTTTACACAAGTGTGTCCGCAGTGTGGAGAATTGCTGGAGTGTAGAAGGCACCAAAATATTTCTGACTGACACAATTCACAGAGAATAAGAGAGAACGAGGGAGACAGACAGGCAGACAAAACGTCATTGGCGTGTAGAAAACCCGAAATAAGTCCTAGTAATGACGCGATGAATCGATTTGAAAAGAAAGCTTCAGTCTTCGATCGCACACTTTGTGACGTCTTACCAAGCCAGCTGGCGGCCGAGGAAGAGAAAAAAGGAGAACAGAGAGAGAAGAGAGAGAGAGAGGGAGAGAGAGAGAGAGAGAGATCGCATCCAGGGTCATATCTGAGAAAACAGGAAGAAAGGCGGAAAAGTTCTTATTTCTAGTTCTGCTTTAACCTTTCATAGCCACCCTCTTTAAAACAAAATGTCCTTGAACACTGGGGGCAAGTCTTTTGTCTATGCACGCCACTAATGGAAAATATTCCACAGCTAACAGCACAGGATCGATTACGTTTATATAAGAACAATACTTGTACGATGTCTTGTTAAAAGTAGGTGACTTTTTGTGATATTTTACCATTTGCGTTTGCTGCCTATGGACAATGGAATCACAGAAATCTTCTTCTGTTCTTTTTTTTTCGGGGGGGGGGGGACAATATTCTCTTCATTCCTGTTGACGTAGCATCGTACTCTGTCGTCTTTTATCACTTCGGGCTTGTCTATCCACAATCAAAGCAAATGTTGAATTTTCAAATCTATTATCGTTGCTTTACATTGTAACATCACGAATGATTATAGTCTTCTTATCCAGCAATTACGGCTCTTGGAGTTATTCAAAACTACAACTTTTAAACGAATTGTTCTACTGTTTTATACAAATATCTGCATTTACTAAATCCACATGTATATTTCAGGTAGATTCCCCTTTAACCATTTGTGCACTTTCTACGGCTGATCGGCATAGAAAAAACAAACAAACAATCAACATGACATTGCACACACTGCCCAAAGTCTCCAGCACAGAAAGGATTCAGCAACAAACACAGGGAAATCCAAAATAAGCAAGCAAGCACGAAAACAAAGAAGTACACGACAGAGCTTCCCACAAGCTGAACAGCATTTTTTTTTTTTGTATCTATTTGCATCGGCAGAGGACTTGTTGAGAAACGTTAATGTTAATTTTGATGTGTAATTTCGTCATCATGGTTACATATATTGTAAATGTATCTGAGGCTAAATGCATAACAATACTTAACGCAAACAAAACTTGAAACAAAATGTCACGAAAATCGATGTTTGTAGAAAAGATCTTCCCGTTTGATATTCCTTTAATTATGATGATGGCGTAATGCAACACCATAAAGACAAAAGATACATTTCAGCTTCTGGCAACTTGTCTTGGCCACTGATCGGCAGGCGATCTGTCAACGCAAAATTGAAAGTCCATTTAATTATTCTTCTTTATTATCTAAGCAAAGTGATTTGTGGGAGGGTTGACAATTCACCTCACCTCTTAACCAATATAGTGTCTTTTTCACTTTTTTCCCCCATCCTGTCACGAAATCACTGTCGAACCCTTTTAAGATAATGGCTTTGGAACATAAATAAGGTCATCTTTTCATTACGTTGCAGTTAGCGGATTTCATTATTCCCTTTATTTTTAGCTGATAATACCACTGCGCATCAAAACAATGGTACAAACGAGCGGTCAAATTCATTAGCTTGGCTTCTTCATCAACGATTTTTTTTTCTTCGCACGAGCCATTATGATGTGTGGGCCCACATATTACAGGAAGAGCGATTTTTGCTGGGCTTTTAATGACAACAATGAGCTAAAAAAAGACACTTGCTAATCGCAACAAAGCCGAACCTGTCTGAGAATAAGCAGCTATAACTTGCACAAATGATGTTCAAAAGTACTTACTCACTATAATTTACATTTACCATCGTTTAGATTTATATGGCTAATGCAAGCACTAAATTAGCCTTGATTTCATTGTCAAAGCTATCTCTGTGGTCTTGATGGACCAAGGTATACAATTCTTGAAAAGATGTCAAACTGTTAAGCAGGCAGAGGAAAATGAACTTGAGGGCAATGACACAGGACAAAAAAAAGCTTGAAACATTCGACAAGTTCAAGGAAGAGATTTCGACCCTAAATTGGTAATCAGTGAATGCGTTTCACTAGGAATCCGTACATAGTATCTGACGAAGGTGTTTTAAAATAAAAATAAATAGATTAAAAAAAAAAAAAAACAGCCAAAGATTCTCTGTCGGATTTGTCGCTTCGTTCCACGAGCCTTTATTCACAAATTACTGACTGTCTATATCATGTCCATTCACGTGACACAACTTCCTAAAGCATACTGTGAACTGTCTCTTCCATCATCCTTGGCAAAAAACAATTTCCCCGCTGGGGAATGTGTCTTATCTTGTTCCGAATTGATGGTTAACTCTACCCTTAGGTAAAAATCTTTGGTAAATTCTCATCTTTTGGCACCTGTTAACGAAGATCTTGTTTCTTCTTAAAGATCAGTGAGGTGAAACCTGAGATTGCCAACGCGTTGAATGGAGTGGAGCCTCTCCATCTCAAAAATGTAGTCTTTATATTGACGTCATTGGCACTTGCCGCAAAATGAACATGACAAATAAGGACCCTATGATGTGTTGAAGCACGAAAACAAAGTGTGTGGAGGTCAGACTCGCGGTGCATTCTCGTATGACATTCAGAACATTGTCTACACACACACACACACACACACACTCACACACATACACACACACACACACACACACACGCACATCAAATGGAAAAAAAACATTTACTTAATCAGATCTTTCTAACTCGCTAGACACAGTATTGGGTGATGTAAAAAGAGGCACACTGCAGTTGCACTGAATTTATCTAGGAAGATAGACATGACAAACACACACACATATTTCTGTTGGGAATTTTTGAATGACACAGAGCATTGCTGTTTTTTTTTTTTTGTGTGTGTGTGTCATCCCTAAAGATGTTAGCCACTTTTCGTAGAGCTGTTTTTATGAATAGTGTTACCCATGTTTCCCCGAAGACTGCACTTGTCAACGAAATACAATGTGTCGAATTTCACTCCAAACTAGGACAGGCGGGGGAAGCGACTAGGAGAAGAATAATAAAACTGTTTGTCAGCTATTTATTGGTGCTTTTTTATTTTCTTTTTTTTTTGTCGTTGGTCATTTGTTTATGACGCCTTCGGATTGACTGAAAGAGGAATGACTCATGTGAAGGATTGAAATCGGATGGCTACACTGAAAACGTAGCCGCGAGGTGGCTAGGTTGGTATCGCGTCTGCCTTGCGATCAAAATTAATGGTTCAAGTTCCAGTGACACCAGCCATGCCAGCTGAGCAAAATTATGTACGTGCTATCCTATCATCCCCTCTAGTAAAGAAGCAAAACGCTCCCGCGGATAGGACAAAAATATTAAGGTTCCGCGAGCAAGAGAGTTAAAACTCCTTCATGTATAAGATCCCACTTCATTCGTTCATCTCAAAGAGTAAAGTGCTGAACCGGTGAAGTGCAGGTCCGCCCCAAATACACAGGATAACGGCCCGGTGACCAGTCGTGGTCCGCCAGAGGTGACTATCAATGGTCAACTAACGTTATCAACCAGGCATATAGTGTCCCACGAGATGACACAAATTGAAAAGAAAGAACATGTTCTCATGCCTCCACCTCATTAATTGTCATTCTAAGCAACACTAAAATAAATAGATACAAATAAGTTGTACAACACAAATAAAATTAAACTGAAATTGAAACTCAACGATGGTTGTTGTTCAGGTTTCTTTCAAGAGTCTTCAAGGTGTGGTCCAGGTTCCTTCTGGGTTTTCACAAGGTACCTTCCAGATGTCTGCCAGGTTTTCTTCCGGTGTCTTCCCAGTGTCGTATACAAAATACTTTATACACGGCACTCTTTAAGGTGTCTTCTTTGCAGTTGCCTTCCACCTTTCTACAAGATTTCTTCGAGCTTTTTTTTTTTTTGACGTTAGTACAAGGTATTCTTAAATGTTGTTTCTTTGTATTTTTGTTGGCTTTTGGGTTTGTATATATACACAAAAAGAAGCACTGACTAATGTAGGTGTTTTCTTGTATGTCTTTGTTTTCTTTACGTGAGTGTGTATATCACTGTGTGTCATGGTGTGTTTTTTTGTGTGTGTGTGTGTGTCTTCGTGTTGGCGTATGTACTGGTATATTAATATCACACTGTTTGTCTCTTTCCTTTTAGTCCAAGAGCATCAGGCCAAAATAGGCTTAAACCTGGACATTTCTGGTAACAAGCTGATTTTTCTATTTCAGGATAGGTCCAGAAATATGTTTAAAATAACATACTAAAAGTCCCCATATATCCTCCTAGAGCGTTTTCCGCAATCCAAGATGGCGTTCAAAATGGCCGCCATTTCGTGAAATTCTTATAACATTTCAACCAGGGAACCCAAATACAAAATTTAAACGTCTAAATATATGTTTTGAAGCATGGAGAACACAATAAATTGATACACATTAAGATATGTTTAAGCACGCAAGTACCGATAAAACCGCTCGAGCTCTTCCTAAATCCATCTCACAATGTAATTGTGTAAATACATATTAGTATATGATTACCATGTGATTTTTCATCCGGAAAAGAATAAAAAAAAACTTTTTATCAAAAACAGTTCATAAGTGTAAAGTATACATATTAAAACATTTGAATGTTAAAATCAAGGAGCGTGTCCTTGTAACGAGAGAAACATTTCATCATCAGTTTTGTTGCTAAACAGACAGCCTACTAGAAGGCGATATTTCTTACCACATGGTCTATTTTCATCACCTCAAGCACATAAGATGAAAATTTAGTGCTACCCTCTTTTTTTTTCCTACGCGTTTAAAGTGTACCATGAGGTGAGTTCCATTTGAAACTGTCAATTACAACTTAGGAAGTAAAAACAATTCTTTTTGGTATCTGTACTACATACATGTTCAAAGTTAGTGTCATTATACATGTGCAACAAAATAATGTGTAATTTATCACATGACAGTGAATTTCTGTGGTGCAGTCTATTGCTCCACCTAAAAACATAGTGATTAAATTATTTCATTCATTTCATGTAGATTAGATGAATAGTAGACAGAAATCAGAGAATTTGACACTCATAGTTATTGGTGCATGGAGGAAGGACACTCCCTCCGACATGAGGGTTTGTTTTGCTTGTTTTTTAGACTTGAAGATGAAATATAATAGGTTCACACGTTTGAAAGATATTGAACTGTTTCCATCAAAGAGTAAGAAAAATATAAAGCAGTATTCAGGGAAATGGGCAACGGGAGGGTGTGGAAGGGGGATCCCCCTCCCCCCTCCCCCTCTCCCGCATAATGGAGATTTTGCATTTTCAGACTTAATATTCAGACATCTGATGCACCCTATTGGTGAAATATTAGAGTTTTGTTTCCATCAAGAAAGAAACAAAAACATATATTTATGGAAGTGTGCGGTGGTACGGTTGCATCCTCCCACACGAGGGAGATTTTCGTATTTTTAGAAATTCAGAGATGTGTTGCATCCTTTTGGTGAAATATTCAATATTTGTTTTCTATTTTTAAAAAAAAGTTAGGAAAAGCGTATATTTAGGATAGTGTCGGGGAGGGGGGAGTGTGGGAGGAGAATACTTCTTCCCATACGATGGAGATTTTGGCATTTTCCAATTGAAATTCAGAGATTTAGAGCATTCCTTGGGTGAAATATTTGATATTTGGTTTTATCATAAAAGTGAGAAATATATATCCATGCAAATATGCGGAGAAGGTGCAGGAGGTGATGCACCCTCCCACAAGAGGCAGATTTTTTTTTTTTTCAGACCTGAAAATCTCGGGTTTTATGGTGCACACTGTTGATGAAATACTAGATTTTTGTTTCTATTAAAAGTGTAAGTAGAATAATGACTAGTATATTCAAGGCAACGAGCTGATGGAGGATGTAGGAGGGGGAAACCCCTTTCCACTGCAGGGACTTCTTGCATTTTTTTTTTTTGGTGATCATCATTTAACGGCCTGGTGCACCCTTGGTGTTATATTAAGAAAATTGTCCATCCTCAAAAAGTACATAATTCATAGTCTCAGCATCCCCAACCCCTCCAACGCAAGGGAGCCTTTACACTTGAATTGAAGTAGAAATAATTATATCATTTACACATATTTGTTAGAATATTTGGAAATTGGTAATCAAAGGGGTACTTAATTTACATCGGGGAACTGAGCGGCGGAAGGGTTAGGAAGGACATATCACTCTCCACTGTGACGGAACTTATGCATTTTTTAAATGAAAGATCTGGTGCACACTTCATTTAATGACATGTTCGGAAATTTGTCAATCTCAAAAGTGTACAAAGTCTATGGAAAGGGCCCCGAGTGAGGGACGTTTTGCGTTTTTATGATTGCAATTTCACGATAAAGTGCATATACTTCAGGTTGAATATTTGGACAATAATGATTGTACAGGCCACCCCCCCCCCATTCTCCAATAGCGGGGGGGGGGGGGGGGGGTACCAACCCAACCCATACCCATGTTGTGCACAATTAAGGTAAAGATTATGCTTGACCCTCTGAATATTGAATCTCTAACATTATATTGAAATTCTTTGTCTCTTGAAACAGGCTAAAAGCAGCAATGTGTTGATAAAACAAAATGGCGGCCATTTTAGGCACCATTTCGATTTCGGGAAGAATTCGCGTGGTTTTATTGGTACTACGTGCTTCATGATCTCTGAATAAGTATTTTATTGGGTTCCTTGTGTCACAAAATATATATTTTGACATTTAAGTGCATATCGGGGTTACTTAGTTGCAGGGTTATGACAAAAACAGGAAATGGCGGCAATTCTGGACGCCAACTTGGATTACAGTACTTGCGTGCGTCAACATCTCTTGATATGTATCTTATTGAGTTTTTCATGCTTCTAAACATATATCTAAACATTCAAATTTTGTATTTGGGATACCTGGTTAAAAAGTTAAAGAATTTCAGGAAATGACGGCCATTTTTGACGCCATCTTGGATTAAGGAAAACGTTCAAAGGATTTATGAGGGCTTTTAGTCTGTGATT
The DNA here is from genome assembly GCF_040938485.1 of Diadema antillarum. Classification (NCBI taxonomy): domain Eukaryota; kingdom Metazoa; phylum Echinodermata; class Echinoidea; order Diadematoida; family Diadematidae; genus Diadema; species Diadema antillarum. The sequence continues at coordinate 10,768 of NW_027272044.1, forward strand.
CTAGACACATTCCTGTAGATATCCTGAAAAAAACTCAACTTGTTACCTGGAAATGTCCAGATTAAAACTAATACTCTTGTCCTATTTACCAATAATTTCTGGAAAATAAAAAAGTCAACAAATATATATAGGCCTACATTTGTAGTACCCTCCCCCCCTCCCACATCAAACGCTCCTATATTGTGGCAACGAGGGCCCCTTGAATTAAATTTCCTGTATCCCCATATACACGTACGTTTACTTCCCTGATACACCCGCAAATATATCCAACGTGTAATGCGCAAGCTTGTTCCACGATGACACACTTACGAAATCGGTCCAGATCTGTTTCAATTAATTCTCAGTTGATACCATTTTGTCATCTGAAACAAATACGTAAATGTATGATGCCGTCTGTGACGGAGGGAAAATACCGTTTCATAAATGCAAAGCCAATAAATTGCAACACGTCTACTCTTGCCAGTTCTTCCAGTCCTTCTATTCTGAAGTGCGAGGATATTTTTCATTTATGACGAAGATTTACGACTTTTCCCCTCGAAGCGACCTAGATTTCTGGATCAACAGATTTTTTGGTTCTAGAACGTTACAGGATTACAGTAATCGATACCAAGTATCCCCGATACCTTGAAGGCCCAAGCAATTAAGTGGATGGCCAAATTTGTCATTAATTACTCTTCTTAAAGCACGTGCTCGTGACAATCTACAGAGCATTATTTCTTCCTGTATATAAAGCCCTCAAAAACGTCCTGCAATTCCACTTTGATCATGTATCATATTTCTCTCAATTCTACATCATTTCATTCAAATGTAACATCGCAAGAAGCCTGATTAATTTTCCTTGCAATGATAACTCATTTATTTATATTATGCCTTCCTGGAATGCACAGTTCGACTGAGCATGAGGAAAAGTCAAATGCGAAATGTCGCAAAATGAAGCAAACGTGTTTTGTCAAACAGTGCAATCCCTTTTTTTTTGGTCTTTTCACGAAAGGCAGGTGCTTGAAAAGAATGCATTGTGAGATTATCATTAGATTCCAGGCTTCATCCATGATTTCAAAACTGAAGTAGTATCTTCAGATTAGACTTAAAAGATGACCAAACAATCATCTAATGCTCAGGAAATAGGAGTTTTTGAAAGTGCTCACATTTCAGCATTGCTTATTCCAGTGGTCTTGTTTTTTCATCGAAACAACACATTTTCGAAAACAGAATTGTTGCAACTTTCCACTTTTGATTTGTCTCCATACCAGTTGTTTTGCACATTCCAGGAACACCCTATCGTATTAGCAAAGTGAGGTGTTACTTTAAAGACAATTCATCAGGCTTTCATATGATGTATCATTTAGTGAAGATTGTGACAGTACAAGAGAAATATGATATATCAGCTTTTAATTGCAGAACCTATTTTGAGGGGTATATATATATATATATATATATGTATATATATATATATATATATATATATATATATATATATATATATATATATATACTATCCACATATTGGCAGAAATAGTAATAATAACAGTGCCAACTGTTTTTTATTCAAAATCCAAATTTTCAGGGCCTCCCCCTTCGTCAGGGATGAAAGTGCTTAAAAGTCTTCACCGTGATATTAACAGATTTGTTAATATCACTATGAAGACTTTTAAGCACTTTCATCATGTTCATTCCTGACGAAGGGGGAGCCCCCCGAAGATTTAGATTTTGAATAAAAACCAATAGGCTCTTTTGTGACATATACATATATATATATATATATATATATATATATATATATATAGGTTGAAATTTATCAGGGACGTTATTCCCTTCTATACCTCATCAAAAGTGAAATTCCCTTGATACCCTTTAGCGCGTGCTGCACTTTAGCGATGGAAAATTCAAAGGGTGCAATGGTGGATATTTTACTTCAGTCCTCCGAATAAATATCAGTTTGAAGTTCGATTCAATTCAGTTCAGACTAATTCAGTTTTAATGTCACCTTCAGGAAAATCAAGTGTAAGTAAAACACTAATACAGACAGGACAGGCTCAATGTAGGGAATATACCTCAATTTTCGTTGTCATTCTCGTAAAATGTTCCAGTTTCACTTCAAGCTCTGTAGTAGTGATGCTTTTTGTTACACTTCCTTTAAGCCACATGCAATAAATCCCTGAGGCTCACTTCGATGGTGTGACCATGTGTCGCTGGAGTAGAACCTTTCGTTATTGGGACATTTCATTATCTTTCTCCAGTATGGCAGGTCCATGACCGAGGAGCTGGCGGGTAGATCAGCATGGGGCACACGCTTCCTCTCTGGTTCATGAGACGGAGACACATTTAGAAAGGAACCGCTACAGTTTAATAAAATATGCGATAGACGCATGCAATGCCTCACATTACACGGACGTTGTCAAACGGTCAATACGTAAGAAATACTAAGAAGAAAATTATTCGATGCATGACAATGTATAAAGCTCTATTCTTGTTATCTCAAGTTACGTGAATAGTCATCTTGTACCGACTCCGTCAATTCCAATGTATGGAAACTGTTTTAGAAACTAGTGGATAAAATGAAAAAGACCAACAAACAAGCCAAAACAAAACAAAACAAAGCAAACGCCAAAGTGCTTTAATATGAGGGTATAACTGTCATCTTGGCGACGTAGGTGAGCTGTCGGAACAACGTTTTGTCAGTATAGGAAGAAACGTTGCATTACACTGTATTACGTTGACTATGAAGCTGTTAGAATCTGGAGTAACTCATTTTGTTGACCTGGTAAACATCAAACAAAGACAAAAGCGTGAAAAAGTAAGGTGGGAAACAGGTTGAATAAATAAAGATGGGCAGATTAATGGAAGTAAAAGGTATGGGACGACTTAACTGCGACTCTACGGGAGTGAAAGTCAGTGTTATAACCCTAAAGTCACATCAATCCTGCCGCTAGGAATGGGTGTTAGAACTTGAGGATGGAGGAGGTTCTCCTTCATGACATTATCCGACGGCAGATGGTAATCATTGCCTTCCCCTCTGTATACACAGCTCTCAGCCTCAATTTGATGTAAGTCATCTCCGTCACAGATTCCTTTTAGCATTCACAACATGACAAGGGTCCTACAAACAGCCCGGTAGGTTAGTTCAAAGCCATTGGCGTGATTTGAAAGTCAAATTGCAGTCAATAATTGTCCCTCACTCTTTGTCACTCAGATTGAACCTCAGAAAACAGGGGTCTTTAAAAAATTAATGCCAACGTTCTTTACAAATATATGTACACATACATATAACATAAACAAGAGTCCCAAACTGTTTTGACTTTGGTCGTTATATTCTTCGCAGGACGTAATCAAGAGAGATGTAAACTGAGATGAAATGAGAAGAAGATCTGAAGTTTGAAATCTCCTTGAAATAAAGTAAGAATTTGATTTCGGACGTGGACTGCAAAATTGGGAACAGACGTCATGAAATGCAGCTCTTCGAAAATACGATATACCTTCCCATGGTCATCTAATACTATGAAAGATTCAATATCTAGATACATGCATACTTTATCGCAAAGTTCGTTAGTTAACGATATAAAGTGCAGCTGATTAAAGCTGGAGAAAGAAAATGGGGCAAAAGTTGCAATCTTGGCGGTGTAAGTGGTAGGTTATGTTCTGGTTATGATAAAACGCAAATGTTTGAGGAAAAAGAAAAAAGCAGCAGAGAAAGAAGAAGTCAGAAGCAATGACAACGGCACCCCTCCCCCCCCCCCAAAAAAAAAAAAGACACAAAAGCACCTGATCATGTTAACGATTAACCTGGTATAGTATTGTCAGATGTATATAGTAATAATGTAGTAATAACAACATTAATAGTGGTTGTAGTACAAAACCTTGTAATGACATGATATTGATGACAATGCATCACAGGTATTGATATAGAAGAAATATTATATACTGAAGATGAAGAAGACAGCATGCAGTGTATAAAAAAGAGACGGAAACCCTAGAGAGATGGAGAGAGAAAAAAAAGAACAGAAAAAAAATAGAAAAATTATCTGAAAACAAGGTTAAATGATTGCAAAAGATCTCTCTTTTGGTAACCGGAGTTGGCAATGGGTTCATCGAAAGGCAGCTGCAAGTTGGTAAATCTTAGAGAGAAAGATAGATAAAGAGAGATAAGCAGAGATAGAGAGAGAGAGAGAGAGAGAGAGAGAGAATATGGGTCAGAGGAGAGATAGATAAAAGAGACAAAAGCAAAATATGGAAAGAAAAAGTTGCAGAGAGAGAGAAATATAAAGACTTCGTAAAGACTTGATGTAAAACCAAAAGAAAGACATTTTTCCCCATGGTGCAGAGATCTGTGGTTTCTAACCAATTACATACACCGCTTCCCGTACCAGTTGATGGAGTCATAAAGGATAAAGAAAAAGGGAAAGTAGCTGTGACATCATCGAAGGGAAAATCTGGTTATGTTACACCCTACAGGCATTCATTCCTGCCATCAAATCATGTAAATTGCGTGCGTAATCTCCGATTTCATTAGAAAGCAAAAAAGAGCGGGAAACTTGGAGAGCTCGAGTAACGCCAGAAAGTAAAAAAGGAAATTTCACATAATTATAACGTCACATTGCCAAGACATTAAAACCCCGAAAACGCCAAAATAGGATGATTTAGTTGGAAAAATCTAAAGGTTTGAGATCCTAACTAGCAATTATCGAACCTTCAAATTCCTATATACAATGATTTGATCTTCGAAATGTTTCGTTGTGTAAGAATCAGTGTTTGCAGATGTCATTGTCCACACAAGTAAATGCTTCTTATGTTTTGAGTCCATTACCTGCAAATTACGTTTTCTGAGTGATTCTGCGCCTTTTTAATAATAACATAAAAGAGATCTTATGCCATTCCAAAGCTTAAAGTTTGGAAAATCAAAGAAAATGTTTACATTACCTAACATATTCTAAATGCTGCCATGAATATTTCTAACATTAAATCTATATAATGTCATGAAAGTGAATGTACATTGATGAGATGCGATCTCTTAAATGTGTGCATGTGCACGTAATGGATTGATCAGAATAGTGGAGAAGTTTCTATTTGTTGAGCTACAGTACACACATGTGAAAAGAAAGCTATTACAAGGTCCAATTTTTTTTTGTCTTTGAGTGCCTACATTATATACTTGTGAAACACAGTAGAAAATGTCAGAACTATTTTCAAGCACAACACACCGTGGGGAATTCCCTTCACTTACGGATGTGCGTGTGTTTGTGTGTATAGCAATTCAATTATAGTATATAACCATCTATATAGGACGTTTTAGCGGCGCATTAAAAACGCGTATTGTAGTCCGTTCAATTTTTACCGTTCAATATTATACTAATGATGCACATAACCGGGGGGCCAAAAGCTAAAAACAGAGGTCGAGTTGCACTCTCTCTACAAACTAAGTAGACCATGCTTATTTTCAAGTTTTTATTGTAACAAACAACATTCCACTGGTCTACCTCAAAAAATTTGTTGCGAAAGCCTCCAAATCCAAGATGGCGTCCGAGATGGCCGCCATATTTACTGAATTTGCTATTTAAATGATAGAATTTGATAGAAACATTAAATTTCAACAAATGTGATGTCATATGAAAGAGAATAAAATTTTCTACAAGTTGATACCATTTTTTGTGGGTTATTGTGATAACTGGATTGAGATTTTAAGGAAAAAACACTCATTTTTTGATATTTTTCTGAAAAAAGGAAAATCTTGAAAATGCTTGATTCAGCATAAATCAGAGAAAAACAGAAGGATTATTTTGAAACGTTTCAAGAATTTTGTTTGACATATGATTAATACTTGGAAAAAATTAGGGGTCAGTACCATTTTTGGTTCAGGAGTTATAATGTCTCAAACTTGAAAACTCACTACGTAAGAATGGCCACTTTAGTTGTGACCAAGACCTTGTTGGTGATAAAAATGTCTGCGCGCGCCAAGACTACTACACGCACCACTGGCTCTGGCGCTGGTAGCAGCGACTGTAGTGCGTGTAGTAGTCTTGGCAAAAGCAGACTTTTTCTTTGACAAACAAGGGTTTGTGCCTGCAAACTAACTTTTCATATCAAGTGGTAGCTCAGGTGATACTGATCGCTATTATTTCAAAGTAGATTGTTCTGAAGTAGATGAGATGAAGCAAACAAACTTTCAAATAGAGGTAATAGCTTGAAACTTGGCACCAATCTTGTTATAGATAGTTTAAGACACAATTTAGATCAACCGCTCAAAAAAAAAAATCAAGATGACAGCCATCAAAGTTGACACAGTGTATTGCGCCAAATTAAATGTATTATTTCGATTTTGATACAATTTTGTCTGTTGTGATATCTTAAACCGTCTTAGGTTTTTATGGACACATTTTTAAAACCAGTGATATTCTACTCTTCGAAAAAGAAAAAAAAAAACAAATCGAGTGGAAGTTTTTGCTTTTGATGTGAGGAGTGAATAACAGAAAACGGTGGATTTAGAGTGAAATTGTTCATTTTCACTCATTTTAGAGTGACCTTAGGTAGGGCTCTACACTAACTTTTATTTTTGGTGGCCCAAAGGCAAATATCTGACCTTTTTTGGTGGCCCGATCAGGCCACCAAATTCTTCATTTCTGACATTTTGGTGGCCCAACATGCGTTTTTGGTGGCCCCGGGCCACCGGACCAACGTTAGTGTCGAGCCCTGCCTTTGAATAGGGATCACTCGTCACTCTTCGAGTGATCCCCGAGGTCACTCTAAAATAAATGAAAATGAACATTTTCACTCTCGAGTGATCCTGATATCTAATATGGGAAAGCATCTACCAATGGCATAAGTTCAGATCAATTGTGACACTATAACCCACATGAAATCAGCCCAAAAACAATGTAAGAAAAATCTGATCTGAACAGTAAATACAGTTTCAGCATGCTTATTTGTAAATGTGAATATACAGCACGAGTAATCAATTTGGAAAATTTTATTCGAACAATATACTGAAAAGTAATTTCGCACAACACATTTAAGAGCAAAGTTGAGAAATTGCCGCCATGTCGGATTTTTTTTTTTTTTTTTTGGGGGGGGGGGAGGGGGGTTCGGATCAGAAGGGCTTTCAAGGACATCTACGGATCAGACATTACACATATATTATACCATCATCATTCACGTTTCTACAACAGCAGAGTAACATACAAGTAAAAAAGCATATAGTATCTTTGATACAGAAGCATTTCTTTTTTCATCAAAGATTGGGCCTTACCCAGACACTGGAATTAGCTCCACCCCCCCCCCCCCAAAAAAAAAGACCCTCAATATGGTTTACACTAGTACAACATCGTTCGGATGTATAGAAACATGTAATAGACAGAAAGATAAGAAGATTAAAAACATATATCAAATTATAAGTTATAAGTTGAGATTTAACTTTGACGCAACACACTTAAGGTATTGTTTGCCATTGGGAGAGATATCACATTCGATTTATATGTGCAGGTTAGTTGTATTACAAAACATTCTATCATGTAAAAAAATCATAATGAAGCCTAAAACATACGGAGATATCACCATTTCTTTTCAAGAAACCATAACCATAATAACTGTTAACAATTTAGTATTTGAATTTGAATTTGAATTTGATTTTAAATTATATATAAAAAAAACATTCTTTATATCAGATCCATTTAGTACATCTAACAACATTTAGCATTAAATTTATTATACTGATTTAAGTTTGTACATTAGTTGTTCTATCCCTAACTCACAGTTTAGAACTAGTTTGAGGAGTTAATTAAAGCTGGCTTTTCGTTTCACGTGCACTAGTGGTAAATGCTGCCTAAATAATGCCTTGAAAGACAACCTCGATTAATTACCGCCATCTTGAATTTTGTGTGGATACTGTTTTTATCGCTAATTATTACACATTGGAAAAATTTGTGTCAAATTCCAAGCTCCTATCTCTTTTTGGAAAATACTTTCTGTTCAATCTTATCTGCCTCAGAACAATCTACTATGATGAAATGCTACAGTAATAGCGACCAGCGTCACCTACCACTTGGCATGAAAAGTTAGTTTGCATGCAGGTACTTGCAAGTCACTAGACCATTACAGTATTATATGTGACCATGTAAACACATTGTATGCAAACTTTATAATGCATGAATATAATTTTTTTCAAGTTTTAGATGTTAACTTGTCAACAGTGTATGATATTGCCTGTAATTCCAGAAATATGAATTGTGTCTCAATCTCAGTAAATCTCAATCTCAATCGCAGGTTTCAAAATAATTCTTCAGTTCTTCTTTGATAAATACTATAAATCATGCATTATTACATTTCTTCCTTTTTTCAAAAGAATATAGAAATATGGATTCCCCCCCCCAAAAAAAAAGAGAGAAGCAAACAACCCCCCCCCCCCCAATTTATCACAATACACAGCTAAAGTGGTATCAACTTTTAGGAAGTTTTGCTCTCCTTCCGGTATATGACATCAAATTTGTTGCAATCCAATGTCTCTATCAAATTTTATGTTTGAAATGTTAAATTCAATAAAAATGGCGGCCCTATTGGACCGCATCTGTACTTTGGAGGTTTTTGCAACAAATCTACTGAGGTGTACTTACGGAACATTGCTTAGTATGCTTAATATTATGTATGGTTTTGTTTATAGAGAGAGTGGAACTCGAAAAGTAAGCACGATCTTGGATTTGACCCTCTGTGACGTCTTTGGGAACAGATGCGTGCAAATACATATAATGTAAAATGGGATTTCAAGTTTGAGACATTATAACTCCTGAACCAAATACAATACTGACCTCCAAATATTGATTATATGGGAAAGATTTTAATTTCTGCATGGTTTTCATAAACATTTTTAATTTAATTTTTTGTAACTTTTTAGAGAAATATTCATGGTGCATTCTGAAAAATGTCTCCATAAAAACCTAAGATGGTTTGAAATAGCATTAAAATGTTCAGAATATATAAAAACCATATAAATAGACACCAAAACAGACAAAATTGTATAAAAATCGAAATGATACATTTACTTTGGCGCAATACACTATGTCAGCTTTGATGGCCTGCAATCTTGAATTTTTTGAGTGATTGATCCAAATTTTGTTTTAAACTTTCTATAGCAAGGCTATTTCAAGCTTCTATACCTCTATTTGAAAGATATTTTTTGCTTCATCTCATCTGCTTCAGAACAATCTACTTTGAAATAATAGCAATCAGCATCACCTGAGCTACCACTTGGTATGAAAAGTTAGTTTGTAGGCACAAACCCGTGTTTGTCAAAGAAAAAGTCTGCGTTTGCCAAGACTACTACACGCACTAATGGCACTGCTACAAGCGCCAGTGCCAGTGGTGCGTGTAGTAGTCTTGACGCGCGCAGGCTTTTTTTACAACAAAGTCTTGTCACAACTAAAGTGGCCATTTTTACATAGTGAGTTTTCAAGTTTGAGACATTATAACTCCTGAACCAAAAAGGTACTAACCCCTAATTTTCTCCAAGTATTAATTATATGTCAAACAAAATTCTTGAGATTTTTCAAGATAATCCTTCAGTTTTTCTCTGATTTATGATGAATCAAGCATTTTCATGATTTTCCTTTTTCAGAAAAATATCAAAAAATGAGTGTTTTTTCCTTAAAATCTCAATCCATTTATCACAATAACCCACAAAAATGGTATCAACTTGTAGAAAATTTTATTCTCTTTCATATGACATCAAATTTGTTGACATTTGATGTTTCAATCGAATTCTATCTTTCAAATAACAAATTCAGTAAATATGGCGGCCATCTTGGACGCCATCTTGGATTTGGAGGCTTTCGCAACAAATTTTTTGAGGTAGACCAGTGGAATGTTGTTTGTTACAATAAAAACTTGAAAATAAGCATGGTCTACTTAGTTTGTAGAGAGAGTGCAACTCACTCGTTAAGTAAGCGACTTTTTGGGGTTTGGCCCTCCGGTTAACAGGATAGAGTGTGTTAGTGAAGGTGCGGCGCGCTCGAGAGTATTGACAATGGTGCGACATGCACGAGGCGCATCACTAACGCCACGAAATAATCCTGTGCATCATTTGTTTTATAAAATGGGTCGAAAACTAACAGCATTATTCACGTACCTTTGTGGGTCAATACCAGTCAGCTACATGTAGCACTCGCTCAAAAGTCAAGATGTCCGAAGATGTTCGTCCCAAACATTTACGCACGTCGCACTCGGAAATCCCGCACATAAGTACTGTACGTACGTATAAGAGTATACGTACGCCACGTACTGTTATGCACAAGAAAGGCCGCCGGCTGTTGTGGCAGCCCGCGGCCCGAACTAGAAGTTGTTTACAGGATTGACAGCGCGTATAAGTAGCGCGTGACGCACTTGTAACAACTGATTGAGTGCGCACTGCTAGTGTAAAACATTGTGACGTACGTCAGGCCAGGGAGTTGGAAGAGAGACTCTTCTTAGTGCATACCTGAAGAAAATAATGCACGCACACGTGACTCATTTCAGCGCTTCCAATTGGCTACATTCTTGAACCCATTTTATAACAGAGCTTATTGAGCGAATCGCATAGACCAACGTATTAAAGCCCAAACAAAGTTCTGGTACGCCTGCAAAAGTTGTCAAATTTCGCTCCCAAATGTGAACGTATGCTTAGGAAATGTGCAGGATAACGATGTTATGACAAGTTATACAACACCTCAGAATGATGTCGAATTGTGATTGGCCAAGAACATGTCACATGACATTCAATAGAAAATACCTATCAAACTCATTGAGAGTGACAGCCATACAATAGGCCCCTGGCATGGGCCTATAGCACGGCTCGAAGGTACTATAGCATGGCTTCGCGGGGGGCTACTAATGCATGGCCGCTCACAGAGTTCTGTGGCTCACACCCGTAGCAAAGCGCCAGCAAACTACATTGTACAGTGTACGTGCTGGCCGGCTGCGCTGCGCTGCCGGTAAGTCTCACAGACCAGGCGCGGCGGAGTACTGCAACGTTAACGCGTGTACGCGCAGTTACTTTACCTAGCTAGTTGCATGTATTGCGGCCTGTATACACCTAGCGGTACTGCTGTGTTTTTACTTTTGACTCTGATCTGCTACGTGGACCACAGTGATCCCAACATCAAGACTTCATTTCAAGTTGAGAAACCGTAATTTGATTATTTTTCTGTGTTTTTATACAAAATCATTTTCGGAAATAGACAAAGTCTAGACCTACTACTAGATCTACCGACATCTCAGATCGACCTAACAGCCAGGCCTAACTCGATCTAACGTTAGCGTAGAATGGGTATAGACCCTGCGGAGTTCGTGATTCCTGTGACTGTGTGGTCGAATCATGACGAGTGTTTGAAAGCAGTACACAGGGTGGTTTACAATTCTCTGCCTAATTGTTACATTTATTTTTGGGCCTTCCTGAGTTGGCGGTCACTAATTTTGTATTGTAATTGTGGACAAGGTGTTGTATAAAACGAATAATTTATGATTTTGTTCGTGCATTGGGGCACGTAATACCGCACTCGGCGCGAGATTCGCCACTGGTCTATTCAACGCGGCGCTACGCGCCTTGTTGAATAGACCAGTGGCTCATCTCGCGCCTCGTGCGATATTCGTGCCCTATGCACTCACAACTCATAAATTATTCGTATAATATTCGATGGGTAACGACGAAAATGCGAAATATTAACAAAAAAGGTTCAGTCTCGGTACTTATCCGAACGGGGTCAGGCTAAACTCGGACTCGGTGATAACTCGGCTTCGCTTTGACGGCGGGATTAGTTGTAATGGTTGTCCCTCTGATCGTAGAGTTGTCCTATGAGAGCGGCCTGTATAAACTAGCGATTCGTGTTCTGGCTACTCGCAGTAATGGTCCGAGTTGCTACAACGCGCGCATCAAAAACCTCTTTTGCGCGCATGCAAAATTAGTGTGCGCCTCCACAAGCACCTCTAAAACAATCAAAGGCGCTTGATAAACAACAACAAAAACTCCAAAGACCGCGCGTCTCAGCAACTGAGCTGAGGACCGCGCGCTGTCATTTTTGTTTTGTTTGTACAGGATTACGTTAGCACGCACTTTCCTGTCCATTCAGTTAGGCCTCATTTGGTATATTATGCAGTGGCCAGTAGAATGTGGCGATCACGAACTGCGTGTGAATTGTCTGAAGTAGGGTCGAATTTTTCCCGAGACCGAGTTAGTCTGGAGCCTTCTGGAATAAAAGTCGGTTTTCCTACTATTATTATTTTTCTCAAAATACTCCAAACCGACTCATCATTCCGGCAAACCGCGTCAGCCAGGTAAGTTTCTTAGTGGACTCTTTCGATATATTGCAAGAAAAAATGAAATGGTGCTAGACGGGTTCTCAAGCACTTACCGAAACTTAGTTTTCACTTTAATTCCCCATAGGCTACCGTTGTTACTTGCCGTTCAAGATGACACGATATTCAATTCTGTCTCGTTTATTGCGTGAGCGCTTGCTGAATGCGCAAACGCTTGCTACTAGTGCGCGTCATTTTGTTACATTTTTCACAAGCGCGCAAACATCTTGCTAGTTGTTTGTTTCATCTTGCTAGTTGTTTGTTGGTGCAAATTGTTGGAACACAATATTGATGGTAATTTCTTTAAAGTAATCAATCATATGTACAAGCAGGCTAAATCATGTGTATTAACTGGATCTGGAAAATCAAATTTGTTTGAGTGCAACATTGGAGTACGTCAGGGAGAAAATTTATCCCCTATGTTATTCGCCCTATTCCTAAATGACTTTAGAGATTTCATTTGCAACAAATACGAAGGGATAGATTTTCTTCCTCACGAAATTGATTCTGAAGCATACGATATTGGATTTGATATTTATTTCAAGCTTTTTACTTTACTTTATGCTGACGATACGATTGTCCTTGCTAATTCTGAAAATGAACTACAAAATGCTCTCAATGCATTATCAGAATATTGTAAAAAATGGTACCTCCAAGTGAACACGAGTAAAACAAAAGTGGTCATATTTTCTCGTGGAAAAGTACGGAACATTCCCATTTTTAGATTTAATGGTGATATCGTAGAAGTTGTTGATGAATACGTGTATCTTGGCACCACCTTTAGTTACAATAATAAGTTCCGTAAGGCACAATCCAAACAACTCAATCAAGCGAGAAGGGCAATGTATGGCCTTTTATCAAAAACGTATCATTTACGTTTGCCTATTGATATTCTTCTAGAATTATTTGATCAATTAGTAGTACCAATTTTGCTTTATGGAAGCGAAATTTGGGGGTTTGATATCGTTAATGATATCGAAATATTTCATATGAAATTTTGTAAACAAATATTACATGTTCGAAAAAATACTGTAAATTGTATGATTCTAGGCGAGCTAGGAAGGCTGAAATTAGAAAAATACATTGAAAGTAGAATGATAAACTTTTGGAGCAATCTTGTACATAGTGGACAAAGTAAACTATCTGGTAAAATCTACTTGATACTGAAATTACTTTTTGAACGAAATATCTATCGCTCACCATGGCTCATGAAAATACACACGACGCTTAATAATATAGGTATGAACAACCTGTGGAACACGTGTGAAACTACAAGTCGTGAATGGATCAAAGCATCGGTAGAGCGCCGACTCGTTGATATACACAAACAAAATTCTTTGATAATTCACAAACCAAGACTTATCGTATATTCAAACAATCACTAAATTCTGATATTGAGAATTATTTGATTGAACTCCCGAAGAGGGATAGAATTATTCTTTGTAGGTTTAGGTGTTCAAACCATCACTTACCAATTGTTTCTGGGAGATACACAGATACTCCCAGGAACATGAGGATCTGTAGTCTTTGTGATATGAATACACTAGGTGACGAATTTCATTACCTATTTGAATGCCCTGTTTTCGACAACGATAGGCAATTATATCTTAAAACTATTTTGTTACTAGACCCAATACGTTGAAAATGGAACAAATGTTTAACTCCTGCAATCCTAGAACACGTTCTAATTTAGTTAAGTTTTGTCATAAAATAATAATTTTTTTCAAGAACTCATAGAAAACTTATGGTAAACATTGTTACTATAATGTTAATTTCCTGTCTGATTTGTTATTTTCGAATATCAATTTTCCGCATTGTATCATCATTTACTGGTGCCAACCAGGACCATCCCTGTTTTTGCATTGTTTTATTATTTTTTCTTGTACAGTTATGTTACAGATTTAGTTATTTGGTTATTTGGTTAATTGCATAGCATTATACAACTTTTTTTTCTTTCTTTTTTTTCCCCAGTAAATTTATGTACCTTCATTGTACTTTTTCATAATTATTCATTTTTATTTTTCTTTCTTTCTTTCTTTATTTTTTATTTTTTTGGTTTGTTTGTTTGTTTGTTTGTTTGTTGTTTTTTTTTTGTCGATATGTAATCTCAAATGTATAATTCACATGGTTATCTCCAATACCCTGATTGGGTGACATGAGATAAATAAAATTGTCATTGTCATTGTCATTGTCATTGTCACACGCAGTTTTAGGGGCTTCCTCTTTTCATCGCTGGGATGGGACTGCCGAGTCAACTTCAAAGACGAGTAGAAGCCGGGTAATTTTGTGCAGTTTATGCTTGCTCTGCTTGATTGTATAGATGATAATAATTATATTGGATGGCCTTGATTCATGGAATACCAGGGAATATTGCACTCGTTAGGGTCAATATTGCACTCATCTTCGATTCGTGCAATATTGGCCCTAACTCGTGCAATATCCCCTGGTATCCCATTCATAGCCATCCAATATAATATAACTATATCATAAGTATGTATAAGACATACTGAATGTCAATACATACCGCGCATGTTTAATTGTCCTGTGTGGATAATATTAGGAATGAGGTCATGCACATAAATAGACAATGAGTCAGGATGTGCGGAAAGCTCTGGAATCTAGAGGTTAGAGAACTATACGGAAAGTTCAAGAGTGGCTGAAGGAACCTATAATTATATACAATGTAAGCCAAAGAAATTTTCAAGTATAAAGCAGCGTACCTTCGACACCTTTGCTCTGAGAGTAACGTCTCATCTGGCTCTGAAGGGACTTGTTATAGTCAAGTCCATTACATGTTAACTTGTAATACAATGCAGAGATAAAATCTGAAGATATTATTGCCTATGGAGAATTGATTCGCCTACATTTGTGGCCGGCTCCATACTCATTTATGTGAACATATATGCCACATTGAAGCTGTGACTTGAGGGATAATCTCTTGCTGGATTATAAGTCGCTCATTGACTGTGTATCGGTCATCGCGACATTTGGATTCTACACGACCGTATCACCGTGTATCTTATATTTTGCAGTACCGTTACTTGTTTGTACCCATTGATTTACATCTGAGTGCATCATTTATCAACTCTGTACATCGCGCCTCATTTTTGGACATTTCCAGGGAATTTTGATATATTGAACTTGCAATCCAGGGGTCATCGAAATCAGTATCAGAACTGTTACGAGGGGTTGCACGTGTAAATGAATGTATCGAAGAAGTTGTACTGAAATAATTTTGCACCGGACATATTATGACTATAGTAAACTGCCTGAACATTTATTAAATTTCTATCTATTTCATCTTTTTTTCCAAAGTGTGAATGTGGTAATAACAATGAATACAAGTGTGCACGTGTGTGTGTGTGTGTGTGTGTGTGAGTATCACACACTACAAACAAACCAGCATTTTTTCACGCTTAATCTGAAAAGGTTAACATGATGAAAATAAATTTTCACATTTTATTGAACAGACTAACTATAGAAGCAAGATATCAGATCTGTCATATTTCTCGTGAGTGATTAGCAAGTATGGTTGTGTCATGTTAAAATTTAGAAAAACATCTCATAATTATTTATGGTTTCACACCTTCTTCCACCCCCACTGGAGGGTAAATTGATATTGATGATGCTGTTTCTAATCAAGTTCAATTACTTTTCCGTCTCCACTGCCACCAATGGCCTCAGGAAATTAATCGCACGAGAGTAAATCACCATGAATCATTTAAGTTACCGACGAGCTGAAAATCTGGTATGACCTTTTCCCCCAAATGTCTATTTCAATAATGATCATTAGAAAAAGATCAGCAGAAGATGATGCGTTTGTTTTCTTCGTGCATCCACTTGTAATTGCATGACTATAATGTAATGCATGAAACGTTTTAATTAGCCGTATGCTGTTGATAAGGGGTGCGAATCTCCCTTGCTGCATGGTTCACGCAACCTACTGCAGAACTATGTAAGACATTGTACAACAACCTTTTCTAGTGTGTTTGCAGAAAATATAGAAATTCAGAATTAAATTCTGCATACATTGTACGCTAATTCTAAGTAGCACCTACTTGAGAAAGTCGATGACTTTTGGCTTGGTCAATGAATTCATTTCCGGTCCACGCATGATAGCTGACAAATCAAGAAAAAATTTCTCGATTTGTTTTCTTTTCTTTCGATCAGTATTGTACTAATGTGAGGTGAAATTTGACATAAGTTTAAAACAAAATTACTTTTCTCATTATCCTACGCACTACCCACATGGACAAACTGTATGTGTGTGTGTGTGTGTATGTGTGTGTGTTTTGTGGGGGTTTTTGGCTTGTTTGGCTGGAAGATTTTGAAAAGATAACGTTATTTTTCAGTGCTTATTTTACTCAACTTGTTATAGCACTATTAAAAAAAACCTTTCTACTATATAGAATATCATCATTGTATTGCGATGTTGATAAGGTCAAATCTTTCATACGTTATGACACAGTGAAATGAAAGGATGGTAGAATTTGCTAAGATTAACAACAAATGAAAAGGCGTGATCAGATCTGATATTCGAGCAAGGTGAGAAAACACTCTAATGTCATCTCCGCATGACAATTACGCCCTAAATCTCCCAGTTGACTCAACAACAGCCAACGCAGATATCATCTGGGGCCCCGTCACTTCTAAAATCCAGGGCTCAAGCATCAATAATGAAGGATCCGCAAACTGAAAATGCGAAGACTGACACTCCAAGGGCAAAGCATGATCCTTTAACCCCCACCCGCTCGAAATGTATCATCATTAATGTCAATCAGTTGACAGTGTCGCGTATCTCCTAGACGAATTCAGATATAACGGTTAGCGCTACCGACAACAGCAGCGACAACGATGAAAAACAACAACAACAAAAACAACCATGATTTGCTAAGCTTCTCTCCTTCTGCTTTCCTCCGTTCCCCACCCCCTTTATCTTAAATGGCGACATAACTTTTATACCATGGCTGTCACGTCTCTTAGACGTAGCAATGCACTCTTTTGATGGATGACTGTTATTGGCCCTTCTCTGACAGGTCTGCAATATATATATTAATAACATTTGCAAGCGAGTCACGTTTTTAACACTGCCAACTGGAAAGATTGGCGTTGAAACAGATGTTTCATATGGAAATGGGCAAATTCACAATCGTAGTAAGATTTATTCAAATACGACACCTTTTTTTTTTACATTTGCCATTTACATCACGTAGCATTTTCATTTGTAATGTGTGTCTTGTGACTTTTAATTTGTCATATTACTCATCTACACTTCATCAGCATACTGGATAAGGAATATTTTATGCAGGCGTCACACAGTCTCCAAATTGAGTAAAGATGGACACACGATAAAGGAAATGTTCAAATTCGACTCTGATCGTGTATACATCGGGTCATTGAATTCGTGAGGGCATCGTTAGCCATCGTACGACTGCCGGTGGAGTTTCTCAGCAACTTTGTGGTAAATCGTTTGGTAGCCATTGTGTTTCCATCGTGTGTCGGGCAAACTTCTGGATAAAGATTCACATATGTAGTCTGCGTGTGTGGTTTGGGTGCCATCGTTTGACTTTTGTAAGGCATGATTCAGCTGTTGATTGGCTTTTGACCAGGTTCAGTCCGAACTTCTCACAAAGTTGAAAACTTCGCCATCTCGTTTCAATTTCGCGACAGTGTGACGCCACCTTCAGGAAAACGTTTTATGGAACTTCCTTCGTTTTCATCTTAATTGATTTTTTTCACATACTATACTCACATAAAGAAGGCTTTTCAACATGTTTACGGGCTGTTTGCGCGGAGCATCGGAAGGATTCGCAACGGATGGAAATGTCGAAAAATGACAAAGTCCAACATTCGTGTTTTAAGTTGCGACACATGGACAAACCAGCGCGGAGGTTTGGATGCGTCGTCAATCGTTCGCGGGCGTCGTTTGTAGTTCGGCGGGAATCCCCCCCCCCCCAAAAAAAAAAAAAGGAGAGAAAGAGAGGAAAAAAATTCTTGTAATCATTTCCCGCTCCCCAGGTTGTGATTTGCTCTTATCTTTCCGAAAATGCATAAAAAGGCTTCATTTTTTGCACGCAACCTACTCAAGACGTATGCGATATATCCGCAACTCTGGGTGAAACCCTTGAGGTCCAGACAGTTTGGAAAATGTCTCCCATGTGGCTCGCGAAAGCAGCGAAGTTTGTCCGGTCATTTCTCGACCTATCCGCGAACTGTTCGCATGCCTTTAGAGACATTCAATTCTCACTAACATTGATTTTGGGCATGATTGGCGGCAAATCCGTACTATGTGACGTCTGGCATTAAAGCGCATGGCCGAGGTGTCTGGCTTCGTACTATGCATTTCCTTTGTCCAGACACATGAAACTTCTCCGAATATTTGACTTTGCCGTTTGCCTTTTTTTTTTAAAGTGCCAACCCCCCTTTCAAAATCTACGATAACTATATTTTTGTTCTCTGTTTAGTCTTCAGTTTCCTGCGTCTGTACCACACTGAAAGGAACAGAAGAGTAAGGGCATCTAGAATTCACCAAGCCTTTTCCACAAGGAAGGGAAACAAGTCTCTGCCACGCACAGCAAATCGCAAAGGATACCCAATTCTTGTCTGTAGATTCAATGAATAACCTAATAAATTATTCACATTCAATCGAAGGCATTGTGATCGGGCAATGAGCTTTTACCGGTGGAGGCTGAGGAAGTTGTTGTCTCGAAGGCATAGCGGCTTTCGTGAGAGACCCGAACGCAGACAGCGCGCACGGCGTCAAAACACCATTACTGTTTGATGATGCGGTAAGGCATTCAACAAGCAGAATGCAGCCTCAGGAAAATTACGGATCTGTGATCGACCCGATGTTTGTTTAGACTTGTTTTGGTTTTGTTTGTAACGAGCATTGGTGAAAGTCAATTTTCTTCTAGCTTTAGACAATACTTACTTTCCGGCGGAAAGGAAGGTAAAAAATTAGGACATAGAAGATAGGATGTCAGGAAATACATTTTGAAACAGTGAAAAAAGATAAAACAAGAAATCACACCAACAAATAAACAGCGCAAGGACTGATTTTCTTTCGCTTCTTTCATAGTTCTGTCTGCATGAAAATAAACAATATCGGAAATTCAAAACTGTGGTGAATAGGTCGATATTTACGAATTCACATCATTTATCATTCCTTTCAAATACCAACAACAAAATTATATTCAAGTTGTCTTTAACGTGCAGTTTGTATTTTGGGCTGCTTTTTACAGATAGTGATGCTGTATCTTCATGTTTGTCAGAGGTTTTATACACATTAAAACAAGATGTCAATATAAGTATGGAGGAGTATATGTTTGAAATTTGGATCATGGAGAGAGACACATAGAGCAAGCGAGGAAAGAGCAGATGGAGAAACTGGGGAAGATAGGAAGAGAGAGAGAGAGAGAAAGAGGGTCAGAAAGCTTTGGGGTTAACACTCGCGGTGTGACTGCACGTGTTTGTAATTTTCTTGTCTCGAGTGTGTGTCCTTCAGTTTTGGCTTGCGGTGTATCTGTGAGTAGGTGTGTCTGTGTGGAGAAGAAAAGCTTACACTAGTTATAAATAACATAACGATTTGCCATCCAGTCTGGCATGAATGAATATTGCTGGAGTTATTAGCACGCCTTCCTGAATCACGATCGCTCAGATGGAGATGAGGTCAATTATCTCGGAGCATGCATCAGGTGGAAATCGACTGGGGAGTGGCTACTTTTCTTTTTAATGCGTGATCACACCAGCAGCGCTCCTCTTATCAGCTCAATTCGTCACTATTGCAAAGATTATTACGTAACTTGACTCGTCAATGTATACAATGTATACATATCTATATAACACACATACACACACACATACACATATTGTGTGTGTGTGTGTGTGGGTGGGAAGAGGTATACGCACGTATGTTTTGTTAACGGTGTGCGTGTGTGTGTGTGTGTGTGGGTGTATAAGTTGGGGGATTGATAGGTACCTGTGGTCTGCGTGAAGCTGCGCGGGGGGGGGGGGATAGTTTCGGTGATATGGATGTTTTTTATGATCATTTTATGTTGCTGTACAATTTCATTTCCGCATTTTCATCTCAATTGTTATCAATTAAGCAAATTACATGCTAGGGTTTTTTATCATCGTCCTTTATGATATCTATTTCCAATGAGTGAAAATATATGTAAATTGTTTCCAAACGACAATATACCGGCTTAGACTAATGTCTCTATATCGTATGAACGGAAAGCAATAAATACCATCGAAATATATATGTCTATATAGTTACACGGGAAAATCCAGTCCAAATTAGTCTGATAAAAAAAGTAAAATCTTTCGAATTCAACGGTAAAAATTTCACTGAAATCGGATGAAAAATAAGGAAGTTATGAAGTTTTGCTTACTTCTGCAAAACAGTTCTTGACCAGTGGATATGAAGATGCAAATGAGTGAGGTTACTAACCTCACAATTTCCCATTGATCATGTACAAAAAAAAAAATGACTAAAATTCAACATTTCTGTCATTGAAGTCTAAAACATGATGTTATTCCTGGTTGAATAACTTCAGAATAGTGATCAGTTAGATGTATCAGGATTTGAGACTCGGGCATAATTGCATTTGAATGAAAAACTGGAAATTCCAAAATATTATGTACAAACTATATGGCAAGTTGTGAGGGAATGACAAGCTCACTTTGCATTTACATAGGCCTATTCATATTGACCGTTCAAGAACTGTTTCCTGAAAAATTAGTAAAACTGCAAAATGTCATAACATTCTTATTTTTCACCCGATTTCGATCAACATTTTACAGTTTAACTCGTAATAATATACTCTTTCTTATCAGACTAACTTATATTTGGACTGGATTTAAATAATGCAAAATGTAATTCGCTTATCCTGACTCTCTCGGCATCCTAAACACTGCATATTCATTGTGTGGAAAAAAAAAATCCGCTCTCCTAAATATTCTGTCAGCCATGCTTACAGAAATACCTCGTCTGCATGTAGATCGGGATCACACATGTAATGGCTACACATTGCTTACTTGTTCATACTTTTATCTAGTCTGTTTTCACCCGGTATTTTTATTTTTTATTTTCTGTATTTCTGGATTTTATTGATCAGATCAAAAACATTGTGCTTTTTCATAAATCATATGACATATACATTTTGACATCACAAAATAAAACAAACACCCGGTAATGCTGAAGTGAGAAGTATGCGATTGATAGAAACCAAGAAGTACGAGTACACAAGTAAAATCATGACGAAGCAGCGAAATAGTTTATATCAATAACGCAAGGCGTCAATATGAATAATTAAGGTTGCAATGCCACGACTGAGTGATTTGATGAGGCAACATCTGCAGACTAAATTTTGACACGCCTCCAATCAGCACAGTCTACGAAGCTGAAATCTTCATAGCCTTTCGACAAGGCTGCCTATCTGGTTTTGATGTTCCACGCCGATCCATGAATTCATGCGGAACAAACTGAGAGCCTGCGAATGGGGAGGACGTTAAAAAGAGTGAAGCGCGCGAGTGAGTGGCGCCAGCCACGAGGCGCACTGCCTAGCGCGTTCAACCCTTGCCCGTGATTAGTCTCGTTTAATCATCCTCCAGCACCAGATATAAATCTTAGACAAGAGGTCTTGTCAGGAGACTATAATTATCTATCACAGGGGTAGACTATCTCCAGTCAGGCTCGGTGATGTAGTGGCTATCAGTGAGCGCCTATAAAACGCGACATATCGCTGTAGTTTAGATATACAACCATGTGCTTGGCCTTCAGTCAACTACGGAACAAGTGCCAAGCCCTACAGTCTTTTCACTCATTTCCTGAATACTTTTCCCCCGACATCATGCTGCAGCTCTCACCAGGGAGGTGGAAGAGATCCCTGTTCTCACGTAAATGCTCTCTGTGCTTTTTTGATGTCTGATTACAACGTCGGTGCATATGTTTGCTTATTAGAGTCTTAAGATATACTTTAAAGCAAAGTGAAGTCTACGTTGTTGCTTGGTTCTTCAACTGGCAGTTTCAAATTTAAAATCATATACGCATGTCGTATTACGTAACATGCAAAAACACTGCAACATTCTGCATAGCTCACAAGTTGTATGAAGTTCAGTGTGAGGTGGGCCAGTATTTTCAATAAAAAACCCCTCCTTGATATGCTGTGTTGGAGGGGGATGTGCTATTAGACAAATTATACGTCATTGCGAAGAAATCGAATGCTTTGTGTATGTGTTTGTGAACGGTGTAAAGATGCAAGATACTTCCTCAACACCCATAAAAGGAGAGAGAGAGGGGGGGGGGGATAAGAGAGGAGAGCAAGGGAAGAATAAAAGGGAGGAAGAAAGAGTACAGAGAGAGAGAGAGAGAGAGAGAGAGAGAAACAAACAAATAGCGAGAAACAGATCTTGATCTGCTGAAGACGATTTATTTTCTAGGAAAGATCATCTTTCGACGTGAAGGTCAGCTAGGTCTCTTTTTACATAATGGGAGGGGGCTCATACGCAAACACCTACAGTCAAAAGTCCACTCTGGAGGAACAGGCACTGGGAGTAGAGGTCTCTTGCCTTTAGAATAGGGCACTATTTTGCTGACAATGGACTCGAATCGGAGGGCTCGGAATTGAGTGTCCAAGGCCAAATTCACTTGGCCTTAGAGTTTCTGCCCTGAAACATTTGTTATTCTCCTTTAAGGAGAGTAATATTATGTCTATGATTTAAGCTGTCATATTGCAATGTCATCACGTGGTACGTCTGAAGGATGGTTATTTTTGCCGTCAAATAGCTCGATGAGATATTTTGTAACACGTTGGTCCGTCTGTGATGCTGCAACACACATGCTACATAAACACATCCTTCGCCCCCAATATCATCTATGTCTTTTTAAAGGGTTTCGACGGGATGGCGGTAATATCAACTCCCTTCGCTGTCCAAGCGTTGTCTTACCATTTTGTCTCAGGAGACGCTCAATATTAAAAGTAACATCAAAGGTCCGACCCATCGCATTCTTTAAGCTTCTCGTAGCACACTGTCAATCCAGATATATTATGCAGCGCCTGCCCGAAATTAGGCAGGGGCAGGCGTATTGGCCTTCACATGTAGTAAGCAGCGGATTTTACATCTTTCGGTAGAATAGTTAGCCGTTCCCCCAAATGGGGATACCAGAGTCCTCTTGTTGAATATAAGAAACCCTCATGTGACCATTAAAACAGGCAAGTGTGTTTTCCTAATTTTATTTACCTTTGCAGAGAAGACGAAATAATTTCATAGTTACAGAAAGAGGTGATGTCCGTTATTCCGAAGGTTTGTTTGTAACATAGTTACGGCACATTTTGGTAACTGCACATTTTGGTAACTTTCTGCTCCTCCACAATCATCACAAAAACAAATTGTCAGTGCAGTTGGTTTTTGTCCCCGCCGAATGAGTTCGGTAGCCAAAGACCGTGTCACACCTTTCCGGGCAAGCTACGCGGGCTTGTTGGGAGTAAGGTTTTTCCAGCACGCAGGAAAATTATCTCGCCCGTAGTTGCTCGGAGCTGCGCACGCAAGTCAGATTTACCCGCAGCCAAGTTTTGAGCAGCACCTCGCAGGCAACTCCCACGCAGATACCTCGCAGTCCCCGTATGCGGCCAGCGCGACCAAGATAAATGACATTCTGTCATTTCTGTTGGACTTCTGCCATTCCTTCAGATGAATTATTGAATTGTCAGCCCCCACGAGTCTGGCACGCAGATCACCAGAATACCCGCAAGAAGAACATAAGTAGCACGCATCCAGCAAGTAAGACACATGCACAACTCGCCCAAATCCTTGTCCGCCCTTAGAAATTGTCTGGTATGCTGGAAAATCCTCACACTCAACAAGCCCGCGTAGCTTGCCCGGAAAGGTGTGACAAGGCCTAAACATGGTTACGGTTAAAAAGGATTTGCGTGCGCACCTCCGGGCGCCTACGGGTGAGATACGTGCTGGGTACTGTTATGTGCAGGTCATCTGTGGGGACCTCCGGGTAGTAAAAATTGTTCTTCGCAAGTCACACGCAAGACAGGCCGTGTCACACCTTTCCGGGCAAGCTACGCGGGCTTGTTGCGAGTAGGGTTTTTTCAGCACGCAGGAAAATTTTCTGCGGGCGGACGGGAATGTTTGCGAGTTTTGCAATTGTGTCTTATTTGCTAGACGCGTGCTACTTACCTTCTACTTGCGTGTATTCGGTTAACCTGCGTGAGAACTTTGAAACCGATCCGTTTTCAGTTACGAGCGACTTACGGGTACTGCGAAGTACCTGCGTTGGAGTTGTCTGCAAGATGCTGCCGGTGAGGGTCTCCTACTGGTGTTCTGCGTGTACCTCCGCGACTCACTCGGAACATATTTTGAACATGCTCAAGGCCTTGTCATACCGTATCTGGTTAAGTTTGACTTGCGGGGAAGCAAATTTGCTACCCGGAGCTCTCCGCAGTTGGTCGGCACTTGACAGTACCTACCGCGTATCTCGACCGTATTTGCCCGGAGGTGCGCTCGCAAGTCCTATTTACCCGCAGTCAAGTTAAGAGTATGACCAAAATTTTTTCCGGTGAGTCGCGGGGATTGCCCGCAGAGGTACATGCAGAACGCCAGTAGGAGGTCCTTTGCGGCAGCACCTCGCAGGCAATTCCCACGCAGGTACTTCGCAGTCCCCGTATGCGGCCAAATTAATGACATTCTGTGGGTTTTTAGTTCAGTTAAATCAGGCAAATCCACTTTAAACTGCACATTTTGGTAACAGTTGATCCCGTTAGGTATAGGTGCACTATATTGTAAATTACCAAAATGTGCAGTTACCAAAATGTGCCGTACCTTAGTTACGGCACATTTTGGTAACTTGCACATTTTGGTAATTTACCAAAATGTGCCGATTCACCAAAATATGCTGTTCGTTATGTTCGTTATTCCGAAGGTCCGTTCATCAGAAAATGACATAAGGTTTGTTATTCTGAAGGTTCATTAATCTGAAAATGAAATAAGGGTGCGTAATGACGAATCTTCGGAATACCAACCTCATTTCATTTTCGGACCGACGAACCTTTGGAATAACGAATCTCTTTCCACTTTCGGATTAACGAACCTTCGGAGTAACGAACCTTATTTCATTTTCTCATTAACAAACCTTCGGAATAATGAACTTTTGGAATAACGAACTGTAACCTTTTCACTCAAGTCATCGACTACACATCCATTGAACGTTTCCTTTGAACGTTTTCCATTGTCACGTTCTTCAGTTTGAATTTTTCTCTACAGCTACCTCAAATCGTTCTTCAGCTCTTTTGACTTATTCACTTAATTATAAGTTGCCTTTTCATTCACGTCGTCAACTACAAATCTCCTTCAAAGTATCACTTGAACGTTGTCGTATTCTTCAATTTTACACTTGATCTGTATCAACCTCAAATCGCTCTTGAATCCTTTTCTATTCTCGAGACTAAGCACATTCTTTGCAAGATAATCTACTTGCTAATAAGCTCTGATTCCTTCTTTTTCACCTCTCATTATCACAACTATCTCAATTGTTTAGTAAATTTTGAATTCATTCAAATTGCGCATACTTCTTTGTAATTATAATTTTTGCCAAGAAAATGCATTTGAGAAACTTCATTGTTTGTACGTTTTACGAAAAGTGCATTACAAAATGATGATAAGCTAACACAAAAGAGTTTAAAAAAACAACACATAAGCTCTAAAAAGCGGCAAAGAGTTGATCACATCACCTAAAAAATTATATCATTATTGCTTACAATCAAGCAATCTGCCAGCTATATATACCGTAATTGGTTGAAAAAGAACATATCAAATTGGAGTGAAATACATGCTATGGGGAAGTTGTTGATTCTCTACACAAGCACAATGTTTTTATACAAGCGGAGAGATAATCATACACTCACACAATATAAACAACACATTCTGAGGCATGGATTCAATGTTTAGTACATTTTCATGCCATCTATGTCATGAGGCATGGATTCAATGTTATACGTGCACTCACACGCACATATCCAAGGACACTCACCTCAAAATGTAAAATTCGCGTTTTCTCAATTACAGGGGTTGTAAGCAGACAATGACTCTTACAGCCAAGGGTTGTTCGCATTTCGCTTCATTTTCTTTTTAAGCGCCGTAAGAAAGCTCGGCTTCTGGCGAAGATAAAAACGAGAAGAAAAAGAAATCGACAAGGTATGCGAAGAGGCACAGACAGAGAAGAAGACAGAGAAATCGCAGAAGGAAGAGAATGATTAAAGAAATGAGAAGAATGAAAAGGAGCAGGAGGAGAAAAGGAGGAGAAGAAAAAGAAAGGAAAGTACAGAAGGGTAAGGTTCAAAGGACTATATGGAGAGGAGAGGAGGAAAAACAAAGACAAGAAAAGAAGAAATACAAGTAATAATAGAAGGAGGAGAAAATTAAAAAGAAAGAGGATGAGGTGAAGAAGAATACCAAGTAAGAAGATGAAAGAGATAAGGAGAAGAAGTCGAAAGATATGAAAAAAGAGGAAAAGAGAGTGAAGAAGAAATTAACAGTAAAATAGAGGGGCTATTGAAAGTCGTTGAACTCCAAGTCACGGTCGGTCGTGGAGCATTCCGTGTTGCAATTAGAGAATGTTCCTCACGGGCTTGATCCATTTGCGACTCGGTTGACAATATACCGCGGGAGTGTGTGCAAATCTGGCACTCTTCACCCCCTACCATCTTCGCTCCGTAATGAGGGGGACGGCGAGGGGGCGTAGCTGGTCTTGAGTTTCAACTTGAACCTTCGCGGTGGTGGCCGGCGGCAAAGACAGAGACGGCGTACCAAAAAAAAAAAAAAAATGTGCCGCCATGTAGCATCTCTGTCTACACCTTGTAGAAGCTACAAAAACCCGATACCCTTGCAGATACGATGTTGTTATCAGCCGTTTTGTCTTAACTTTCTTTCTCTATCTATCTTCTTTCTCTATACGTCTTCTCCTTCACGCTTCGGGCGGGATTAAACACGCGTATCTGAGAAAGCCCCCAGTGGACGATCTTAATGGTGACAGGAGCAATATGTCCCACCACCTCTCATCACGCCCATCATCGGGAGTCAACAACCTTATCAGGTGAATGGATTATATGTCCTAATTCAATCCTCATTCTTGTGTAGTAGAAGCTAATGCTCTGGGTGATGACAAGGATGACAATAAATAAAGAGGAATATATACAAGCTGACATTAGCAACATGAATCAATCATGTTCATAAGAATAAGGATGGTAACGTTAATACCAATTACTAACCTGAATGATTTTATCCATACTACTACTGCTACTACTACCACTGTTACCACTTTTTAAAACTTCTTCTACTACTAAATCTTTGTTAATTGTATACGGTCTTGTAGTTAATTCTAAATTTTGTTTTGCTTTACTTTGGTAAAATTTCAAAGGCAAAGTTTTGATGAGCGATACAGATATACATTGAACAAGATTTGAGTGTATGAGAACTATGAAAATTGTCTTGATATTTGATTGGTGCGGTCTTACGGTTTCTGATGCATTGTTCTAGTGTCTTCAAAAGGATCCCTGGAGTCTTCTTTTTAGCCTACGTTTTTTTTAGTTGATGATAAACATGAGAAAAGATGCTATGGTATCTCAATTGTGAAAATTAACGCGATGATTGACGGAAGGTGATTACACGATAAAAGTGCAAAGAGTGAAAACATGTTTAAAAGAAGGTGATGCGTTACGTGTCTGTCTATGTGATTGAGGTGAAGGCAGCAAGACAGAGAGAGAGAGAGAGAGAGAAGCGAAAAGAAAACATAATAAAGAAGGTCGAAGCGAAATGAAAGACTAAGAAGCTATTTTCTTCTGAGATTTTGTGAGTAATTTGTGTTGCGGTTATTACCCTTAGAAATTATAGATTACAACAGCATTGCCTTCATGTCACTCACCGAAAAGACTTTGCCATCTTCTTTAGACTTCCTCCTCCCCCCCCCCCCGCCCCATCTCTCCCCCCCCCCCTCTTTTACTATCCTCACACTCTTTTTTTATTGACAATCAAACCTTTCCGACAAGATGACTTCCTTCTATTTGGCCGGGACTATCATGTTTCCGGCCCGCCAATTCTCATGAGAGGGCGGGCTCACTGAGCGCTGGAAATCAAAATGTCCTTGAGTGAGTCGGGTCATAATTTCCATTGAATGCGCACAGGGAGTGTCAGAGAAAAGAAGGGGGAAGAATTCGTGATTCAAGGAAATCACCATTGTTATCATCATTGACGGTTGCTATGTGGATATTTCCGTCACCTCATGCTGATTACAACCATCTCCCCGTAGATGCATTCGACAGTGACACCACAAACTTTGCGTTTACCCCTGCAGCTCTACCGTAAGCATTTCCACTCCGTGCCGCCGTCGGCGTCGTTTGTTATACTATCAGCGAGGAGCGGAACTTCGGTGCCGATCACATCTGAGAAAACATGTCAAGATGCAATTACAGTCATCAGGCAAACTGACAGAGCCGAGTGTATTGAAGTGAACGTTTTTGAAAGCAGTTCTCATGTGGGCTTTTGCATTATTTTGCGATCTTGAGGACTGCGTTGTTCGCCACCTTCTCCCCCCCCCCCCGCAAAAAAAAAATACATCTCAGCAGAAAGGTCTGTTGTGGGTGCTTCCCTTTTTTATTTTTGCATTAGTTACTTCAGATACTCATGAATATAACCTTCAAGTTATTTTCTGCCCACTAAAGTCCACGGAAGAGGCTTCCGTCATAACCTATACACTACATTAAACACTTCAGACCACGCCGGCATACATAGGTAAGCATCTGGTGTCGCTTACCTTGGGCTAGCATATGTCAAACGAACCGCGGGCATCACATATGATCGTGCCAGTATGTTCGGCTAAAGACATGAAAGACGGCAGGTTGAAAAGTTATTTCGCAGTGGGCTTAGCTAAAATGCACACACGATAACAGACTAAGTCAGAGTGATTTACACGTATGGCAGCTAATCAGCTCATAATGTTCGGCGAAGACACACGAACTATATTTGTCGGTATTCTTACGTGGGGTAAGTCAAATAACTGTCACAGACAGAATGAATGTAATCATACAACCGAATCATTTCTAATGTTCTTTTATACTGGAGCACAGTTTCATAATAGTATGAGATGTAACACACACACACACACACACACACACACACACACACACATATATATATATATATATATATATATATATATATATGTATATGTATATATATATATGTATATATATATATATATATATATATATATATGTGTGTGTGTGTGTGTGTGTGTGTGTATGTGTGTGTATAAGAAATAAAGAAACAAACTCTTTATTGAAGAAGGATCAAAGTGATCATGCGTCTTGCTTAAAGAAACCGCCTGCAGAGGCAAACATGGTTGTAACACACAGAGTTACATTTTGCTGTTTCTTCAGACATACAACACATACATGGCTGCTTCTCATGTATGTGTCTGTACAAGTGTCTTCTTCTTCCCCTTCATGTACCACTTTTTTTTCTTCTTTTTCACTCGGCACTGATAGCATCCATCATAGATTCACACCATGTATGATACCAATATCGTGCGTATTACGTCTTGAGCGAAGATTGTTTTTTTTTTTCTTTATTCATAACCGTCACTGTGCGAGGATAGGGGGAGAGGTGTTAGGTCTTAGAAAAACCGCCACGTCTCTGGGCGGCGATAGGATGTATCCCGCTGTCAGTAGAACACTCAAGCGATTTTAGAGATTATCCTTGGAAGCAGCTTAAAGCTTGAGACTGTCATGTCTGTTCATTTCGTTCCCATCTCTATCCCTTCCTTTCCCTCCTTTCCCTCGATTCATCCCCCCCCCCCCCTCTCTCTATCTATCTACAATATGTCTCTGTCTCTATGGACTTTGACATATCCTTTGCGCGGTCTCATATTTCCCAGAGGAAGGTTTTTAGTATTCCCCGCGAGAAAAAATCGACAGAGTCCGCTCACCAATGTGAGCGAAAGTCTCATCCAACCAGGTGCGTGCTAGGCGAGTGACAAGAAATCTCTTAATGTCATGAGAGTATGTCATGTACTAGGATGTGGTATTTTTTTTTTTTTTTTACAAAAGGGCCTTCCGAAAGAAAAGGAGATGAAATGTCAAAAATCAACATTTCTTTTCCGTGGCGTTGACTGTGAACCCCCCCCCCCAAAAAAAACAAAACAAACAAACAAACAAACAAACATGTAGCCATATTAACCCGCAAATCTGCAATGTTACTTTAATCTGCCTACCCCAGAATGTCTGGATAGGTTTTAGTCCTCAACATTAAAATCAAGAAAATTGACATTTTCCAATGTGGCTTGAAAAAACTCGTTTGAGTTTTATGTGAGTGTGTGTGTGTGTGTGTGTGTGTGTTTGTTTTTGTTTTTTGTGGTTTTTTTCATGGAGAGCAAAGAATTTCAAAGAGGGGCACTTTCGTAATACTTAACAAGTAGTGTGTTTCTCCTCTATCAGACAGAGCTCACATGAATCAAAACTTAGGGGAAGGGATGTTCATGCAGGCAATCATAAATTCACTTATTCTTGCATTAATTTCTAAAGTCATGATATGCTCATGAAGTTTTGTTTTTACACATTCAGTCATTTTACTTTTTAATTTATTCATTTATTTATTCATTGCATCTTTTCTCCATCTCCATTTCCTGAGTGGTATCCTCAACCATGTTGTATAGGTTTCATATGTGTTTCATAATACCACGTGTGAATCAGTCAATGAAGCATCTAGGGCGAAAGAAGTCAATGAGAGTGAGAACAAGAGAATGCCGCTGATTAATTTGTTCTACGACATTACCCCCATTAGCATAGTAAGTAGAAAGGTCTCGAGCTATGGACAGAAACGCAATCATCAGCCAAGCATGAAAGCACGGCCTCCAGTTTTTACGTCATTTTCCTCTTCTCTTGAAAAGGCGAAGTACAAACTCGACCCTTTTGCCTAGAAATGCAATCCATTTCATGGCCTACTTGTTACATGCTCATCTGGTGTTACGAGCTAAAACTCCAACGTCTCTCGTCATTATATTCGATAGAAAATTCGTTTCCAACAATTCACATTGCGGTATTGCTGACTAAGATTAGTTATGTCCTACACCAAAGGGGATGAAATTATCATTACCTCATCGAGTCGATACCGAAAACAACTTCGCCATCATGGCTTTAGGATATTTCTCATTCATGCATGAAGGTGGTCAAAAGTGAGGGATATGGTGAAAGAGCTAGTTGTATGAGAAAGGTCTGATTGATACCATGTAGACGTGATGCTTGTTGCATTCTCTATGTCTCACACACATCTTTTTTTTTTTAATTAAATGGAATCTTTCGGCTCCCACAAACGAGAAATGAAAAAAAAAGTCTTGCGGGAATACTTCACTACACTGCTTCGTCTACCAGTCTACCGGAACATAACTTTCAACTACTCAGTTCAACTTTCCGCAGAGAGAAAGAGAGACAGACTGACAGACAGACAGACAGACAGACAGACAGACAGACAGATAGACAGACAGACAGACAGACAGACAGACAGACAGACAGATAGACAGACAGACAGACAGATAGACATACAGACAAACAGACAGACAGAGAGAGAGAAAGAGGGGAATTAATTAATATTTTGGTGTATCTGAGGTAGAAATTCGCATGTGGCATTGTACATTATTAATCGGAAGGTGTTATATTGACATTCTCTAGTTTAAATTATTCGTCTCAGTAATAGCAGGGAAAATGCCAAACGAAATGCACATTTATCTGTACCAAGCGATTATTTGTGCTATATTCGAACGAGCAAAAATAATAGCGTGAATTGTAATTTTAGTTGTCCAATCTATTTAATTTTTGTGTGGTCTGAGATGAAGCAACACAACCACATCAAAGTATGGAGTGACATGCTCATGTCCAGTATGTATCTTACACTGACTTTAAAGAGGTCAAATTGTGCAGTCATTTTGACCAACAAATCCTTCGTAAAGTCAGTGGTCATCAATCCATATTGAATTTAAATTTCATAGTCATGCAGGAAGTGTTTGGCACAACTAAGGTTCACATTTTCACATATCTTTCATGACTAGCCTGTGTTTAGTGTTATGTGTAATGCGCTATAACACCGTCATTATTATAATGCAATGTCGCTTGCCATTGGTAGCAAATACATTTGTGTGTAAATTTTGACTAGACCACCTCAGGCGTATCATTTTGTGTTGTTCCGCTGATACCATACACTTAAAAAGAACATTGTACGCCTTCTCGAAAACTGTGACGCCCTATTGACACGGATTGCCCCATCTCGCTCTACTTGCGATGACCTTTGCCAACGACCCAGGGCGGAGTATATGGCGGCAACCTCGGGCGAACGTCCTGTGGCATCATACTTGTTTCCGCACGTTGTCATCTACAGCAGAGTAGAGAGTGATACATAGACAGATACAGAGAGAGAGAGAGGGGGGGGGGGAGGGAATGGGGATGGAGGGAGAGAGAGGAAGAGAGAAAGAGAAAGAGGGATAGAAAGGGTGAGGAAAGGAACAAGCACCCCCATCTTATCGGCTATGATCTTAAGAACGCACGTTTCGTTCGAGGGTAAGTCGAGATGCAGCGGTAATGAAAGTCAAGTTTACACACCACTCGAATTCTGACCCCCGCAGGGGAAAAAAAAAGAAGACAAAAAATTGCGGGAGGGGAGGAGATGTAACATTAAGCAGGTACATGCCTAGCCCCCATACTCTCCCCCTTCCCCTCAAGCAGGCGCTCAGAGAGCACTTCATTCGGGCTGCAGAAAGAGCCTCCAACAAGCCATCGCCACGATAACAAACATGAATAATGTTAAGCTCCTCGGGAAACATTTCGTGAGGACAGGACTTTAAAGGAGGACAATTAGTCATCAAAGAGATTTGTCATCATTGCGTCTTTCGGCAGTCAGTCTGTCTACTGCTACGTATTGTTCCTCACTACCTAAAGTAACATCATACTATGGCATGCACGTCATTG
Organism: Diadema antillarum; assembly: GCF_040938485.1. Taxonomy (NCBI): domain Eukaryota; kingdom Metazoa; phylum Echinodermata; class Echinoidea; order Diadematoida; family Diadematidae; genus Diadema; species Diadema antillarum. The sequence goes on from NW_027272044.1 coordinate 44,094, forward strand.
ATAAACGATGTATCAATGCTATATTTGTGCTTTTATGTGCATGTGCGCTCGTGCTTACAGTAGGATCAAAATTATTGAATTCAACATAAAATGTATAATAAGGGAAAGTTAGATAGAATGAATGTCAAGTTAGATCAATGTGTACCAATTATGTCAGACGGGTTGAACACCAACGACCTTCCACGAAATCATATTGTGTCGAAGAGGATTGTACGCAATGCTCTTTGCCCAAAGTTAGGAATACCATGCACATTGATGTCTGTAAGAAATAGAGGTTGTTCGTCACTGTCAAATCCAAAGAAATGTCACAAGATTTGTGGTTTCAGTCTTACTTCATCACTACCCGTTAGAAATCATATACGAAAAAAGAGAGCTTGTGTGTGTGTGTGTGTGTGTGTGTGTGTGTGTGTGGTTGTGTGTGTGGTTGTATGTGTGTCCGTGTGAGAGATAGATAGATGGAGATATAGCGATATATATATATATATATATATATATATATATATATAGATATAGATATATATATAGAGAGAGAGAGAGAAAGAGAGAGCATAAGGATTGGGGTAGAGAACTTAATATATTACACATACACGAACATACTCATCTACATGTCCACTCAAACGCGCGCGAGCCCACACACCCGCACACAAACACACACACACACACACACACACACACACACAATCAAATTTTCTTCAGTGAGGTTGTCAAGCAAGCTAACAGTGTTTAAGAATGGTTTTAATGCCATCTATATAGCTTTGGACCCATTTCTCTGCACGGAGAGCAAAGACCTTCAGCGAGGCAGCTCGTTACCAGCAAAAGGTCATTCAGCTAATGCAATTTTTCTGTGCTTGATTTGAACAATAGCGATGCTTGGGCTTATCACTGTGTCACTCTATGTCGCCAAATCAAGAATATTGCTTTTATCCAGATCAAATGTTGTGGTATTTTTAACTTGTTATGAAGTTGACTTGTAGTTTCGAACCAAGCACTGTGCGGGGGAAAAAATAGGTAAATGAATTGGCTCTGTGACCTGCCCCTATTTTGCAGTTAAAGCAGAAACAAAAACAAACAAAACAAAACAACACAAAGAGAAAAGGAAACAAATCAGATTCAAATGGAAATACGGAGCACGATCAAGAAAATATCAATCAGGACCATTTCATACTTTCTTTTATTACTTTGTCCAAATCCGTTCACAATGTTATCGGTAGTATTGCATTTTATCTTTCTTAGGGCACTCTCAAATGATAATTTGTCTCATAGTCATTTACCACTGGTTGCCTCAGTTCAGTTCAATTCAATTTCCATTCGTTCACAAAAACCGTACCACAATACAAAGTATACATTACACAATTGTGATTTTGTAGTTTGGTAGAAAGTACGTAATAAAATTATCATGAAGTATAAGAGTAAGTATGTACACACAGTTCATTAAGTGACCCGTTATTTACGTTAAATGCCTCTTCACTAAGGGCCCTGCTGCTAGCAGTGCTATCCCAAAATTTTAAGATATACATTTAATAACTCTTCGTCAAGAGGAAGCACAATGAGAAGCGCATATTGCCCAACGATATGTAGGGAGTGTCGGGCTGGATTCGAACGACAAATCTTCTATTTCAAAGTCTCAAACGTTATTAGCCATATCGTAATGCTCCAAGATGTCCCTGCAGCCATCTCCTTTCCTGTTAATGCATGTCATGTCACATTGACGGACCAAACGTCAGCGTCGTGAGGTAAGGCGAGTCCATTGGATTTACTGGAGCCCATCCACTCTAAGTGGATTATCAAATTAGAACAGAACACCTCCTCCCTCAAGATTAGTATTGACAGTCCATCGATAAGACGGCCGTTGACCCGCCTTCCCACCATTTTCAAGATTGATAATTTCACGTCATGTTTCTAACCGGGAGCTCTGAAAAGCCCTCATCACTCAAAAGTTGGCTGTGCCTGTAAACTTCTCTCTCCTTCCCCTTCCTTCTCTCGGTCGCTGTATCCATCGATCTAAACCATATTTTGCGTACATATATATATATATATATATAAATGCATATATGTATCTGTCTATGTAATTATATATATATATATATATATATATATATATATATATATATAGAGAGAGAGAGAGAGAGAGAGAGAGAGAGAGAGATAGATATATAATTACATAGACAGATACATATATACATTCATATGATATATATAATTCAGGTCTCGACATTTGTGACTCAGGGTCTCAATATATTATCAAATACAAAATTGAAACCAAGTTCATGCTGTTTTAACCAATAGTTTATTTCGGCACACAAATTTTAGAGCGATTCCCTCTTTCTTAAGTGTTGATACTTAGAGAGCAATAACAATTAAGTCATTAATTATTTGTTATTGTTCTCTCCCCTATATTATATATATATATACATATATATATATATATATATATATATGTGTGTGTGTGTGTGTGTGTGTGTGTGTGTGTAATGATTAATTCTATTGAGACTTGTTTATCAATGCGTCTGCTCAACAGTTGTTTAACATACATTTTTTTTTCTTTACAAACGCTCCTAAACCTGTGAAATCTAAGGAAGATAGTAAGTTACTGGCAGTGTTAATGAATATTGCGAATATACAGACATTACGTCGCCTGCCATCGAGACAAATTTGGATTGGCGAATACAGTAGGCCTACTTCTCAAACTGTTTTCTTTTTTCCAACGCATACTTCAGGAAAAAAAAAAGGAAATCGTTTCTTCTTTTATCATCCCGCGTGTCATTGAAAATAGCATTTCCAAATGCCTGCTATGTGATAGGTGAGACTCAGTGTGTCTAGTAAAAGAGCTTTCCGGATAAGCAAAATGTTTGGCATACTATTTCAGATTAGGTTGTACTATCACAATGCATAATACATCGCAAAGCTGGGGGATACTCGATATCGTCTTCATGCTGCCCGATACTCCTTACAGCTTTGCCTTTATATATGGGGATCATGAAAAATCTTGAACCGCAAGAGAAAAAAACCTGTGAAAATAAGAAACAGATCGAACAACAACCTGCTTTCTAAATGACCCTTAGAGAAGTGGAAAAAGGAGAAATGCTAGCCATTAAGACTCGGTTTTGTGCAATGCCGATTGGGTTCCCATGTTGTTCTTGGACTTGGGACCGCACATCACTGGTAGATTACGGGAAATGTCAAATTTCGCCCGGCGATAATCCCCGAGTAGTCAAAAATTTACGTGACGTTCTGTCAATTCCGATTCGAACGTGAGTTTTGTGGTCTCTCACGAGGTAAGGAGTGAAATGGATGGGGACATTTATCATGTCGTCCGTCTGTATCTTTGGCAGGTGATCTGATTACACGTGGCTTCCTTTCCCCCCTTGAGTGCAAAGAGATTTCATGACAATTTCGGATCAAAACATGTTGTCTTGTCCTCCCCGTAGTCAGACAGGTCAGGAGGGCACTCTATAAAGCAACAATTGCAGAGAGAAAGAGAGGAGAGAGGAGGGAGGGAGATGGCGAGAGAGAGAGAGGGAGACAGGGTGCTTTGTTATGACTTCCTCAGTTGTCACTCTCCTTTATGCTTTAATAATTATGCAAAAAAAAAAAAGTTTTTAAAAATATCTCCTTCAAACCTCTTGTTTCTTGTCCAGATTCTTGTGATATACGTTATCCTTCCCTTTCTCTGTTCTCTTTTCCTTTGTTCAATAGCTGGTTTCGTCGTAAATTGGTTTCCTTTTGTCATTTTTATGTAAAGCCATCCATATCCCCGTGCATTTTCTTTTATACTTCCTTTCATCCCGTCAGTTTTCATTTTCTCCTTGTGTTAATTCTTCGGCGATCTGTGGCGTTTTCTCTCCGTCATCGTTTTAGCAGATCCCTTCCTTATTTCTCTTTCTTCCTCTATCTTCGCTGCTCGATTTTCTGATCACTCTCATCTCCCACGTATCATGATGATAAACGACTTGTGCTGCAAGTACTGAACACTTAACAGAATGAAACTTAGAATGACATAATTATTCAAAGCGTAAGAATTTATGTAGTCGCACAGCTTCAATGTTTTTGGCTTATTGAAATGCATAGTCGATGGATTTCAAACTTTAAGCTCAGATGAGGCTTCTATGGAGGTGTGTGTGTGTGTGTGTGTGTGTGTGTGTGTGTGTGTGTGTGTGTGAGGGAGGAGGGGGGGGGGGGGGTAAAGAAGGAGGAGGAGAGGAGTGGAATAGAATTTCTGATATATGAAGAGGATGATACAACCTACAAAGGTTAGAAAACGACGACCAACTGGCAGCACCTAAATAGGGTTGTCACATCGCGAAGGGTCAGTTTTCAACTCTTGTGGTGGACACCTTGCCGGTCGATCTTAAGCTTTCTATCGATCACAAAGACGCTGCTATCGATTGGCATTGTGGGCAAGGAGGTTTGAAGGAGGTTCCTGAAAATTGACACCGATCTCAGATGCGGCCAGTCAATAAGGCGTTCCACCGGCACCGACCGAAAGCCAGTTGGAGGGATTATGGGTTTCCGGAAGAAAAGTTCGGCTTTGATATGCGTGAGGAAGTACACGCGACTACGAACACTTTAGGTGTATTGGAGTAACTGTGCGAAAAACAAATTTGATGTTAGCAAGCTTGTCTCTTATACTTGGCAGAAACGGAAATTTCATTCGTTTGTACACACTCTTGTTTTTCTTTCTTTTTTTCTAAGACCTTAACTAGTAGCAGCTCTGAATTGAAGTCGTCAATAGCATCCGTCAATAAACCCTCAGAAACGAATCGTTTGAACGTAATACTGTAACAGGATGTGCACTTTCTGTCACTTTCGGATGAACTGGAAACTGATACAGGTCAGTGAAGCTAAATTGCCCAAAGAAGTAAAGTGTAATAGTAAATAAAAGCATAAGTGAAATCGGGCTTTAATAGATGGAGGCGTTAACCCGGACATTGCCCGACACGAAGTGTCAGACGAGTTTGAAGCTCTTAATAGGAATCGTGTAATAAGTTTCTCTACAACATACAGGCTAACCTTAATAACAATTGACCCAAGGGAGATTCGCCGAGAATGATAGTTTGTTTGAAACGAGTTAGACGTTTGTGTCATATCAAGGAGCAAAGTCGTGTATCTTATTGGGAAAAACGAAGCTTAAATAATGAATTGAGGAACCATCCTTTCTACTAAAAACAAACAAACAAACAAACAAACAAAAACCCAATTCGTCACAGTATTGTTGGCATTAACAAAGTAAGAAAGTAAGCCATGAAAAATAAGTTTAAATCGGAACAAAAAAAACACGTCATCATTAATTTAAAAAGATCCCGCCACTTGTCCATAACGTATAAAGTACTGGCTGTATCTGTATACTCGCAATAAAATGACGTACAGCAAAAACCACTCTTATTGCTACCGATCCACACAAACTGAAAAACTACTATAGTCGCGAAGACATCTTTTCAATTGAGACCCAATAACATGCTACCTCTGTCACGTTTCAGAGAAACTTGCAACGTAATGCATATGGTCAAGAGAAAGAATCAAAACTGGACACATTGTAAGTTCACCTATAATAGTTCTATCCGAATTTCAAGATGTACAGAAACACAAAACTCGTCGACTTTTTAAAAGCATGTTGGATGATGGTGTGCTTATATTATGTATGGCATAATCTAAACCGTAACACCGATTATCTCGAATTTGCACTTTACACTATGAAATTCAAATTGATATTTGTCTATTCAGGGTCCTATTGGTACGTTGTATTGGGGCAAGTGGGCAAAGTATATAATTCATTATCATCACTTTAGAGATCAAATACTAGAAACTACTAGAAAGAGCAACTAAATCAAAATAACCAATGCTCGTTGACTTCTCACCGTTCTAGAACTCTAGTGTTAACAGACCCAATGCATAGAGTTCATGTATGTGCTTGTCTGCAAGTCTGTCTACCAGACGAACGGAAATAAGGCATGACCCTCGCAAAAGCAATGCTGTTGTGGGACGTTTGCATGATTGCCCATGGTACGGCTTTTAGCAATGCATGGCAACAAAACCCAAATAAGACACGAATGAGCGAAAATCTAGTTTATGTCGGACAAGAAGCAGGGTTGTCTTTCGATCTGTTGTCTTGCAACGTCCACCCTACCCCTCTACTCCCCGGCCCTCCCGTCCTCCTTTACCCCTTTATCTAACCCCTCCCTCCCCTAGCGTGATAATCGATGTCTCCTCGACCCTGTAGTGGTGCACGGGCCCAAGCACATCGCCTGACTCAAATTAGGAGACTAAAACGAGGATGATGGATTTAGCATTTTAGACAGCGCACGTGATTCCCCTTTTTAATCTTTTTCTTTATATTTTACCTCAACATTGCTTCCAACGCGTACCTGTGCAGCTGTAAGCAAAGATAGAAGAGCACGTGCATCTCCAAAAAGTACTTGCAGGATGAATTCAGGAAGCTAACAAAGTTTGTCTTTTAAGGAAAATTGTGCACGTATCAAACTGCATATCAGGCCATATTTTATTAAAGGAACAAGCAAAGAAGGCGTGGTATATCATATCTACATTTGCTTTTAAGTCGGTGATATTAAATCATTAAACAAAAAAGTCAACTTTGACAGTGATCAAAGATATCAATGCCATGGCAAATGGAGTCGGTGTCTCAAGCCAACAGAGCTCAAAAGATTAAAAAAACAATCATGGACCTGGTATCGAATCTTTAAGCGCTCGAAATTGTGCCCCCAAACCATCGCCCTCCCCCTCCCTCCCCCCCCCCCCTCTCTCTCATCCTTCAGCCTCAGTGTATAAGGGTTTGATTGTGATGTACCATGTGTTCTGCTCCTACTTGGTAATAAGTCAGTATGTCTACGGTCTACTGTATGCACCACAAGGTTATCCGCATTTAATCAGTCCGTTCCGATGACCTAACGCATCCAATGCAAGTGACGTGAGTCCTCCTTTTTTCTTTCTTTCTTTTCGAGAACCAAACAAACGGGGCGGAAAACGAGAGACGAGAGGCTAACACACGACCTCATTGACAGTGGGATGGGGCTACTGATCACTTTAGATAAGGGCTGATTAACGAGCACCGACGTGTTCTGTCCGACCGGCAAATTGACATTAGGCCACGCATAATGGAAATCCGGGAAAGAGTGCGAAGGGGACATCTAGAGAAATGTTCGTCATTTGACAACAAAGAAGGCAAGCGAGAGATGGAGAGAGGGGAAGGGGTGGGGTGGGGAGAGAGAAGGAGACTGTGAAAAGAGAAGAAGGTCGGAAACGAGGCAGCCCTCGATGGTCGTCATGAAAGCAAACAAAGCTATCCGTTTTCCTTCCAAGACGGCACGATTCCTGTGCGCGAGGAGAGCGACGAGCCTTCACACCGCCTTCCCGCTCCTACCTGCTAGCAGCGTCGCGAAGCCGTGTCCCGAGCTGTGACACATCACCTGGAAAATGGTCGACAGAGGAGCGTGATATTCTCCAATAACCTTTTGAGCCAAGAGTCAGAAGGATCGTGTGATGTGCACAGGTGAGCGAATGTTCTCCCGTCGTCCATGATATAGAGCTTTTCTGTTTATTCACATAACATAACTCTCTCCTCTCTCTCTATTTCTCTCTTTTTCTCTGACCATCTCTTTTACAAGAAAGAGATAGAAAAAAAAACATTCAACGAGACAACCCAATTCCCTGAATAAACTGACACAGATCAAGTGGCAACTATGGTACAAACACTCACTATCTGCAAGTTCAAAAGAGATTTTTTTTTTTTCTAAAAATGAAATAGAAAAGGGAAGACATACACTGCCCTATGATCCAAGAACTATTTACGTAATTGCTCATGGACATCATAAAGGGCAAATACATGTATACGGAATTAAGAATTAGCATAGCGACAACACCATGTTCTAAAAGAATTCTTATCATGTGCTGCTGCACGGAATAGTCATTTCCTGCAGTTTTTTACAGTTTTCATTATACATTTATACACTTTGATAGTATATATTTCAACCAGATGAATGTTTTGGTTAGTTTATTATTGAAACTTTGATTTCCCGAATCTGCTTATAAAGGCCCCCTTAGCAACGAAAAAAAATTCCCTCAGTATAATACATGTCTCAATCAAGGTTTGACTATGTCATGACTTCATCACTTAATATATTATGATATTAGTTTTCATTGTTATGATTTTGCTTTACTTATGTATAAAAGTTCTGAATATCTTTTATGATTTATATTTTGATGTCAGCGAACTTATATATTGAACGGTTTATACGTAAATAAATATGTATGTTTTTATGCAACAGCAATTCAGTCTTAGACCTGACTGCGAGTGTGGATTTTGTGTAAATAAATGTATACCTTTACTGCTACTAAATCTCAGCATATCACGAATAAGAGTCGCGCTTTGTTTCTTCTTAAGCTGTGTTCAATTTCACTGCTGTGAAGTATTAGAAATGTGCGAAAAAGGTCTTTTCTATCAACATTCAATTATATCTTTTAAATCTTAGTCTTCAATCCTCGAATGTTCCCTCGTATGTCTTGAGCCTAAGGTCTGCTGGCCACGACCGTGTGATCAGAGGAGATGCTTAATCATCCCAGATTGATTGTCAACGAAGGGGGGCGTCGCATCACGGCGGGCACGGCTGGTTACAAGGGTATTGCCTTTTAATCAGAGTGCCTATTCACTTGCTTACACTCCCCTCATTGATTTCACATGGGGCCGCCATATAGATAATCGGGTAATGTGCATTATAAGGAAGACGAGAGGAAGAGGGAGGGGGATATAGTAACCCGCCAGAATAGTCTGTCTTCCACCGTGGATAAACATTTTGAAACTGGGCCTCCATTTAACTGATTGGCGTGAATTGAGACCTATCGCATTCTCCCTGTCGAGGTAGCTGTCTGCCCGTCTCCAACCTCGATTTTTTTTTGTCCGTGTTTTTTTTATTTTGTAGCAGACTCCCTTAGGATTTCCCAGTTCTTTCAGTCTGACACTGATTCCAATTTCATCTTGCCCGAACAACATTTCAGTGAGTATTTAATCTGGAGCATTTCATGTCAGTTTGCGCTGCGTCAATAGCAGTCGCCATTTTCCCTCCAGTCCCGAGAGTCTGTTGCATCATTGTTTCTTGCTCCATTTTTTTTTCAAAACGTGGTTATTAAGTTCTTTTCTTTTGATCTTGTCTTCACTGAAGAAAAATGGGTCAACTTGAAGAATGGAAAGTAAAAAATGATTTCACATCAGAATTTTTTCCTCAGATTTCTGTACGTTACTCTCATCAGAGACCGTATGGTTTTTCTCAACACATACGCACACAAGTTACTATCAGCAAAGATCGACAAGTGATCGGACATGTCGGATGGTTTTCACGTCTGGCTGAGTGGATCAACAGGTGAAAAAAAAACTCTATTGACCATTTTTTTTTTTCTGAGGAGAAAATGACTACAGCTTGGATCAACCATTACATGACTAGTGGCTGAAGGTTGTAGAACATACAGAATATTTTACCATCCAACCAGATTGAAAAGGCCGTCATGGCACATTATATACATATATATCAGTATATTTCGACAACAAAAGTCAAAATCTGCAATGCAATGATCTTGTCTTCACTGAAGAAAAATGGGTCAACTTGAAGAATGGAAAGTAAAAAATGATTTCACATCAGAATTTTTTCCTCAGATTTCTGTACGTTACTCTCATCAGAGACCGTATGGTTTTTCTCAACACATACGCACACAAGTTACTATCAGCAAAGATCGACAAGTGATCGGACATGTCGGATGGTTTTCACGTCTGGCTGAGTGGATCAACAGGTGAAAAAAAAAAAAACTCTATTGACCATTTTTTTTTTCTGAGGAGAAAATGACTACAGCTTGGATCAACCATTACATGACTAGTGGCTGAAGGTTGTAGAACATACAGAATATTTTACCATCCAACCAGATTGAAAAGGCCGTCATGGCACATTATATACATATATATCAGTATATTTCGACAACAAAAGTCAAAATCTGCAATGCAAATGGGATAGCAGTATAACATCGGGAACGGTTTAACAATACGAAATTGTGTTAGTGTGCCCTAAGGCGAGATTATTTTCACTGTACATTATACTTTTTGGAAGATTAAGGTTCTGACGTTTATTTTTATTTTTTTAAATAGAATTTGGCTACACTTTCAATAATCCTCTCCCATTTAGTGACCCTGGTAAACGTAGATCTCTTGCTCCATGTTGTAGCTTCACGGTTAGATGGGTTCATTTCATTTATTTGTTTCCATATCCAAATAATACAACATCATTACAAAGTATAGCATAAACGATTTCTATAAGAATGGGAAGTGTCATGAAGCAAATACAAATGTATAGGTATCATACTTTTGCATCATTCTTTTGTAATGTACGTGCATGTATTATACCATTGCAATACCATTGTTTGTATTTATATTTGCTTCGTGACATTTCACCTTCTTGTACAAATCATTTATGCGGTACTTTGCGATATTTTTGTATGATTTGGATATGGAAACAAATAAATGAAATGAAAATGAAATTATTCTGTGCAAGAACACTTTCTTCATACGGCAAGGGATGTTTTGAAAATTGAAGGCCTGCATATTGGCTCTTAACGTTAGCTGAAACCACTAGTCAACAGGTGTCTACATCCACCTGTTGATTGATACTATGAAAAGAAAGGCAAAGCCAAAAAAAAAAAGCAAAGCGAAACAGAGCAAAACAAAACGAGACGAAACAGAACTTGGAAATGAGCCGGATTTCTGCAAGACGGTGATGACCTTTTCGGTTTGTCGCGGGTGATCTCTGACAATTAAGTCGCGCGATAATAGATGTTTCACTAACAGGATGCTGTCGGGGATGGTATGATACTGCATCATGCAAGCTTTTGCATGCATTTTCCCCCTTTCTTATTCCTAAGCGTCGTCATAATATGAATTGGGAAGCGTGTGGCGTGCGAGTCACTTACTCTCATTTCCAACGCATCGCTACTGGCATTGCTTGGCAATGGCTCATTACAGCAGAAAGTTATGACCTGTGCCGCACACATTGCCATTACGCCCGATTTATGGGGAACGTCCTAATCCAACATTCGCACCTTAATGTCTTTCTCCAAAAGGTTCCCGGAGTACAGCACAAACACTTCTGATGACAAACGAAGAAGTTTACTCAAACAGCCAAATAAAAAAAAAACTGCATAAATAAAAGAAAACGATATTTCAAAACAAACACAAAGTGACAACTGACCTGAAAACGGATTTACGCACGATTTGACGAAGATTGCCTTGACTGCAATCACTTAGTTCTGACGAAATTCTGTTTCGAAGATAGAAGTCGATCCACGTTCATTTTTCTTTTGTCCGATATCGTCATGCTTTTTTTCAAGCGTTATATCAATTAAAAAGAAGATGTTACTTCGTGTTTGCTTACCGGCTGTGTGGATGACCTCTAACCCAAGACTGAACCTTCCCTGCTAGAGGATTCCCCAGATATTTCAAGAAAAACAATCAAATAGACAAACAGACTGGCAAACTGTTTGTTATGAAAATCAAAGGAGGGAGGGAGGGGGAGGGCGAACCTTAACGCCAACCGCTCTCTTTATTCACGCCTGCAATTGACAGAGCTCACCTCTTGTAGCCTTTCCATTAAGCAACGATCCGGCTAGATTTGATTATGGAGCGATAGCAAATAAATAGAAAACTCGAAACGACATGTAGGATTCGCCGTCTGGCTTCATTGGGAGAGAAAGAGAGAGAGAGAGAGAGAGAGAGAGAGAGAGAGGCAGACCGAGAGGAAGAAAATAAGAAGAAGAAAAAGAAGAGAGAAAGAAGGATAGACAAGAAGAGTAAAGCAGAGAGTGAAATGAAGAGGAAAAGCAATATTGTTACAAAGAGGAAGAAGAGTAGATAGAAAACAAAGGAAAACAAATAAAACAGAACAAAAAGAAGGCGAACATTTTCCCCTCGTTGTACCCCGGGATCATTTACGACAAGAAGGAATTACTTGTACCTCCTTGGTTACAGTGGACCAATCCGATATTATGTTCACAGTGGTATAAAGTGTACTGTACCATCGGAGTGGGATTAATGCAATAAAGTCTGTAAAACACACCACGGCTTACACACAATTGACCGACACGAGATCGGCCTTGTGTCATTTCCATCCACTGTGGCATGTCCAGACAACATGAAAATGGTCTGTTTGCAACACCTTTTTGCAGTTCCAGAGAAAATTAGAACAGTCGAACATCATATTCATAGGCAGTATCCCTTTTTGCAAGAACTTAAAAAAGTTCACAGCTTTATTGTATTATTATCATTGCAAACGAAAATACATACAAACAACACATGCACACATACATGAATAGACACATACAGACACGATACGCTCTCATACATGTACATGTAGTGTATGTATATATATATATATATACATAAATATATGTATATATATATATATATATATATATATATATATATATATATATATATATATATATATATATGTGTGTGTGTGTGTGTGTGTGTGTGTATGTATGTATATATAGGTGTGAGTCGTGTGTCTTCAGCTACTGAACCCCTGGGCCGTCGCACCTTTAAGGAGTGTGTATAACGAGAGTAAGGAGGCGGTAGACGTTGCTTTGAATCCTCACAAGTGATTTTACCTCAAGCTATCGGGCGTTCTGCCCTTTGTCAAGACTGAGGACAAATCGGACAAAATACAAAACATGGATATCATAATATACAAAAAATAATGACGATCAAAACAATAGTGAAAATAATAACGACAGTGATAGAGGCAGAGACGGCAGAGAATAAATACACGGATGGGAGTGTATATATGCATCAATCTTACATAATATAACTTGCATACATACAATCACAAACAAGCATACATTATTATTATAAGCATTTGCAAATACGTATGACTAAACATCTGCGCACACACATGTACATATAGATACGGACATGTACGCACAAACACACGTGTGAATCTCCTCGCGTATGTCAAAGCAGGCAACCATATAAACAATAACGGCAATTAATAAAACCATAATGGTAATTAAATCAAGGAGTGTATGTATAAATAAACGGAACATAGGCACACACAAAAAAGGAAGAACAGAGCACATAAGTAGCGTTCTTGACCGGAAATAAGTGTATAATAATGTGTTTGTATGTATATGTATATGTATATATATATATATATATATATATATATATATATATATATCTTCATTTATTTAGTACTAGTATACATTTTTCAATTTCCAGGAGATCACATTTCCTTAGGAAATCGCTCAGAATGAGAAAAGAATCGTGAAAACAATCATAAAACTTCCAAGAAAGGGGTATTCCAAACCAGTGGAAAATTAGCCTGAAATAAAAATACATGTAGTTTACAAAAAAGGAGTAAACCTTTACAAGCACAATGTTGAAAACTTGATCAAAAGTAGATTAAAAGTAAGAAAGTAATTAGAGTTTAAAGATTCGCTATTTTTCTCCTGTTAAACAGTTCTCGAACAATCAATGATGGATAAGTAAATGAGTGAGTTGATGATATCAACTCACAATTTCCATCGATCGTGTCCGAAAAAAAAGAAGAGAAAATGACGAAAATGCAATTCTTCGGCTAAAAAGTGTTAAACGTTAATGTTATTTCTATCTTTGGTCTACACTTCTCACTATAAACCGTTTCTTCCTTTACAAAATTGTAGATATCTGCAGATATTTGCAGATTTGGTGAAAAGTGAAATGTCGACCAAGATGATGCGGGTTTAAACATTGTATGATTATACACTTACATAGAGATCTGTGTCTGTACGTGTGTGTGTGTGTGTGTGTGTGTGTGTGTGATTGTGTGTGTGTGTGTGTGTGTGTGTGTGTGAGTGTGTGTGTGCGTGCGTGTGTGTGTGTGTGTGTGTGTGTGTGTGTGTGAGTGTGTGTGTGTGCGTGCGTGTGTGTGTGTGTGTGTGTGTGCGTGCGTGTGTGTGTGTGTGTGTGTGTGTGTGTGTGTGTGTGTGTAAGTGTCTGCATTTGCTGTTTGTTTGATGTTATCTCTCCACCTGGTGTCTTTCTTGCAACACTCTTGTCACACTTTGCGTGGGTGGCCTCGCCATGCACCTTTATGCCAGGTACGGCTTGCGGCAGTTGGATAGGCGCGCGGTGCTGATCCGTCCCGATGAAAGGCACAATCAATCGCTGACGCACTCTGATTATCCTGATTTCGACACCACTGCTTCTCGGGCTGTTTGGGACCTCTAAACTGCTAACGTGGACCGGAAAGCATGAAAAAAGACAGTATCCAGTTGTTTGTGTGGTTTGTATTAATGGCGATCTTCCTAAAATTTTAAAATAATGTTCGTTTGGCGAATGCACGAAGAATTATATATATATTTTTTTTCAATGGGACAACCTGTTCAAGACTCATTGATTAGATGCTAAAGTTTTGGTTAATTCCATTTGCCACTTGTCTCTCTAATGGAACCGAACTCTACAACAGTTCATGATGTCACAAACACACACTAATGAATCTATACATTTATATTCATTAATAATTGTACTGAACAATGCCATGCACTTTTACGAAAGTTTGCGTTTTTTTCTTTTTATAGGATATCTAATAAGCACTTGGCCCGGGTCTTGAAAATTAGCATTTGTTATGATCAATCTCACCAACTGGTCAAAGGAATGTGTACTTGTCATGTAGAAAGGCGAAAAAAAAAAGTCGAGCTCCTTTCTAGTGAAATATCATGTTTTTGCCGAATTTAGACTGAGAAACAAATTCAAGTTCAAGATGACTGTTTATGACGTAAAATCAGACAAGCAGAACAGAAGCTCGTTGAAACTGGGCATGAAATTCAAGGCTCGGTCACAAATGCCTTTACGAACTGCTACGAACGCCGTACGAACAATTTGAAGACAATTTCGTAAGATCTTCTTAAGAAGGTCGTACGAAACCAGCGTTCGTAGACCGTTCGTAGACGGTTCGTAAGTTCGTAGCCTGGTCGATGGTCTTGTCCGTACGAAACCCTCTCTTCGTAAGGCGACCATACAAACGTCGTACGAACATCGTAAGAACTACGCAAGATTTTGTAGGGTCGAGAGACAATTCTAGAAGCCTAAAATTCTTACGATGATTGTAAGAACGCCTTAAGTCGTTCATAGAGGGCTCTTACGTCTTTCGTAAGCACGCCTTACGAACAGAGATTCGTATGGCGTTCAAACAATGACAAACTCCTCGAGTTTGTAAGACGTTCGTAAAGGACTCGTAAGGCGTAGGTACACAAATTGTGGAACTGTTGAGTTTTAGGGAGTATAAAACCAAACGCACGAGGCTCAAATCCTCTGTTCTAGGTGTTCGACCAGAAAGCATCTCTTTTAAATATAGGGCCAAAAGGGAAGGGAATCAAAGGGAAAAGGGGAAGGGGAAGAAAATAAAGGAGGGAGATGAGGAGAAAGGAGCGAGAGGGGGAGAGTTGGAGCAACAACCTCCTCCTCTACTTGTAGATGCAGCTGCAGTTGTAGTCTCCTTGGCACTATGGCCATCTTGAAGTATAAAACTTTCAACTTTTACAGAATTTTCGACAGGACACGGCAGCGTCCTTTTAACAACCCGACAAAATATCGTAAAATCTTCTTACGAATGATTTGAGAGTGCCGTGAGTTGCTTCTACGACCATCTTACGACAAAAAGAAATGGCGTAAGTTTGACGAAAGAATAACTCAAGGCATTTTTACAAGAAACGTACGAATTCTCGGGCCATTGTATAACTGAAAATCATTTCGTGTTTCTTAAACAGCGTTCATACGAAATTCGTAAGAAGGGTGTAAGAATCTGTGCCCCATCTACGAATCTCTACGAACTCCAGAATTCGTACAAACAGTGACATTCGGACGAACGCATCGTTCGTACGGACCTTTGTGTCCGTAGCTTAAGCAAAAAAGAAATAAGGAATTCTACGATTCGACATGTTCTCAAGAAACTATAGTATTGGTCGCGGTAGCATATCAGACGATGTGATGACGTCACTGTCTAATCACCGATCCCATTGGTTTGCATATATCAAGTGTAACAGAGACATAACGTTTTCAGGAGATTATCCAGCAACTATAAATCTCCTCCCTTCAAAAGTTACTAGTACCAAGTTATGACAATTCCCCATCAGACTGCTCTGCTGCAGGCTCGTGCTTCCCGTCGTAAGGGCGGTCATAGGTCTGACCCCCATGAGTAGAGAGTTCTGCATGTCACCGTCAGCTACGACCGAGAACGACGTAAGCGACAGCAGACAGGTTGACCTAATTCGTCAAACATCATAACATGATCATTTCATTCACTGCAACAACGGGAGTCTTATGGAATATTGCTCCGTCGGTGATTAATCAGACGCACGCGCAAGCGCAGACCGAAAACTCCCGTCTTGTTTCAGTGCCAACCCGGAGGCTGAACACGATTGAACGAACGGGACTTTCCTGCCTACATTGGTAGTGCGACATTACAACGTCAATGAGCTACCCTGCCGTCAGCATTTCATCGAAACCATTTTTTTTTTTTTGGGGGGGGGGGGGTGAGTGCAGCTCCTGTTTCTTTCTTCTTTTTTCTTTTGCAGACACTCTTCATTTCTGTTGCACATTTTATCAGACCTGCAAAGAAGAGGGGCAGTCACGCATTTTCTGCAGTGCTCCGTTATCACGTAGCCCTATATTGTTACGATTAATAATTCATAATAATATAAAGTTCAGTGGGGGTTTTGCGAGACACATAAAGATTGAAAATGAATCCTTAATACAAATACAATGTAATGTTCTCGAAGATTAAGTTTAGGATCTTTTTTTTTTTTGGCAGATGATAGTCACAGTCAAACGGAATAGATAGTTATTAGAGAATTCCAATTTTCTGAATTGTTTTCGTCGCAATCTCTCGTTCTTATCATAGACTATTATAGACTGATATTAGAAATAAATTGCAAAGAGATACCACAATGTATTCATCATAATCATGCTTTGAAAGAGACGGGAAGTGGTTACATATTTTGGACTCGTTTCGAGAGTTCCGTCCGAGCATCGGGGCGCGCAAAATTTTGACGGCACAGTCTCGGGCGACCAGCGGGCGTGTCGTACTTGTCAGACCCTATGGGTGGCGAAGCAATTAACACTATTGCCGCCCATGGGCCCAATTACAAAGCGGGTCTCTAAATGCGCACTTATGGCAGGCGACAAGAGAAGACGGTATAATGGATATTCGTTCCTGGCAGCGGTCGGAATTGAACGAAAGACAGGCGACATATTACATGACACGCTTGAATACATAGAAGACATTCAGCTACGACATGCCAGTAGAAGTACTCGCATTTCTCCCCCGTACTTATACTCTTTGTCTGTGTGATTCTGCGATTTTTTTCTTTTGTCTCACACATAAAATTAACGGTAATCATGAAATCGGGAACATCCATCATGGGAAACGTACAAGGGCAAGATGGCTCGCATGTAGTATTTACATGTCTAAAGTGACTCTTAATTTGCAGTTGCATAGCGTTTGCACCAAAAAAAAAAAAAAAGAAACAACTTAAAAGCGTTGAAATGTTTCATATTCATTCCATGAAATTAGTGGCAATACCAGACATTAATGGTAATTTTTGATCGCATTAGCCGACACCCAAGTAGAGTACAATTAGATGTTTTGTTACCGATTATTTGCAATGTGAGAATGGAATGTGTGTGTGTGTGTGTGTAAGTTCTTACTTTGATTCTAAATTTTAGTCTCAACATCGGCATTTTCTACAAAAATTTCACGTTCCCAAATGAATACATATCGTGCTTTAGAAGAGCACTTAAAACGCATCATCACAAATCAATAACGCTCCAATGGTATCCATATAGGTAATACCATCACAAATGATTAAACACACGCATCCATCCACGCTTTTGTAAAATTATTATATCATTCCATTCGAACCATTGATCACGAAAGCCGATAAGTCACAGATTTCTCTCTAAACTACATGTGCTACTCATGTTGTTTGCATCTTATATCTTGTTACTGAAGTAAGCATTTTTTTAGAGCTTGTCAACGAATAATCACACATCTCTCTATCATTTCACTTAACATATCATATCATTTCCTTCTCCTTTCTTAACCCGTTTTTCCATCCTGTTGAGCCCCTCCCCTTTCTACTCCTCACTGTGATATTCTCTCCCACACTCTCTTGAAAAATCTCGTTTGCCATCATGCTTCCGTGGCGCCCCGTGTTTCCAAGCGGAACCCGTCACCTTTGCGCATTTGACAGCCTCCAGCATAAATTTGCATTAGTGGGACCACCTTTCCATGAGCCCACTTTCTTTCTTTCTTTCTCTCCGTCTTTAGCTCATTTGTCGTCTCCGATATAGCATATTACATGCGCTGTTTTATTACTTCATACATTTCCCTTCTGGCTGGTGATGGGCACATTTTCTAAAAGAGACATACATTTTCATAATCAATTTTGACTGACTTTGAATTTTGTCGACATTTATGAAAAAACGCCATGCATTTCTTCAAATAGGATGGATGCACTGGTTGTGTTATGCATCAGAACCTGGTGGAAGCAGCGAAAAATTGTGGGTTTGTAATGGTGACAGGTATCAGCCCATTCGCCGTTATGCCTGATTTATATTGTGTGCTTTAAAATACAAATGTTTGAAACTGTTTTCCTGTTCGAACAGACTTAGATTTGTGAGTGTATCATAATAAATTTTCGGAATCGAACATTCGGTTACGGCATCACCAATATTTGAATTTGTATTAATGGAATGAGATCTAGGCACCTTGTGCAGATAAGATTGTAGGCAGGATATAGGCACAGGGGTCTATGTATGGGTGAGGTTATGAACATAGACATCTACATACCAAATTTGTCTTTTTATCATTTCCCTGTGATCCTTAATTGATTGCATTCTGTACCTTCTAATACTTTCTGTCTCATTTACGTTTATTCAATAATGCCCATTTTCCAACATGACATGCACATGTTTACTTAACGTCTGCTAAAAACTGTGAGCTTCCGAAACAGTCCATCTTTTGGAAAAATATTTTCCTTCAATTACTTTGAACCCATTGCGTTCTAAGCTTGCATGAAACCAGTGAGTCAGTGTAATTCTTAAGTGCAATAAGGACAAAATGAATAGAATATAATAGAAAGATACAATACTACGACATCGATATAGTAATTTACTAGGCGTATTCTAACGAAAAGCAACTTATTTAGAAATGCTCACACATCACTATATATTATATACAAATAACATATAAAAGGTCGACCCTTTTATTAATGTGAAGTGACCTACAATTGAATTGCATATTGCTTCTTTCAAATTTTCACTCTTCTGAGGACTTTAGCAAAATCGCTGCAGAGTTATACTATCCCAAGCACAGAATTTACAACTCCATTTCGATGTGGCCCGATTATTAGGCAAGGCGGTCAGTTGGAGATCTGACTCCTCTTTCAAAGAACCGGCCAGGTAATGCTTGAAGCAAGTCAGCTCTAGGTCAATAAAAGTGGCGTTTTCTGTCATATCATGCGGGCATCCAGCAAATTTATCAATAAGTGGGGATGATGGCGCCTAGTTGATAAACAGAGAAGACTGCGTCTCAGGCTCGGAAAGCTCAGAGAGTAGGATGGACAAATCTTTGCAGGGGATTTAGCGTAAGGCATAGGCGTGTTAAGTTCAACCGAGGAGAATGAGAAAGCGATAACATCAACAACAATACTAACAAAACCATCGGCCTACAGATACTATGTAATTGCCCTTTTGACTTATTGCATATATGTAATTGTGAGAGCGGCACGTAAACGAAGAAACACGTTTTATTACAGGGGGAGCGGGCGGAGGGGGAGGAAGGTAGGGACTTACGGAATGCACTTGCTCGAACAGCAGAACAGCGGGGAAACAAATCTCGCATGAGCTTATCAAGAACAAATTGCATGGGAGGCCGTTTCTTCAATCATGACAATTTGTCATATTTGTCAATATGACCTTGAGAGCACATATCCATTATTGCCATGCCATGATAGAAGTTGTGATGTTAAAAGAAAGCAATATATTGGATGCATTTGACATAAACAGACACACAAATACAAAATGTATATATATATACATACATAAAATGTTTAATTTATATACAAGTATTTTCTTGTCTAACGGTGCTCGTAAATTGTAACGTTTGGAGTATTCTTCCACTATTCATTCAATAATAATTCTCCAAAGTCGGGCAGAGATAAGGTGAATACAACCTGTAAGGTCCTACAAGCAGATATCATGTAACAAATGCAGAAATCACATCAAATCAACCAATCAATCCGGTTTTCGAGGGGGGGGGGATGGTGTTTGTTTTTGTTTTTGTTTTTGTTTTTGTTTTGGTAACTCCACCTTACAAACTGTCTGCGCTATCATCACTTATGTGCACTAAACAAAAGTGAAGAATGTCTGTGTGGTTGCCATAAATCTCTCCCCCTCTCTCTCTCTCTCTCTCTTTCTATCATCTACCTTGCACCCGGCGAGTGCCTCTTGTCCAACAAGCAATCATGCAATAATGGTCAGATCCACATGGGAACTGACCATCTGGCCATTACAGGGAAATGACACTTAAAGTGCGATTGACTTTCATGGAGTATAATCAAACATGCAGAGAAGTGAAAGCGCATTAGAAATAATACACCCCCCCCAAAAAAAAAAAAGAAAAGAAAAGAGATGTGCATCAACAATGTGTGATATATTATAGAAAGATATAACAAATGCTGTCAATATGAAAAAATTAAAAGGTTGTGAAATCTTAAAGTGTGTTTTTGTATTTTCACGAAAGAGAAATACGGGTCACAATCACAACATAAAAAGCTATATATATACTACTCAAAAAAAGTTAAGGACCACTTTTTAAAACGTACACATTTGTACACATTTGTAACTTCACAATGGGCCCACTTTTCAGGATATGCAATAATGCGAGAGACATCATGCAACAACTGAAACCACCCATGTGTGAAATTGTTACAGGGTGTTTGAGGAGATTCAAGACAGCCATATTCGGGTATTTCTAGAAATACAACACCCGGTTTGAAAATTGTATACACACATTAAAAAGTGGTCCTTAACTTTTTTTGAGTAGTGTATATATATATATATATATATATATATATATATATATAGTGTGTGTGTGTGTGTGTGTGTGTGTGTGTGTGTGTGTGCGTGTCTGTGTGTATGCGTATGACTATTTGGATCAGGTCAGTCTACAGTTAACCTTACCTAGCAACAATGACGATGACAAGAGGAGGGGTTATAATCTTCTTCCTTTTTAGATTTTTGGTAATATGATTTTGGGTGAAAAAAAAAAAAGGGTGTAGTAACGAATAAAGAATAGCTTCACTAAATTGAATGTGCAAAGTACCAGATTGTGATCGGATTGTTATATTTGGCAATGTTTTGTTAAACACTGGGAACTTCTGCAACTTCTGTAACTTTCTCATCTATTTGAGTTTGAACTGGAATTTCTTCTTTATGACATTATAATTTCTACCGGAACATTAAGTGGGGCTCCATTTGCATGCTTGGGCTTGCCCCGTTCAGACTCGCTTCCAGTCAAGGAAGTTGCCCGCGTTACAAGAGTCGATATCAGTCGATATCAGTCGATATCAGTGTTTACACACTGACATCTTTTATATCAGAGAGAAGGGTTTAGGTATAGATCCATTTGGACGCTCACTCACTTTGCCTGTTCATCTGTCTATGTATCCATCTATAGCTCTTCGTTTGGGTATCTCACTTTCTCTTTTCCTATCTTCCTCTCCCTCTCTTTCCCCTATCCCCCTTGCTCTCTGAACCCCTCCCCTCTACGTCTTTAGCTGTTCCCTCAGCAGAAAGAGGTGGTAGCCTGGCAGCCAAAGTCAGATTTCGTTCCTAACCTTATTTTACCGTCTGCCTAATGTTGTTGTTGTTGTTTTTTTTTAATGATTTTACCCTATTTCAAGGGTGCAGAATCTGAATCTGCATGATTAAATCTCTAAATCCTTTAGGGTTTTCGGATATTCAAGGCAGCCGACAAAATGGCTGCCAAAATCTGAAATTCATAATCAAGTAGATTTCACTGAATTGATCTTTCTCAGTCTTCGTCGCTTTTTGCTGTTTTGATCAAGCTCCTCCAGAGCCAATACGATTAGTCCTTGTCCCTTTTGAAATCACAAGCACATTGATACATTGATCAGGTACCATATTCGAGAACTGAATCGCATCGCCATTCGTTCTTCCCAAGAACTGTAAGGAACTGGAATTCCCTGTCGTCAGAAATTGTTTCAGCGCCATCTGTGGGATCATTTCGAAACCGTCTAACGGTTGATCACAGTGGCTAGTATTTTCGTCAAATTTTCTATGTGCTTGTAAATATCTGTAAATAAATTGTATTATAATGTAGATAGCACCAGTCTGCAAGAATATTCAGTCTATTGAAGGAGGCAGACTTAATCAGAAGAAGAAGAAGAAGAAGAAGATACCTACGTAAATGATCATGGATGAAGTAAATTCTAGTGACTTAATCACAATACTCGACAAGTTTCATTAAAATATGCGAGACGAATTGTATACGAATTCCAGACAAGATTCGACACTTAAACCGGCAGGCCACACTATTTGCTCTATAGCCGAAGTGGAGTAACTTCACATCTTTGGAGCCATGTTGGTGGCCATATGAAAAGTCTTTTGGTATATATATTTGCCATAATAAGATTCAGTCGTATCTTGTGTTTGTAAGTTCCAGACATTCGTTTCATAGGGTTATGTTAATATTTTTTTTTTCAGTAAAACGTATATGAGACATACATTGTCGGAATATTCTCTACAATTATGGTGGCAGTTTTCACGGTTTTGGATACCGTTTTGGCTGATTTGACAAATTAGCTAAGCTGAATTGCATGTAGAAATACAAATTATCGTTTTTCCCTCACGGTTCAATCCCCCGATTCACCTTGAAGCACAATATTTCACCATTTACAAGAAAATATAAGGGAATTTTAATATCTCAAAACCTTCAATGATGCAAAAGTTGCATCATGCAGATTCGGATTTAACACTCTCGAAATAGGGCATGCAAGACCATCAATCTGTTGTCAATATTTTACCATGAAGGAAATATTCTTTTTGGAATTTCAAGTTTTGGCAGCTATTTTGGCTGCCATGTTAAATATCTTAAAACCATACAGAATACAAATGTTGAATCAACTAGATTCGCATCCAGCACCCTCGAAATATGTTTTATCTTCATTTTTTCAACAGTGAAAAGGAAAAATGGAATTTCTATTTTTGAAGGGTATTATCATTATTATTATTTTTTTTTTTTTTTGCGGCTGGCTTAAATATCACAAAACCCTGAGAAATGCAAGAGTTGCATCAACCAGATTTGGATTTGGCACCCTTGAATTAGATAAAAATCCTCAATTTATTTTCAAATAAGGAAATATTCATATTGTATAACATCAGTTTTTGGTGGCCATTTCGGCACCAATCTTGGATATCTCAAAATCTTCTTAGATGCAAGAGTTACGTCATTTCGATTCGGATTCAGTACCCTCAAAATAGGGTGAAACCATTAATCATTTTCAATTTGTCACCATTTATAACGAAATATATGGGAATTCCGGATTGTGGCTGCCATTTTGGCGACCATCTTGAATATCTCAAGAAATGCAGTGCCTTAAAAAACAGGGTAAGACCATTAATTTTTTTTTCAATTTTTTTCACCCTTTAGAAGGAAATGCATAGGAATTTTCGTTTTTGGTGGTCATTTTGGCGGCCATCTTGAATATCTCAAAACCCTTCAGGATGCAAGAGTTGCATCGTGCAGATTCAGATTCAACATCTCCAAAAATAGGACAAAATCGTTGAAAAAAATAGGCGGACTTGAAAACAATGTTCAGCCTCTGGCACCCAGACTATCGTTTGTCTGCTCATCAATTATTTTTAGTTTGGCAGGCCTGTATGGGCAGCGTTATCGAGATACATAATGCTTTGCAGTGACATACTGTCGTCGACCCAGTGATTCGAAGTAACATTACGCCATTCAAGAGAATCTAAGGGGGTAGAATGAGAGAGTAGGGGAAAAAAGACAGAGAAAAAATATGTCGACTGATATGAGGGAGAGAGAGATACAGAATTCTAGAGAGACGGACAGAGAAGACAACAGACAGACAGAAAGACACAGAGACAAATAGAGGGAAAAAGAGGGAGAGAGAGAGAGAGAGAGAGAGAGAAAGCCACAGAAGCAAGGTTTTAGGGAGGGAAAGATTATTGGTAAAAATAAGAAGAGTGTCCGGAATTAAGATAACTTTCGCTTCAAATGGATCGCGTTCGTGCATCGTCGGCAACTGGAATCAATCTATATATACCAATCAATACAATCTTAAGATACCATAAAGACATTGGATCTGATATTTGCCTCTGAAGAAAGAATATTCGAACTTTGTGGACAAAAGCAGGCGAATGATATCTCATTATATCACATTGGCCCGGTTTACCTGTGCTGTATCTGTCAATTACAAATGAGCGTGGGTGAAAGTATCGGATTCCCCAGCGATGTTTGTACAGCAATCTTGATTCGGCAGATGATATTCATTAGACGTGGTAGAAATCATGAAGTTCACAGCAAATATCGCCATCATCCAATCAAATTTTGTAGGCAGACAGAGAAAGAGACAAGACGATTTATCACGGATGTCATCGTCTCGTGGCTGAAGATAGCGCCCGAACGTTTCCCGTTCTGCTCTGACCTGATTTCCCTATCTGATGTTACGATCGAAAGCTTGGCCGAGAATCAACATCTATTTTTTCCCTTCTTACTCGCGCAATGATTTGATGACTCTTGAAAATGACTGGATTGATCATTCATAAGTCATATATACGAACTCTTAACGTGGGCATTGAAAAAATGTCAGCACTGATCTTTGTCTTTTTTTGTTGTTGCATGCAACCTAATTCTGTCAATCTATTAGACTGCGAGTGAGTTGAAGAAAGGCAAAAGTCGTGATTTAAGTTCAGGGAAAAATCGATTAAATATGATGCGCTCAAACTTATTAGAAGTGTTGCTTCTGCCTTGGCGTTGTGAGAGGAGTTTCTGTTGTTGTTTTTACCGTGATCTTTATTGTCTTCTTTAGTTTAATCAGTAATACGCCAGCGGTGACGAATTTGAAAAATTTGAGTGTAATTGATATAAAAAAAAAAAGGCGTGACAGCCTCAGTGTGTGGGTTGAGACTGTCTTGATATAGCAATCAGTGCACGTTATCAAAATTGGCTCTGCGCTCTTGTATGGACATAATATCATAATGATATGTGTATGTCATTGAGAAATCAAATGTGTTAAAAAAAGGGGGAAAGTGTTCAATATGGGTGTATTGTTTCGTGTTGAAACTATGTTGTGTGTTGGAACACCGCACATTATTGACCTACTTCTCTTTTACCTGTAAGAACAAGGGCGTAGATTCATGACAGTCAAATCTAATTCCCATTAAGCTGCTTCCCGCTTCTTCCTCACAGAAAGTCGTCCGGTTGTTTGATTAGTCGTTAAATTTGATTTATGTGGACACACTGTGTGATCGCAACCACATGTTGCATTTTATTCTTCTTTTCTCTTTTTTTTTTGTTTGACAATGGGACCCCAGCAAGGACCGTGTTTATACACACTGTTTACCTTCTCTCAGTGCCCACGATATTTCCCGTTCACTCTGCTTTCATCAAGCTCAACATGTGTTTCCAAATGGAACTTGTCGACATATTCCGAGCACGCTTGACAAATTTCCTGCAGTATCCATGTAGACGCAGTCCTGGCCGTATGTTGACGGCACCAATTATCACAAGGTATTGACGGCAGCACGTCCTACCATGCTGCACTAATCAATCAGAAATAGAAGAAGAAGAAGAAGAAGAAGAAGAAGAAGAAGAAGAAGAAGAAGAAGGGGAAAAAGATACATTATGATTGAAGTAAATGAATCGTGAATGTACCGTCTCGAATTTCGTTTATTCTCGGTGATGCTTTGATACCAAATATAATATATCATACCAAAAAAAAAGAGCAAATTAAAACCCAACAAAAATGTCCGCTCGTATGATGATTGAGCTGGTGATTGCTAGAAATTTAGTACAGTTTCAGACGTGAACAAAACATCGTTTACTTTCCCAACTCTTTCCTATCACGTGGACACCTTAGAGGTATTGGGGTAATGGCAGCGCCCTACCGCTGCATCATCACACCCCATCTTCCTGTGCAGACAAATTATGCTGACGCCTTCTTACAAGTGCCATAAAGGTGACCATTACGGAGTGAAATACCACCTGATGCTGGTCAATTTAACACACACGCACAAAAGGTTCTTCATAAATAGGATTGTGGTCAGTTATTGACCAGTTACTCTTAGGGTGATGGTAGCAGTATCATTACCACATAATATCACCGTTCTCTCCTTATCCTTTCAGGGATATTCTTGGACAGAAGCCGATTTGTCAATAACGCGTGTCATCTTCATAAGTCTTTACAGCATGCACACAATCCATGTTAGTCTTGATGTATCCTTTGGATAATTCAGATTTCAATAATATCACTACACTGATTCGCCTGTCTCATTAATCAAATTGTTAGCTTTGATAATATCTGACTCACACTAAGCGTAATTTGCAATGCTTGTTTATGGGAGTTTTGTATGCCCATATGCCACGTGGAAAAGGAAATGTCCCTGCAACATAAGCTATTATAAGCAACGCAATGTAATCGAGTTTCGATTTCCTGATTTTCAGAATATCCTGAGTGTTCAGGAAGTAAACTTAAGAGTAAATTTTTTTTTATTTGTTTCAAATGTATCTTTAGACACGAACAAATAGTGGAACCAGACACAATGCATTTTTGAGAAATGGGCTTTGAGGTCGAGATAATATCCAGAAATGTCAAGAAGATCATACATTTATCCACAGTAGGTTAATTTTGAACTCCACTCAAGTTTGGTGCTTCATAAAAAGCAACAGTTTTGGTGCAGAGCATTCCCATTCCAGTTTGATTAAGGATTTTGACATAGGACAGTAAATATATCAAGCATCATTTTTCTAGCAAACATTGTTTTTTTTTTTTCAATATCAAGTTTATATCAACTAATACAAGTAATAATGTTGCGACTATGTCTAGCAATGTTGGCGATGGAACACATATTGCCTATATGAAAATATATTTCTGTTTGTTTGGATACAATGTTGTTTCATGGTCTCTCTTTCCTCGCATCTCATGTTCGAAATGATGTCCATGTAATCCACACAGACACTCACACATGCGCACACACATGCACACACACACACACACACATCACACAGCGACACACACGCGCGCGCGCGTACACACACGCACACACACACATTTTGGTCATTCCTGCAGTTACACTCTTTTTCTCCCCCTTTCTCTCTTCCTCTCTTTTCTTATAACTCTGATATAGACTTCTTCAATAGTGTTTTCTGAGTCTTACGCACTCTCATCTCTCTCTCTCTCTCTCTGTCTTTCTCTGTCTCTGTCTCTGTCTCAGAGTGATAAACGAACCTAATCGTTTCTCTTTTCTACCTTTGCGTTTCCGCCATCCGAAATGTTGGAGTTTCTGTTTGCAACGAAATGTGAAGTTTCTCGGATTGTTTCCGCCCCTCTCCGTCAGTTTATGCATGGTTGTAGCTTCATGGTTCCACTTTGGTAGTGTTTTGAGCGATTTCCGACACCCCCTCGTCTAAAAATTTCGAACCTTACGCATGTAAAGATTGCTCATGTTGTACACATGCTCTGAAATAGCTCTTGGCTTGACGTCGCAAATACAGGACTTTCACTGACTTATACAAAGGCGCTTTTTGTACTTAAAACTTCACTTTGGCAATGATATCTGAGAATATTGAGATGACACCCTAACACACATGATTTTTAAGAGTCTGCAAGCCTACTATTGCATCAGGCCTCGTTGACTGCCCTAATTTGACTTCCTCGAATGCATATCATTTCGCAGGAGGATTGAGTTTGGTTATGGTTAAAACGAAATCCTCGGCTGCTTCTTTGGCCTCAAATATGCAGAGATGTTGGTCGTGCTAAGTCCATTAACATAACACAAAAAAGACACGACTGATTGTCGAGCGGAGCGTTCGAAAACTCTTTGGTGTACATGATTATTTATGGCATGATTATATAATGATTATGTCATTCATACATTTTCTTATACATTTCACAAATCATAGTATATGTCAAACAATACCATTGTTTAACAATGTGTAAGGAGTACTAGTTATAAAGTATAATAAGATATATACACGAATATGAAGTATATATGGGAAAAGAATGTCTGCACGGCAAAGATGGGTGTCTTCAAACCTGAATGCACAGATACCACGTGAAACGTCGATGCCTTCTTGACAGATCCTAAAGAGGTGAAAAAGACTAAGAGTGAAACCAAAATGAAATAACAAGAACAGAGAGGGAGAGAAAGAGAGAGAGAGACGTGACAAACAAACAAACAAACGTATGAATATTGAAACTCCCGGGGTTTTCATCCACTATTGTTATCAAATGCAAGTCTACGACCTCATGTTTCTCTATCTATCCTGTGTTCCTCACATTATGAGTTAGGTATAGTAGGGATGAATTAGATGAGAGTAAACGAGCGCAGACAACCGTGAAAGATTTCGATCAGCGTCCTCTGGAATATAACTCATCCAGAAAGATGCCAAATATGACGGACAAAATCTGCTATTTATTCCAACATCACCTCAGAAAATGTCAATAAAAAATCCTTTGATCAAGTAGTCCAGGCTTTTCATGGTTTTGTAATCGTTCCGTGGTCTCAGTGACGCCATGAAAGTGATGTGTGTGTGTGTGTGTGTGTGTGTGTGTGTGTGTGTGTGTGTGTGTGTGCGTGCATGTGTGTGTGTTTTTGGCAGGATGACCTTACATGTTTTCTTATAAAGTTCGTATGTATATATGCATGTGTGTGTATGTTTGTATGTTTGTATGTGTGTAAGTATGTATCATGTATGTATGTATATGTACATAAACATTTCAGATGAGTCTATCCAAGCCATGCGAAAGAGATGCAAAAAAAAAACCAAAAAACAAAGAAGGTTGATGTGGACTCCTGCAACCTATCACCCTTGCCCTCCCCCCCCCCCCCTCCCCATTCGGAAGACACTCCGGCAGATTCGGATTAATCCAAGAAACGTGAGGTTAAATATTCAACCAAGAAATTGAAAGTACGGTTTGCAGGGAACGGTTCAGATCATTTCTCGCTTCTCATTTTCTTTTTTTTCTACTTTTTTTTTGAATCCCTCGGAGAGAATATTGCGTACTGAAGTATCTCAAAGCACCTTCATCAACCAGTTCCTTCTTCTCCTCTCCACCCCAGCCCCTCTACCAGTCCGTGATTATGAGCGTATATTAAATGTCATCACCCGAAATTGATTTCTGCCGATTAAAAAGAAAGCATGCTGCGTGACACCACAATAGAACGACGGGACGGAGGGGGATTGTAAGAGAAGCTCCAAAGACTGACCACCCCATATGCATGCTTCCTTTTGGCATCCCGTTTATACCAAGAGGGACTGTAACGTATTCTAGGCTACCACTTCCTCATAGTATCCAATGGAGTCCATGCCTGAGTCATAGTATAGATCACACGTGAAATTTGAACTCATTTCCATAATCATCGACGTCTACATCTCCACGCACACACGCACACGCACACACACATACACACACGCACGCGCGCGTGCACACACACACACATACAAATAATGACCATAAATAAAATTTACAAAAAAAAAAACAAACAATGGTGATAATGTTGACATGAGACTCAAAGCTAGTAACTAAAATATCATAATATATATTTAAGAACTCTAAACAGAAACATGAATTTCCACGTGCTCTATCACAAATTTGTCTTTCCCAATGTGTGGGCGTGGAGGAAAATTAAGAGAAAAAACACACGAACTCATATCAGGTTTAAAAAAAAAGAAGAAGAAAGAGAAGAACAAAGAGTCCCTGAATAGACAAAGTCAAACCCGAAACAAAGAAAAACAAACAATCAATCAAACAAACAAACAAACAAACAAACAAACAAACAAACAAACAAACAAAAAGCAAACAAACAATAGCATTGACCTGGGATCATGCAATTGCATTAAACGTTAGCCCTTCAGCATGCATAATACTACTAGACTAGTAATAAAGAGAGAGAGAGAGAGAGAGAGAGAGAGAGAGAAATGCTATGTCTACTTTGGTGAGGCAAGCAGAGTAAAGATGGGTCTATAATGTATTCTATTGCAGTTTGTGTACGTATTGACATTCCCTGCATGATTCTTTCATATTCTTATTACGGTTTCTTCTTAAATTTGCTGTCATCCAGCGTACTGTCGCTAAAACACGTGAAACCCTCCCCCCCCCCCACATCTTCACTCGTATATACATCGGTCAACCCACACCCATCCAAATCAACCCTCCCAGGACGATGACCTCAGAGTGAAATTGACATTGTACTCAAATATGTCCGAATGAAAATAAGAAAATAAAACAAAAATGAAAACATTAGGTACAATCTAAATATCCTCTTCCAAACAAAGAAGCAAAAAAGCAATCCATGCCGGACAATTATTCACCATGTGCACATTCAGTTTCGATGTGACTTTTTTTTTCTTTACCAGCGGACGTGGAACTCAGGCTAATTGGATATTTATACATTGGGTTCCCAGCCGCCCCTGGCAACCTCATCACCATGAGTTTGATATGGCCAAGAGAATCATATTCATCATTAATTCATGGAAGCGCTCTCCTGAAGGATTCCATATTATCTTCAAAGGCTCGTGCGGTCATCTGCCTCTGACTCCGGAACTCTCTCGATGGTCAGAATGTCCCCATGGTTGCTTGACCACTGCAACTTTAGTATCATTTCACAAACTTTTTTTTTCAGTTTTACTATACAGGCGGATTCCATTTTTGACAATGCAAATTTCGGCCATTTAGAATGCCAGTCTGTAGCGATTTCCTTTTTTGTTGTTTCTTGTTCATCTTTAAGATTAAAAAAAAGAAAACACAACAAAAACACAACTACAAGAACAACAAAATGTTGCGTCGCTCAATTATTTTAATTAAACGGGTTTGAATGCTGAGACAGAATCGCAAATATACTTTCAATGAAAATCCGTCATGGCGCCTGCTTTTCGATTCCCCCTGGATGTTTCTGTTTGATGTTGTTGTTGTTGTTGTTGCCGCTGCTGCTATTTTACTATAAAATAGGATGAGGTTCTTTCAAACTACATCAAAAATATGGTTCTTAATGGACAGTTCTCCTCTCCCCTTCTACCCCCCCCCCTTCTCTCTCTCGTCTGTCTCATATAAGGTAGATATATACAGCCGTTAACCTCTCGCTCAGCATCCGTATTATCTCGTGTCTCTTATAGAGGGTAATGTGTTTGCTGTATACTGGCTTATTAATGTGCTGGGACCAGAGAACGACGCTCGCAGGTGGACGACGAAGATCGGTCTCGTCAACCTAATGCCCATCGGTACAATGAGCGTACGTGAGATCCCAACCTCGTGGCCTTCACTGAAGCGGGCTGTGGGGTTGATCTATGCTCTCAAAACTATTCCACTGTCTCCATCGCTGTTTGAAACTCGTTTCCTTTTTTCTTTTCTTTCACGAATCTAGAAAAAAAAAATAGAAATATCCAAATGAGGCATGACTTCAGTTTGAATACAGAAATAGCACGGACATCATGATTTCAATTTCAAATTGATTTCGGTGAATGTTAACCCTTTATATGCCGAACTCTGAAATCCCCATAGATTTAATACACAGGCCGCCAGGTTCCCGTAGGGAATGGGTTAAAGAAGCATTCCAGTGTCGAAACGGTATTCATCAGCTGATGCACAGAGAGGATCTATCCCACATCTTTATTGATTACGTAGGGACCTTAACCTCTATTTTAAAGGCAGTGTTTTTTGTTTTTGTTTTTGTTTTGTTTTGTTTTTGTTTTGTTTTGTTTTTTTTGGGGGGGGAGGGTTGAGATGGTGGTGAACAGTGAGTATGAAGAATACAGCCTCAAATATCGATTTATATGTAGCTATGTCATTGACATTGATACGTTGTAATGTATGCAATGTATGTAAGCATGTAATGCAAGCATTAAATAAGTGGCGTACATAAAATACGTACTTGCTTAGTCGCTAAAACAGCAAGCGCGAGGTTGCTGGTTTGAGGCCCAGAGAGAATAGATAAGAAGATAATTGTGTTTCAAAGTCAAAAGAAAAATAATGTCCGCTTCACGCCTACTGTACAGCAGCAACAACAACAAAGACGAGCATTAAACAAATGCGAGCGAGAACGCACACACACACACACACACACACACACACACACACACACACCGCCGAGAGTTGAAACTGATGAAATTGCTGACACTTTGTGGCTCGCCTTTGGTCAACAACAAAAGTTAGGACGCGGTATCACCTGTGCAAGTCATGACATTCCAAAAGAGAAGCATCAACCAATGTCGGACGGAAATAGGACAAAAATAACGATGACCTGCACATTGTTTAGTGTAAGGAGGAAGATAGTGATAGATTTAGCATATTGCACTTTCTTTTAGAGGCAAGATGCCATACAGAGTTAATACTCTTTCTATACAATGTGAGAAGATTTCCAAAATAGGGTCGCAAAGTTTGTAAGAAGTCACATATTATCGGCTGCTGAGGCCATTCTGGAACTGCAAGCACACGACCAATTATCCGGCGGCCGTTTCCATATAGCACAGACAACGGCAATAAGCGCGCAAGAATTGCATTCGCCCCATCAATAATGGAAGTTGAATTACTTACTTTGAGTGGTGATGCGGCGCTGGCCCGAGATCGAATCGATCGTGGCATTACGGCGGACAAGTTCCCGCAATTCGCTGTCCGAAATGAGACATTTCAGAACTCAATCATTCCCTTTTCATAAAGAACTCATTCAGAAACCAGATCCAATCCCCAGTGACATGGAAAGGAAAAGTATCAAAACTGCACTTTCTTCGCGCACTGCTCTGTTTTCGGTTACTGTTTCCTATAAGGTTTGTCGGCACCTGTTGAGGAATTAAAAAAAAGGAAAAAAATCTCAAACCAAACAAAATGCAAAGAACAGAAGTAAAAAGACAGAAAGAGCCGAGATGGGCAACATCACGCACGTGAAGTTGCTTCGTCTATCAAAGAAGCAAACCCAGTTAAAACCAATCACATCAGGCCAGGGTTTTCTTCTCTCTTCTCCTCCCTCCTCTTCTTATTTTTCTTTTATGGGGTGGGGATAGGGGAAGGGAAGGAGCAATGTATTTCTGTTGTTCATTTCTCATATTTGACAGTGGTATTACTTAAAAAGGTAGCAGCAAACATTTCCATTTCATCACGGCGGTCTCGCACAAAAGAAGTATTTACTTTGTTCGTAGCGACATTATACATTTTTATTGCTATGAGCAAAACCAGGCCCATATCGTAATACCTGATTCATGCGTTGACCTTTATTTCACTAGCCTATCGAACATAATATACCTGACGCATTCAAAGGAAAAAAAAAGATGAAGAATAGAAAGATGTAGTAGATTCAACAAAATAGTTTCATTTCTTACTGCTGAAGCAATACAATGATTGAGCTCCAGTGTTTGTCACAATATCTCAGTACTGGTCGCCATCACCAAATATGATTTGGTAAAAATGTGGAGCACGTGCGAAATGAGGGATTTGTGGATTAAATAATCTGCATCGCTAAGAATGGGGTTAAACGAAACAAAATTCTGATTGCTTGTCTCCCTCCCTCCCCCCACTCTATCGAAATAAAGGAGCTTTTGAATATCAGTTTTTTTTCTTTTTCTATTTTTTCGGAAGCACTTTAGATTGCACGCAGTGTTAGAGATTTAAACTTAAAACTAGCCCGTTGTCTATGCGAGATATAGAGTATATGAGAGCAACAGGTTTAATAGATGGGAGAAACGTATCCCGTAAGAGATGGGTTAAATACTTCTGGTGCCTCTGCCCTGCTCGTTGACCTGTCCACTAGTGGGACAAGATGGTGCCAGGCGTTCATCCCCAACTCCACTCAGCTGATTCAGCTACAAAATTGAAATGGCTCCTCTGTCGTCAGACAATTGAACCCTCCTTCGTCTTGAGATCAGTTATTTCTGTTCTCTGAGGATTGACACAAACAAACGAAAACACAACAACAAAGACATCAGACCTTCATCTGTTTTCAGCAATAATGGCTGATTCAAAGAGATATTACGGTCCACGTTAACCACTGTGCCAATTTGCACTTGACAAACACTATGGGGGTTGTTTAGATGTCTACATATTCTTGTATAATTTATTTCCTAAACTTGCAGATTGTGTCCTGCAACATTTCGGCATCATGTTGTATATTCCATCGTAGAAGTTGTTTATTTTCGCATCCATCTTTCATGCCTTCATCAAGTATCATAGCACACGTGATTCAAACGGCGAGAATATTCTCTCTTCCAGCAACATAATTTTACACTGGAAATTGCCCATTCGAAGAAATAAAGGGGCGTAAAATAGCAATGTATTTGCTAGCTTGGACGTTATTGTTTTATTTTACCATTGACTTGAAAAATGGAGATAAGCTTAGGCTCTGGTGAACAGCAAGTATAAAGGTTAAAACTATATCGTGAACATGAATTGATATATATGCCAAATAACTGAATGAACGGCAACGCAATTTCGATTCGTGGCACTGGCTATGCACATGCATTCTAAGGGCAGACAAACGAATGTTGTCAGGGGCGACCAAACACACTACACTGCCAGCGTGTTCCCAGATTCTCGACTGAGCCTCACAGACAGATAGTTATGAATGTATATTGGATTATGAAAGATTCGTCTCTCGCGGAAGGCATACATCTGGTAGACGCATCACGTCATGTCTCGTCGAAAAGGTAGTAAATCATGAAGGTGATTTCTTTCTTCGGGAAGCCGTGAATACTTGTTAAAGCTCGACAATTAATATTTACTTTGCGGCAGGTTCGTGACAAGATCACTACAAGGCAATATCGACGATTTCATCTCCAAGTGGAGTGCCCAGCTCTACCAGACCTCAAAAGAGCCGTTTCATTACTTTCTTATAAGCGAAAAAATACAGATTCCGTTCCCTGCTTTTGCGACCGCCTTCCTTCAAAGACGATTACATCTCTCAGCGGTATCAACGGCTGATAAAGACGTAGTTCAGAGAGCCAATCGTCATCAAACATTGACGAGGCACGCATTTTCGTATTTCTTCCAGGTCTGGTTCAATCATTTTCTTCGTTTACTGGCTGATGACGGTTCTGGCCTGACAAACATTTGCTTTGTCACTCACGTTTGTTCTGACTTTTGACTGAATTCGCTCTCTTGTAAAACGTTAATTATCAGAGGACACTCGGTTCCATCTTGACTTTATTGTGGTGAGAATAGTAGACATTTTACTGAAATGAGTCTGACAATTTCAAGCACAGGACACATCTGAGCTGTCGAAGAAAACAATGTTAATTCTCATAATACTTGACGAATATTAGCAAATCATGTCTATTTTCCCCTTCATTATACATTGAATGGAGCTTTATTTCATCTTATTATCAATGTGGAAAACTGTTGGACAACTTTTTTTTTTCACATTGGTCCCTGACCATTAGAGCATCACTGTTTTTTTCTAGATTTACGAGAGTTGAGTTTGACCCACAAATAGAAAATAAAAAACAAAAAAAAATGAAAATAAAACTGAGAGAGGGAGAGAGAGAGAAAAAAAAGAGAAAGAGAGTCGCGGAGAAGCCCCCCGAGGACCCACTGATATAGTGATTTGCTGAAAGCTAATCGATGTGCCATCGACGAATGGTGTAACAATAATGTTGAAATAAAATGATGACAGCTTGGGAAATCCGTACCTCAGCAAATATCGACTTATTTGAGACGAAGGGTAGCCAGGATCTGATATTACATTTCACTCCAGGTCAAGCGTTCTGAACATCACCTGCATATAGATTTCTAGCGAGTAATATGGTCTAAAATGTCATTCGGTCTTGATAACACAAGGTCACACGCTATACGTACGGGAAATAATCATGACTTGTTATCAAAATCAAATACGTACGAACCATCAACATGCACAAAATGCACAAAAACCCACTCCCGCGCAGACACACACACGCGCACGCACACACACACACACACACACGCACACGCACACACACACACACACACACACACACACACACACACACGTGCGCACGCACGCACACACACACATACACACACAAACCTGCACAGTGGATATCAGATTAAGGTCTTCACATTGGACTTTGCAAGTATGTCATAATGGCAGAAAGATAATTTTTAGAACTGATTTGACGTTTCTGTCATGACACTGCGACCATTTCGTGTATCGGATTGTCCTGAATGCGTGCATTGGAAATCAAACATTCTGTTTCCAGCATGGATCAAAGTAAAGCAAGCACATGTGCTTGAACTCGTGATCTAAATATCCCAAACTGTAATATAAAACTGGATTATTCTATTCTAATCCTTGAAAAAAAAAAAGAAACGATACATTCCAACGGATTTGTGTTTGCTTTTATCTTAATTTGCATTATTTGGCTTTTTGTTTCTCCGCGAATCGCTGCAGCCTTGAGAGATTTAAAGATTGTTCCAATGTCTAGCAGCAGAACTACTAGACATTGGAACAAAATTTCAAAATTCCATAAAGATAGTTTGTGGGGTTTTTTTTAGATCACATTGTATTTGAAGACAACAGTTACCTCTCCTCTATATATTTCTGTATGGTCCCAACAAAATTTCTCTTAATTGTGCCATTTTAGTCGCTATTTACATGGTTATACCCTCGCATTACGTTGGTTTTGTAAACTCTTTTATCATGATGTGGGCTTTTATGTTTTATCGACATGATTTTGGCACGGAGCGACCAATACTTCATGCTGATTTCAATCGCTTGTATTCAGGCACTTACCATACAGTAATACATCATACACAGACGTGAGGCAGTTTTACGCTACCCTGCCCCCCTCCCCCACTTCCTTTTCCTGTTGATGGTCTATGAGCCACATACATACATGTATATTATTCTCTTGAGTTTACGGGCATAAAAAAGATCAGCGATGAGCGTCATAAATCAAATACCATATTCGCAAATACATGAACCTTAATAGGGTAATATCGGGGGAAGGGGGTTTTTAAGTGACGCAAAATGAGAGTGAAGGACATTTAGTAAAATATTCGTCATAACTGTCGTCCGCATCTATCAACAGATGGACCACTATAAGAAGTAAATGTAGAAATCATGCAAATTCCAAGAGGAAAACGATGGATGGTTTGAACTCAGTCCACAAAGAAAATAAAAATAGAATTTGCCTGCGTTAAGCTTGAAATTTTCAGAAATCAGGGGCTCACCCCTGACTTATTACGATTAAGTGGCAAAGTCTAGACACGTGGTGTAAAATGACGACGGAAGGAGGGTTCATCTATACCCCACGCCCTCTTTAATTGACCCATTTCTGCCCCCATTGAAGTCGAAGCACTGTACTTTCGCCCAGAAATGCACATGTGTATGAAACTGTACCCTCGCCTATCCGCGGGCCGGACTGATACCTAATCGCAGCGGCAGACACTTCGGGCACATCGAAACTTGAGAGAAATTATTGAATTCATCACGACATCTTTATAATAAGCAATGGGACTAAGTCGTTTGCACGTCTCTAGACGTGCAAGAATTTTGTTTTTTGATATTTCTTTTATCTTCTAGTCTTTTTTTCTGGTCCAAGAAACATACTCAGGAACACATGTGGGCTAAGCTACCTTTTAAAAGATTTAGTAGTATGCGGCTGCAGCGTCTCGTGGAATACCCAAACATTCCGGCGGTCATTTGGGAAAGTCGGGGAGATGTAAAATAACATATTCCTGGAAAAACATTAGTGCGCTGTTATTATCATTGTTGAATACAACTTTCTCGGGACAAAGAGAGGCCACTGTTTTTGTTTCTGTTTCTTTCTATTCTGCGATGATGTCAAATAAATGTACTAAAACATCTCATTATATGGCTTGTGATATAGGCAAAACTATCGATAAGTTAGAGGAGTGGGATATTGTTTGTGGAGTTCCTTTATTATGTGTGCTTTTCCGGAAACTAAGACAGATATCGTGCGTGTCAGGACGAAAACTAAGGTATAATGTATTGGAGCGCAAGTAATGATGCAAGCTTGATAGTACGTGTAAGCTTTGTAATTTGCCGAGGTATGCTATTCCGTATCACTGAAAGCTGTACAAACTCTACAAAGAAATCGATTTGTGTGCCAACCGAGGTTGGAGAGCGCTCGCGAATTAAAAAAAAAAAGGGACACGTAAAGGGGTTCTTCTACAAACAAATTAGACACCGTACATTTACTCACGACAGAACCACACCACTCCCCTCCAAGCGATCTAGACAGAAACATCGAATCTTCATCACTGATTGTTCCCCAGGGAAGAAGTTGCACCCATTTCTATCTCTCTCTCTCTCTTTTAAATGGGGTAGACATTTGAAATAAATTGATTTGTGCTATTAGCGTACTTTTACTGACATGATACCAGACATTGTCAGACGAATATAATTAGTGATGAAGAGTTGAGTTCGATTAACAATCTATTGACCTGTCTCTCTCTCTCTCCCAACCTCACAGATTCCAAGATTTTGGTCGTCTTTTTATACACAGTGGCGACATCATGTAAACTAACAAAAACAAAAACACTCTTCTGTTATTCCCTCAGAGCAGTCAATTCATCAAAACACACTTTTAAAATGCTTTACTGGTAAAGAATTGCAGGACTCATGCAAGTCTATCCAGAAACTATTACAACTACTGTTTCGCTGATATGTTTACTTAATTGAAAGATGCATTTTCTATCTCAACTCTGCCCTTTGCCACTCTGAGTAATTCCTGAAATCTAAGAGGCTTTTTTTAATTCTTTATTCAAGCTTTGCAAATGTGAGACTTAAAGCCTCGTAGAAGGTGTATCATGCGGTATATTGAAATCAATACAAACAGCTAGAATGACGATGCCAACGATCGCTCATCAAGAAGCACATTATTGATAGGTTTTAGGTCTGCCTGTATGAAGGAAAAAAGTCATCAAGGTTTTTAAGCTGTCGGGCAAGCCTTTAAAAGAAACCTGTACTGACATTTTTTACTTGTCTGATAATTCTAATCTACATTTGTTGATGCCTACAACTGGAAAAAGAGGATTCTAAAACCCAGGATAAGCCTGTACTGATTTTCTGAAAAAAATGAAAACGAGCAAGCCAAGGAACGATCCACACAATTTGGCATACGTCACAGGTGCCAACCTCCGACTTTAGCAAAACGAACTAGAAAGGTTCTACACATGTCAATTTACTGATGAAATCTCACACGAAGTACTGCAAAAACTGTTATTTAGTAAAATTGCAATATGGAGCTGAAATAAACATGTTAAACAATATTTATTAATTTTTAAAAGGAATCTCTTCAAAAGCTTTTTATTTAGATCAAATTTGTGGGGAATATTCCAGATATGCAAAATGAAATTGGCATCATTGTCCGAACGTGCTGCCCATAGAAAACTGTGTGTAAGTAACGTTGCACTAACTATGCATTGATGATGAGCGATGGTTCGACATCACAGTTCAAACTATCTAACGAAGATGAGGACTGAGTGATTCTTAAAATCTAAATCCAAAAAATAGTCAACGGCAATCACGGTTTACGCCTAGTTAGAAGAAAACGGCACTCAGTACATATAGACTCTAGACTAGAACTAGGACTAGGACTAGTGAGCAGTCAAGGACCGAGAAGATTCTACTCGCCGCTCCGTCGACAGCTGTACGTGCACAGCGCTAATAATAGGCACAGCGTAAACGTTTAGTATGCAATACATACCCCGAATGGCCCTGCTGCCAGAACTTGAAGAAAGTCCAGACGAAAGTCCAGACTCCAAGGTCTAGCGTTGCCGCTAACCGCTAGAGGCCCTTGTGCTGCAGGCCCTGTTGTTCTGTGCTGAATTTTTGCAGGTAAGGTATCTGCTTTATGGATTTTCAATGTTTTTGTGGTCGAGATAAATCTCATGATGGTCGTATTAACACCAAGGACTAACTTAGATCTAGTTTTAGTAGGACCCATACCTCGGAAGAGTGGCCCGACCACGTAGATACAAACAGTGCCACCGCTTCGCGATCCAAGCGCTGGTGTAGGCATAGTGCTAGAGTACTTCCGTATCCATGTAGATATCTCAAAATTCACCCAACCAAATTGCACCAAAATCACAAGAAGAATTTTATGACTCATGTCCACTTGCTCACGCTAATTGGAACCAAATCGCAAGTTGAGAAGCGTAAGTGAAGTTGTCGACTTTCCTGTCGTCGCTAAAAACCATCTGCTCTGTACGACTAAACAAGAGTGATCGCGGCGTAGTAGCCCTACTTGCCTGCGCACGCACAGACTGAAGTTAGCCATCTAATATCATGAGACAAATCATTCAAGTAATCGGGAGCAAGAAATCAATTTATAAATTATTTGAGCTAAGTTGAATGAAAAATAAAGTTCGTAAATCACACAAATCGCTAAAATCATGACATTTTTTAATTTAGTTCCCGCGTAAATTCCCCGTTCGCACAGCACTAGTCGGGTAACTTCAGTTCTAGATTGTGCATATCGCGTTTACCAAGATCTCTCGCGAAGAGTGGTTTTTTTTTAGTGACAACTTGAAATTCGGCGTCAATATTGATACTTCTCGATTACCGATTTCGTTCAAATATAATACGATATTTTGAAATATGCTTAGAAGTATATCCTGTAATTTTGGTGCGATTTGGTTTAGCGAAATTTGAGACAGCTGCATGGATAGGACAGTACACAAGTGCCGCCTGTTAGCTAAATTGGGCCTAAGCGTCGTCTGCTACTCGGCACGATTTAACGCACGCGTATGCGAGGGATGTAATCAGTGAAACATTTGGCACCTGTGACATCACGACATCCGGGCTCGTCAGCTCATTAGCATAATTCTCGCCCAAAAATTTTCATTTTCAACATGAAATTACGGACTAAATCGTTATGAAATTTTGATTTTGTTTGCACCGCTGGGTCTTTTAGAATTAAAAGAACAACATATAAAAAAAAATAAAAAACCGGTACAATGCCCTTTTAAAAGATCAGATAGAATTCTAACCCTTCAGAGGCGATACACACACACACACACACACACACACACACACACAAACACACCTGCATACGCACGCACACACACACAAACACAGACAAAATGCCTTCAGCAGAATGATGATCAGGGGTGGATACCCATATAACGACTGAGATAGTTGGGACCAGGCGCGCCGGAAGCAGTTTTGGATTGGGGGGGGGGGGGGGGGGAGCAAATATTGCAGGGGGCTCACGATAGACCATACATATATTACACAATATATATATACACACACACACATCTAGTAATTTTGACGGTGTGTATGCTTGTGCGTGTGTGCGTGCGCAATAATGGGACTACAATACATTACGGAATGTGATACATTCAACAACGCAGTCATTGAGCAAGATTGTATGTTTTCCTTACATGGATTATGGAATGACGGTGTGAAACGACAAATTATTTAGGCCTACTGTCAGCAACATCAGGAGAATTGCATAACGATAAAATGCGAGAGAGCGGAGCGAGAGAGCTTGAAAATGTTGCCATTTTACAGTCCCAAAACTGCCATTTGTAGCTATATCTTTCGCTTTAGAAATTAAGGGGGGGGGGCATCGGGCGCAACTGCTGGCAATTACTGGCGGCAACATTAGGAGAATGGCATAACCATTCAACGCGAGCGAGCGAAGCGAGCGAGCTTGAAAATTTTGACATTCTACAGTCCCAAAACTGGCGTTTGTAGCTATATCTTTCGCTTTGGAAATTAGCGGGGGGGGGGGGCGCATCGGGCGCAACTGCTGGCAATTACTGGCAGCAACATTAGGAGAATGGCATAATGATTCAATGCGAGCAAGCGAAGCGAGAGAGCTTGAAAATTTTGACATTCTACAGTCCCAAAACTGGCGTTTGTAGCTATATCTTTCGCTTTGGAAATTAGTGGGGGGGGGGGGCGCATCGGGCGCAACTGCTGGCAATTACTGGCAGCAACATTAGGAGAATGGCATAATGATCAATGCGAGCAAGCGAAGCGAGAGAGCTTGAAAATTTTGACATTCTACAGTCCAAAAACTGCCGTTGTAGCTATGTTTTTCGCTTTGGAAATTAAGGGGGAGGCGCACCGGGCTCAACTGCTGGCAATTAGTGGCTCCAACGTTTATAGGAAAATGGCATAACGAATAAATTTGACGATTGATTTTGACATTTAACAGTCCCCAAACTGCCGTTTGTAGCTATATTTTTTTTCGCTTTGGAAATTAATGGGGGGGGGGGGGTTGGCGGCCCAGGCGCAACTGCTGGCAATTACTGGCAGCAACATCAGGAGAATGGCATAGCGATTGAATGCGAGCGAGCGGAGCGAGCGAGCTAGGAAATTTTGACATTCCAGTCCAAACACTGCCGTTTGTAGCTATGTTTTTTCGCGTTTATTCATTTATATACGTATCTATCTTATTTTATCTATTTTTATCTATTTATTTATTTATTTTTTGGGGGAGGGGGCTTTTTTTTTTGGGGGGGGGGGGCAAAATGCGTTTTGCCCCCCCCCCCCCACTTCCGGCGCCTATGGTTGGGACCATGCTCTGTAAAACTGAACAAGGGCGGTGAGTTGGTTCAGTCACTAGGGTGTCCTATTCGGAAAACTGGGGTTCGCAGTTCATTGAGCATGAGCTGACAAAATGTTGTGTGTCATTACGCAGTACCATTAGAAATAAGAAGCCGAAAACAAAATCTGTCCCTCGAATAAGGCATGAGGTGGTGATACCGTGTATAAGAGGGAGTCACAACTGGGTGCTGTTCGTTATTCGAAGGTT
This sequence comes from Diadema antillarum, assembly GCF_040938485.1. Classification (NCBI taxonomy): domain Eukaryota; kingdom Metazoa; phylum Echinodermata; class Echinoidea; order Diadematoida; family Diadematidae; genus Diadema; species Diadema antillarum. The sequence goes on from NW_027272044.1 coordinate 87,140, forward strand.
CGTTAATCCGAAACACACAAATTCCCTATACCTAGAGGTTTGTTAATCCGAAAATGAAAAGGAATTCGTTATTCCGAAGGTTCGTTATTCCGAAGGTTCGTTAATCCAAAAATGAAACAGGGTTCGCTATTCCGAAGGCTCGTTTATGTGCGTGTGTGTGTGTGTGTGTGCGCGTGTGTGTGTATGTGTGTGCGTGTGTGTGTGTGTGTTTATGTGCGTGTGTCCAAAGAGAGTATGAGCATGCAGGCATTCCCTTTTCAAAGTGTACATGCCTCTCCTCAATATATTTTTATGACGATAATGATGAATTTTAGACTACTGATAAACGTGGGGCTATAAGGCGCAGATAATGGGGGTGAGGGCGGATAAGATGGGCATTTTCAAGGGTTCTATGTACTTGATCTCAACACACACATTCACATATATGCGCACACGTATAAACGCACGCATAAGATAGCATATTAATTACAACACAGTATCTTGTCACTACAAGATTTTTACTTTTTTTCGGATTTACAAACTTTTTTCATTTTTGGATTACGAGCCTTATTTCATTTTCGGATTAACGAACCTTCGGAACAACGAGCCTTATTTCATTTTTCGATTAACGAACCTTCGGAATTACGAACTCCATTACATTTTTGGATTAACGAACCTTATTTCGTTTTCGGATTAACTCTTCATGTGCCATGGTAGAACCCCCAGTGTGACACATTATTCTGAGACACCAACGTTGTCATGCTTTGAGAAAACATTCTGTTTTTTCAAATCTATGTTACTTCCATAGATTTCTGTTAAGCTGGATGTATAGTAAGTAAAGTTGTAGAGAAAATGCCAAGCTTTGCTTTGATGTAAACTGTATGACAAATCTATGACTGTTTTCAGTGACAGAAACTTAGAATTTACACGCAAATCCAGTACGTAACACCACTTGTTATTGTCAATCACCACATAAACTGCAAGCTATTATGTGAGAGGAACGGAAGCGCGAGGACCGCTTTCATTGTACTGCGGCATCTGGCGATTTATCGATCGGTTTGGGCGGGTTTGTGCGTTTGAGCAGAATATGCGAAGTTGGTATGCCGTCGACTGAGTCGGACGTGCGAACGTGGCACATAAAGAGTTAACGAACCTTCGGAATAACGAACCTTATTTCATTTTCGGATTAATGAACCTTCGGAATAACGAATCTTCGGAATAAAAAAACCATCGGAATAACGAACCTTCGGAATAACGAACTGTAACCGTCACAACTCACCCACATGAACCATCCAATTTCACTTCTTTCGACAAGATAGGTGCAAACTCCGGTGAAGTGGTCCCTCCTGCACAAACACACACACACACGCAAACACACACACACACACACTGGAAGCGAGCATAAAAATGACAATCCCTGGCTGTTCGCCCCCAGTGATAAGCAATATAGACAGCAAACGGTTATCAAGGCGCTAAATCTTGCCAGCCGAGTCACTAAATGGATGCATGAAACGAGGCGATTCTTTGAAATAACACCTCTCAAGAGACATTAAAATGCATACATTTACATTTAGGTTTGTCGGATACCATGTGGTAAAGGGCATGGGTGTATGTGTGTACTGTCTGCTTGCAAGGATTGTTGGATTGTGTTTGTGTGCTTTGTTCATATCATATTGGATCGGTAGTCAAATCGTATCAAGCAAGTGATATCGGGGTACCAACCGAATTCAAAGCCATTTCCATTATCTCCGACTGCTCCATGATATATCGCGATAATGACATGTGGGGGATACATCACAGGAAAATATGTATTGGGAGAAAACATCGATTTCAGAGATTTTTCTTCGAGCGGCTCACGTTTCGCCCCTCCCCTACTCCCCTCCCCCTTCCCGATGTGGAGGCTGCTATCGCTGGCATCGATTTACACCGTTTGAAAAGCAACTTGTGTACTCAGAGACTACAGAAAGGCGAGAAACCTGGAAACTGCCACCACGGTGTCGGCGTTCGTTCGCCCACGGTTACAAGCAAAAGGGTAAATGTCTGTTATACCTTGGGTGTTTGCGTCTGTGTGTAAGTGTGTGTGTGTGTAAATTTGTGTATTGTTAGGAAGCCTCTACTGCGATATGCAATTGAAATTCAAAATTTTGAAAGGAAGCGTTCACACTAGCTCCTTTTAGCTCCTCCTGCACTGAACATTGGATAAAACGCGCGGATAATATATAACTGTGACCAATGATAATTTAGAATCTCTGTTAAACTGATCATGATAATGGTGCTGATTACGAACATGACATTGATTACGAAATAGATAACGGTAATGATAGCAATGTTAATCATAACGACAACGGCGATGTTATTACAGAAATAGAGGGGGGGGGGGAGAATGGGGCCGTATTCTTTGAGATGCAAATGGATTTCCTTCCGAGCCTTTTGAAATTCATGTCATAGTTTTCCTTATCATTTAGATTTGGGAAGGGATACTGCTTGTTTCTGTTGGTGTGTATATTATATATACACACACACACACACACACACACACACACACACCCCACACACACACATTATTATGTATAATATATATATATATATATATATATATATAATCACTTGTAGCATCAAAGTAGCATCTAAAGATTACAGCCCAATCAAAATGAAAAGGAAGTAGGGGTTAGAATGTGAGTGCATCACGTGACATGGCGCAGCAGCCAATCACAGACGTCTGCGCTTGACGCTGTTGCAGGGTAGTAAACTCGCGCAGGTTTATACAATGCGGATTTTGTGGGAAGCTTTCATGTTCCGTGCAGCTCTTGAAAATATCGGTCATTAAACGACTCAGTGAATGTATTGTGATGGTTTCACACCTATAGAGTTGAAAAAAAAAAAGAATGCATAGAAGGCAGATATTATGTACATATATATATATATATATATATATATGTTGTGTCTTGGCGGAGGCACCATCAGTCTGGCGGCAAAGCGTTTGATTTTGTCACTTCCATTAAATCTACGAGACAATTGAGACATTGACACCTACAAATACAATAGATCGGAGATACCTTATACCCCCCAAAATGTGTAATCATTTCCAGATGGGCGATGATTAAGGATGCCCCATCGAGTATAAGACCTGACGTTAACAAAGCTGAATTTTGGTAATAGGTCGATCACGCTGCTGTTAAACTTGTTAGCACTCAAAAAAGCAACATGTTTGGGGGAGGGCAGGCTGCAAAATCAGGGCAGCGTTGGCATGAAGCCAAAACACGTGCACGAGACAAAATATTTTCTTTTTGTCCCCATATTCTTCTTTTTTTTCCTCCACTGCACCAGAAAAGAAAAAGACACCTGATAACAGCATTTGATATTTGATATTAAATTGAATTTGCTGAAATGCAAGCCTCTTCAAGCATTTGCACTGCATTACAACTTTTTTTCATTTCCCTTTTCTGGTTCAGAACATTGGCGGAGTTCGCTTGAACCTTGCGGCGCCACTTTCCCACGGCACTGAGTGCTTTCTACCACAGGTGAGATTTGCCCGCACTTGCACAAGTCGAACGTGCAAACAAAGCAACGTGTGGACCGTTGGATCTCTCTACCCTCCCACACCTCGCACTCTGGTGGTGCGATCAATGAACGGGTGCGCGAGCTTCCTGGCGCTCTCACGGAGGGGGCCCAACTGGAGCCCGGTGCGTTGAACTGTCGCAATGTGTTTGTGGACGACGTAATAGGGAGAGATAGAGATTGAGAGAAAAAAGCGAGACAACTAGGATCTGTGTTTACCTCTATCATAGAACAGCATCCTGGAAGAACAATTGAGATGGCTTGCTTTTTTTTTCTCTCCAAACCTTGAATTTACTATTTCGCATTTCCATTACATCAGAAGATAGAGAAACATAGAGAGGAGAAAGAGAGAGGAGAGAATTAGAAAGGGAGAGAGAGGGTAACGTGAAAAAGCAGCGAATATTTTCAGTAGAAAATCAGGTAGCCGTCGGCATTGGTGAGGAAAACCTAGGCAACGTTAACTTCGGTAAGCAATACCGACCGTGTTATTATTCAACCAGGTTACAGCAGAAAGCTGTTCAAACAAAGATGGCTATGAAAGGGTGCTCGGTTGCCGGAACCCAGACATGGTTGTGTAGTGATCCCAACATACACGGCTACTTTTCTTTGTGAACGAGACAGTCTTATCTACTTCAGAATCTACTCAATGGAGATCTTGAATATATACCCATGACGTCTATTCCCGTTTCCTGTTGATTGACCGGCAAAATGTTGACCCCCTTCCATCACCAAAAAAAAAAAAAAAAAAAAAAAAATGTAGGCCTATGGTAATGGTGGAGATCTAAAAAGGCATCAGTAGAAACAACCGCATGATTATGTTGCGGAAGGGAGGAAAATGTTGATGGCACAACAACTTGTCACACGCATCATTTCTGACAAACAAATTACCACCACTATACCAAACTTAAGTAACAATAAAACATTATTCCTCCCCTCGCCTTGAGCGCTATCATCCCCAGTCTCGATCCATCCTCTGCTCCAACGTGGGCCGAACAGGCCACACACACTTTGCATATTCATGACAATTGATACTCATTTTGGCAGAAATAGTCAACAATATATACAGGGAAAGAGATATAGAATTATTATAGACATTCACATTATTTCAATTTTGTTCTCAACTGTTGGGAACTTGGTTTGACTCATTCATTCACTCATTTATTCACTCACTCACTCATTCATTCATTCATTCATTCTTTCTTTCATTCATTCATTCATTCATTCATTCATTCATTCATTCATTCATTCATTCATTCATTCATTCATTCATGCATTCATTCATTCATTCATTCATCTTTATTGGTCTATGTCAGACATAGAAATTTTGTTTCCGTTGACATTACATTGTACCAAAATAAGCATGACAATGCAAACATATCTTGCATCACAAATACATATCTCAATGACAGGTACAATGAACACAAACAACACCCTACAAATCTGTTATGTCATGTCAATGTCAATATCAATATCATGTCAAATCATATCAATGATGACGCAAAAATGTGGTCATCCATTTCAATCATCTGACTAATAACGTGTTTTATGGGAGCACCGCGTGGTAGAGTGGATAGTGATCTCCGGTTTGTAAAGAGAAGGTCTCGGATTCGAATCCTGCTCTGTGTGTTCATCCTTGGATGAAGTGTATTGCCCACAGTGACCCTTTTCGCCAATGTATAAATAGGTATCTAACATAATTATTGTAATTGCAGCCTTGTCATATGTAGCTAACACTTAAAGATCATTAGATACTATCATATCTATCATTATCAAAGATTGTTATCATCATCAACAGCGGTTTATCATCATATCTCTCACTTTTCTTCAGTTTGTCTGAAACCGTTACTGATTCCATAACTGTGACATCGCTCCCATAGTTTATACTATCACTACTTATGATCAGAAAGTGAAATGCCTCAAACATTATGAAAAAGGAATACAAAATGGAGCCATAGCCACGCTCCTTTACAACTTATTTCCCAAGATGGTGTCCCCTGTGTCATGAGTGCATGTGTATCTTACAGCAGCCACGGAACCTTCGACTTCCAAGATGTATCATCATGTTTGTTTGTTTGCTTGCTTGTTTGTTCGTTTGTTTTTGTCTCATAGAGTACTTATGAGATACTTAGAGTCAACATAGAACTGACAGAACAACAACAATAACAAACACAGAAAGAGTCGTTATGTTCCATTTTAACGAAACTTCGTCACTCGACGGAAATGTCCTATCCTTGTAATTGGTTAATTTGCCTGAGTGTATTGCCTTTCATATTCTTACACCATAACACACACGACACACACTGCGGACACATATTAAACATACCCGCATAAACACAAAAACATAACATCTAAATGTATCTACGTGGTGTATGTCTGTGGAGGTGCATTGTGCGTGCTGAAATATGTTGAAATGTCAGCCACATCAGCCGAGCATGATTTAGGAGCAGACGTTTGAGCGGCTCTTTAACAAGCAATGCAGGCCCCACAAAACTCAGATCGTCTGTTCATCGTTGAGGGTGATGAACGACTCTAAAAAAGACAACTCTCCCCTTGCAGAATTGCGAATGCCTGAAGTCGCTGGATGCATTCGGTTTCAAAGGGAATCCCAAGGGCAGCCTTTGGGCGATAAACCACCCGCTCTTCGCTCTCCCCTTGGGTTTCACTCGACTTCTCTTCATAAACTATCTGGAATTTGCCGATATCAGGCCGTGCAGTTCATTTCTGAGCCATTTCCTTGTGTTTATTTTTCAGGTCACAGCAAATTTATTTGCACACTGCCTTATGAAAGTTACATGATAAACGTATGTGTATGAGTGAGACTGAGAGAGAGGGGGAGATTATTTTAGTTGGTATGATAACGGATACAAGATTCTCTAGCGTGCTTATGACAAATCTAGCTTCACCAATACCAAAAGTTACAATGGCGAATTTGGGCTTGTCAAACAGCTCTGAAAGGATCGATTACCTGCTAGGTAGGTGAAAAGAAATTAAATTGATTTGATTTGATTTGATTTATTCTCTGTATGACATTTCTTTACAAGTACATCTATCCTCAGCAATTGAATTAACATTGTGCAAATATGGTATCACATAGTAATATGACTATTTTCAACCATTTTCGTTATACATCTGTAATATGATTACATTATATACATTGCATATCAATTTCCATACAGAACAATTGTCAAGAAAAGAAATAAGAGTCAAACAAATAAATCTTAATCAAAATGACAACCTTACAATTATTTGGTCCAAGATTTTGGATATGGAGATGCCACATCGCAGCGATCATGGCAATTGCTCCAAATCGTTCTTCTTTGCCCTTTATCCAAAAATCGAGAAGACTGTCTACATGAATATTACCATTGCTCATAGAGTCGCTAGGTTAAAGAAATAGAGAAAGGGGGAAAGGGACAGGGACAGACAGACAGACAGACAGACAGACAGACAGACAGACAGACAGAGATAGATGCCTGGGTAGGGGAGTCCATGAATACTTTTGAGATTCGTATTTTGTTCTCTTATAATCTGCAGTGATAACAAAAGTTTCTCTCACTTTTCTAGTACACCTTTTGACACAATTTTGACAAGCAAAGCGGAGACTGCGTTCTGCTTATTTGGTTGCTTTTACATGGACTTCCATCTGGAATGAGGTCCCAGACTAAAGAAGTTACTCGCTCTATCCTGTGGGGAAAAATAAGCTGAAAAGATCAAATATACTTACACAAAGAAAATATATACATATCATATTCAATAAAAACAGATATCAGTTCTCATATCTATACCGGTCATGCTATGAACTTGATGTCTTGAACATCTCCTTTTTCAAGTATGTCCGATTCTTTCTTACTTCCTTGCTTTCCTATTTTTCATTTTGTCTGTTCTGTCCACCTTTCCGTCTCCCTTTTGTGTGTGTCAGTGTGTGTTTGTTTGTTTGTTTATTCTTTACTTTCTTGTACTGCCTTTTTCCCGTTTTTTCAGCCTTTATGTTTTTTTTCCCTGATTGAAGCATCAAATTTCTAGAACTCCTGTGTCTTCTGTCTGTAGCTTTATACCTCTTTCTCTGCGCAGGTATGTGCAGATTCAAAAGGGCTCGGTTTCATGTCATTCTTTGTTTAATGAGAAGGTTTAGAAAAAAAGGAAAAAAGTTGTTTCCTCTACCCATCCCTGTGATCGGTGCAATAACGATGGAGTGGCGAGTGAAATGCGATCACTTCTGCGAGAGTATTCGGGTGCTTTTGTTACATGGCGCAAACCGGTTCTTTGCGGGGAATCCAATCAGAGGAGCCGAGCGCTGTGTACATGAGTCGACTTCCTGAAAGTTTAAGCGAGCATGTTTTGGTTAGAGGCCATGATAGCTCCAACAGAACGAAGAGCAGGCACGGCCATGATTCTTCTGGTTATTTTCTCTCCCCCCCCCCCCCTCGTCTTCCCCTCCCCCCTCTCTCTCTCTCTCTCTCTTCTCTCACCCCCGTTTTGTTTCTACCTTCTTTTTTCTTTTCTTTTTTTTTTAACCTATCAGTCATTGTCCCTTTCTAGAGTTCTTTTCTCTACTTTGTGTTTATCTTTCTAGGGAACCTTATTGTTAAGTATTAACGTAATTTTGGTCCAGGAGAGCTCAAACCTGGAATGCGTGGTTGTTGATTTTTGTATTTTTCTTTTTGTTTCCTTTTTGACTGGTGAAGAAGAAGAAAGAGAAAAAAAAAGAAATTACAAAAGACATAAGCACGGTAAGATAGACTAGTATATCTTTTGAAATACATGAAGGGATATTTGATATTATGTCAAATGTACTGTTTTTACTGGGATTTAAGAAGCACTGCCATTTACTCTTTTTATATATCTGTATAGAAATATTTATGACCAAATATAGACGGAGAAGAAACAATATGGGGAAAAAGGGTCATCCACATATTCCGTGTTCTGTGTAGCAGAACCCTTACGCCTGGATGCCTTTTACCACCACAGAGGTTAGAAAGATGGAATTGACGTATGACAAGACAGTACGGGGAGAGCTGCTGATTTGATAAATATAACAGTAATTATCTCTCACCTCCTTCTCATTCTCTCTTCCTTTCCTCATTTTTTATTTGTTTTCATCGCGGCAACGGGAGCAGGGTGGGTGAAATCATTTTTCACGCTCTTCGGACACCAATCCCAATTCGCAAAGCCAATAATCCGACCGAGTCTTCTGGGCACAAACAAAATAACGTCTTTTCCCCCCGTTTGTTTGTTTGCACCTAATTCGTAACTTACAGCACCTTTGGCAAGTCTTCCCGCAAGATGATAACACCATAACCCAGTTTTCCTTCTTTCTCTTTCTCTCCCCTTCCTATCTCTCTCTCTCTCTCTCTCTCTCTCTCTCTCTCTTTCAAGATTTCCCAATCAGATGCCTGCGCCGATCGCTTTGGCTGCATACACCTTTTATCATTGCGTCATCGCTTGGCACGAGTCTAGGTTTCGTTAGGTAGGGTATTTTGGCATGCTCAATTAGGGGAATGGAACCCAAATATAAATGTGCATAAAAGAATGAGAGGAAATCCACAAACCTAAAAATAAATAAACTTCAGAAGAAATAGAAAAAAAATCCTTTCAGAACGATACAAAAATTACAAAAATCGGATCAGAAATAAGGAAGATATGACATTTTGAAATTTCACATTTTTTCGGAAAACATTTTTTGACCAGTCCTTATGAAAATTCAAGGAGACAATGCCATTCTCTCACAATTTTTAAATATTCATTTCATATACAGAAATGAATAAAATCTTATACTTCAGCTGTACGAATATAAAAATTGCCTTATGGGCATCATTCACCATTTTACAGATGAAACAGAAACCCAGCTTTAGCGCTTCAAAGTAGTTCTGAAATGTGAGTTAGGGATAGAAACAACCAATTTTAAAAATTGAATCGGTATAATCAATGTTAAGTATTGTTAAATATACAAAATGTGAACAATAGTTGAAACAAATCTTTTTTCTAGACTAAACCGCATACAGTTATGGGTTATTGGGAAAAAATAGTGATAGCTCCTTATATTTTAGGCTTAATCGCGAAATTTTTATATGGTAGGATGTTTTGTGATACAACTGACGTACACATATGCAGCAAATATGACATCTCGAACATTTTTATATCACTGCTCCCAATGGTAAACAGTACCTTTAAAACCACCCAAAATAAAAAAAGAAAAACTGTTAACTCTGATATACCTTGGTAGCATGTTTTTACTTGTATTAACTAAAAATAACAATTTTCCCGAATTTCATATATAGCATACACGAAACTTTAATGAGGTTATGACATCATCAATTCGTTCATTTGAATATTCATAAGGACTGGTCAAGAAATGTGTTCCAAAGTATGTGAAGTCTTTTAGAATGTCATATCTCCTTGTTTCTTAGCCGATTTTTGTCATTTTTGTATCGTTCTGTAGGGAATATTTTTCTCTGTCTGTTGAAGTTTATAAAATAATTTTTTTGGGTGTATTTTCTCTTTAAGTGAATGCAGCAATATCAGTAGAACACATCAGTGAAAGTTTGACGACAATCAGACAATCCTTTCAAAAGTTATGATTTTTTTTTTAAGTTTAAGTGCAGCCGTCACTTGATGAGAAGACTTCTACAGTTCGTAATGTCACGATTTCCTTCTTTCTTTTTTTTAATGGAAGAACACATACCCTTGACTGTTACTGACATACGTTGAGTGTAATGCTACCCCTCCCCCCCCCCCCCCCCCATTTTCTGAAAGAGGTAACTCGAGCGCCCTTTCGGTATGCTAGAAACGAGAAAATATGTTGAAATTTCTTCCTATTTTCTTTATATCGTAAAATGTTGTAGTGTTCTAATCGAGCGATGTTGGCACCAAAACTTTAAAGATTCTTAACTTTTAAGATTGTTCGATTTCCCCCCAACTTTCAAGCATATGTTCTACTAATACTGTTGCATGCCATTCACTCAACTCAAATGATATAATTATATGTGGGTTTCACTTCTTCGGAGAGGCTTGCGCGAGGACCATGGAACGTAGCGTCTTTGCGCATGACACGTTGCGGCAAAACGGACGATCGATTCAAATTAATGCTTTTTTAAAGTTTCGGTGCCGTCATCGCTGAATAAGGAAACTACTGCACTCCATGATGTCATTACAGACAACAACACAAAGGAAATATATAGAAAATTCAACATAATTTCACTCATCTAAAATAATGAAAAAGCACTTGACTTACCTCTTTCAGAAATCAGGGGGGAATAATAATACCCTCGTTTGTCAGTAACAAATCGATGAAATGTGTAATTTCATGAAACATAAAATTTTGGGAATCCTCATCATAGTCGAAGCGAATCCTTTAATGCAATCATATTGTCGTCCATAATGACGTCATGAAATATGGTAGTCTTTTTATACAGCAATGACGGCACCGAAACTGTAAATATTCGGAAGTTTTTAATCAATTGTTCCATTTGCCTCAAATTTACACTGATGTGTTTCATTCATATTATTGCTACTTTTATTCAAGCCACACTTACATTTGAGCTTTGGTTTCTTTTAATCTCAATCTCAATAAACCATCTTACTATCTGTCAGCGATGGCGGCTGATATTCTGTACGACACCCACATCTTGAATGTGATTGAAGGCAGGCTAGACCATACCGATTTCTTTAAAACCCATGCACCATATTGGTCCTCTCGATGAGGCTCCTTTTGTCCTTATGGGAAGTAAAAGCCTGTAATCGCACCCGCAGAAATGGTCCCTCGGAGCTTTTCGGCGGGCAGATCAAATCGGCTACCATGCCGGTTCCTTCATAATACGATTGGAGCCGTCCCTGGTTGATGGTCAAGTAATGTAGGCTCTAATGATGTAGATAATATAGATGATATGAATGTAGGACTATGATGTAGGGAGGAAATGAGCTGCTTGGCGGATGACTTCCCTCTCCGAGTGCGTTGCGATGCGCGGGTTGTTGTTATTGATGATGTTGTTGTTTATATGTCGTTATTGCTACTTTTGTTGTTAATGTTGCTTTTTTCTCTTTTAATGATCAGAGTCTAAACTACATGTATGTCATGTTCCCTAATGGATATCTGTCTGTCTGTATTGCGACGGAAGGGAAGACCCCTAAAAATATCTCAGTTAAGAATTGAGGAGGAGTTGTTAATGTTTCAGAGAGGTATAGAATGATATAGGGCGCTGAACAAAAGGGCATTCTCTTTTTCCTTTCTCTCCCAAGTTCTCATCTCCATTACCCTCTCTTTTTCCTATACTCTCTTTTTTCTCTCTCTCTCTCACTCTCTCTCAAGATATCAATCATTCAATCTATCTATCTATCTATTTTTATATCCATCTATCTATCTGTCTCTACTGTCGAGCAATATTTCGAGTAAAGATTTTCCTAATGTTTGTTTGTCTTATCGCTGTGGATTCCTTTAATATCATCGTAATTTCAAATACTAGGAGTACCTGTATATTATCATTTAGGCGAAGTGAAGAAAAGCTGCGATTCTTTTCACTTATGACTCATTTGTCTCCAGCAAAATTGACGTAAAGAACCCACTCTGACTGACTGTAACTGATTTGATTTGATTTGATTTGATTTGATTTGATTTGATTTGATTTGATTTGTTGGTTTCTGTGTCATCATTGTACATGAACATTCATGTACATACATAAATAGGGTAAATATAAGTTATTCACAGAATATTTTTTCTTCATTGCCTTTGCACAATGTACAGCAAAATGTACAACAAACATACATCAATGAATAATACAGTGGGGCTACAGCATAGGCGTGGCTCGATTTGCGTGCAGCCTCCGTACATACATATAATACACATCGGAAGGAGAATAGGAAGGAGGGATGACTTGCATAGTGATAGGATAGTTGAAAGGAGAAAGGGAAAGGAGAGGTCTGTCTGCTTTCACTGAAGGTTTATACAAAGTAAGTTCACCTGTATCACTGAATAGCAAGGTAAGACAAAATATTTTCTTACCGAGGTACAGGTGAACAGTTGATAGAGTTCATGGTCGGTTACATGATTACGTAATAAGTTAAATGCGTCGATATTACTGCGAAAGAATTTCGTGTATGATAGATGAACAACGACAATGGAATTACTGATATCCAGAAAGCAACATTGTTTTTTCAGCTTTCCTAAAAGAGTACATGAACTTTAAACTTCGAATTTCAGATGGAAGAGAATTCCAAACATCGGGTCCGGTGTGTCTGACAGATTTCAGAGCCATCACTGTTTTAGGATTATATAAGTGAACCTTATCAGATTGTCTTGTAGGATAAGAATGTACACTCAGCAAAAAAAAGAAAGTAAACACTTTTTCGAGTTCATAATTTTAATAGAAGATTTTGATGAAAATCAATGCGTTATTACATATTAAAGGTCATTTAATTGGCGATCAAACTCGTAGGTCAATATAAAGGGAAACTTTACGCATGAGTGAACACATTCGTTTTTGTCCTTCAAGGCACAAAAGTAAAAATGGCAAATTTTGACAAATTGTCTTTCATTTGCAAATGCCTTTTAAGATAACAATGATAACAAAAGACAACTTTAACACAATGAGAGACATGATTGAAATAGCCAAAATAAGTTTTTGTTCTCTTTGTCTCTTTATAACCTCAAACAATATCAAAGAGGGAAACTTAAGTAGGGAAAATGAAATTTTCTCTCAACTAAAATTTCAAATGACATAGGGAGTAAGGGCATAAAGATGATTAAATGAACAAATTATTTTGATTTCATTCATTCAATTTAGTAATCTAAGAATTCAAGTGACAAATTCAAGAACCAAATACAATCTACAATTTTCCTAATTTGAGAAATCAATGCAAAATCCTACCATTTGTTTTTGATAATATTGCTTTTTTTTCTCATTTCATTTGAATTTGGATTGACATAAAATTCTTGATTTTTCTCCGTCATCTTAAGCTTTTATTGATCTTTTGGGCTTCTAAGAAATTATGGAAGTCATAGGTATGTTTTTGCAACCAAATACATGTTTTTTATTGTCTAAAATCTGTCTTTTGTTCTTTTTGTTACATGGAAGAGCATTTACGCATGAATAACAACTTGTTCATTTTTGCAATGTTTACTTTTGTGCCTTGGGAGAGAAAAGCAAAGGTGTTCACTCATGCATAAAGTTTCAGTTTTTATTGACTTAATCAGTTGATAGCCAATTGAATTATCTTTCATATGGTATATAATACATTAACATTTCGCCGAAAATTCTATGAGAAAAATCAACTTGAAAAAGTGTTTACTTCCTTTTTTTTTTGCTGAGTGTATGTCCTTGTTTAATTGTAATAGTGAGAAAAAAGAAGATGGCAACTGACCATTATGTAAACGAAACATTTAAAAAAATAATGTCATTTACCTTAAGTGCTTTTAATTCTGCGAATAAAAGATCTGAATGGTCTCGATAACCTGAGTTGGTGCATATCTACGTATAGCTTTCTTTTGTAGAAGTAATATACTATCAATGTGGCTTTTTGAAGTTGCCCATACAATGTTGCAATATGAAATGTGCGATGATATTAACGAATTATATAGCATAAATGAGATACTCTGAGGGGCATAATACCTTAACTTATAAAGTATACCAACATTACGAGATGCTTTATCAGAGATATATTGCACATGAACGTTCCATTTCATATTTTCATTTATATATATTCCAAGGAATTTGACACTTTCTTTTTGTTCCAGTAATATACCATCCACCATGATATTTAAATGTTGCGTTTCATTTTTATGCTTCTTATTATGAAAATGCATAAAATTTGTCTTTTTCAAAATGAGTGATAATCTATTACTCTTAAATGAATTCCTTTTGGAAAAAAATATTGCAAAAAAAGTCGTTAAGAGTAATCTCTAATTTAGATCCTTGTGCTCATACTGATAATTTGTTTTGTGATAATAAGTTATTAAAGATTAATGATTTATATTTGTTTCAGTTGGGTCAATATATGTTCAAATTATAATAACAAGAGTTTACCACAAATATTTGATCAAATCTTTCGACACAATGATGCTGTACACAATTGTCCTACTTGACGTTCCAGTGTATATCATAGACCATTACTACAATTCTCGCCCAAAATACATTTGTTTTCACTGGCCCGAGGTTCTGGAACAGCCTTGATAATACTCTAAAAGATGCTCTGATCTTTCCTTCCTTTAAATCAAAACTGAAAAAAAAAATCTTTTATCCTCATGTAAGAAAACAAACAGATAAAACATGTTTTTGTGTTATTTTCATAGAAAATTAAAAAATAAATTAATGCTGAGTATTTTTAAACAATCTAAGAGTTTGTGTTTTAAGCTAAATTTGTATAGAGTTTTAAGTTCTTCCTCATGCCTTGGTGACCTTTCCAGATAACTGAATGTAGACATTGTCTTGTTTTGTTTCCCTCCCTTTCTTTGTCATGCCTATCTTTAGTTTTATTTTCTGTCTGTTCCGTCCCTGCTTTTGTTCTTGTCCTTGTCATAGTATTTTTATGCCTCCGCCACGAAGTGGTGCAGGAGGCATTATGTTTTCGGGTTGTCCGTCCGTCCGTACGTCCGTACGTATGTCCGTCCGCTTTCGTTTACGCGATAACTTGAGTAATATTTACTGGAAATTTACCAAACTTGGTCCAAGTATGAAGTATGATGGGGCAATGATTTGATAAGATTTTGGGTGAAATCAGCTAAAGGTCAAAGGTCAAGGTCAAATCATGAAATTGTATCCGTTTACGCGATAACTCAAGACTGGATGGAGCAAATTTCACCAAACTTTGTTGGAGGATAATGTATGATGGGACAATTACTTGATTAGTTTTTCAGTGAAATTGGACAGAGGTCAAAGGTCAAAGATCAAGGTCAAATCCTAAAATTTATCTGTGTACGTGATAACTCAAAACTGGATGAAGCAGCTTTCACCAAACTTGGTCCAAGGATGATGTATGATGGGACAATTAGTTGAGTAGATTTTAGTGATAATGGCAAGAGGTCAAAGGTCAAAAGGCCAAGGTCAAATGCTAAAAATGTTGCTTTTTCCCCATATCTATGCAATGCCCGCAGTTATTTTCTTGAAACTTAGTGTAGACATGTACTACTGCGTAAAGTTTCATGTCATAAGGTCAAAGGTCAAAAGGTCAAAGGTTAGGTGAAAATGTTGCAATACTGTAAACGTGGACATTTTTGCGGTACATCAATTTTCGCAGATTTCGCGCTACGGTCGGCTAGCGCGTATTCAAAAACGCGCGAATATATCTTCACAATTTTCTATGCACATTTTGAACGGGATGAATTGTGTGCGCTTAATCGCGCGAAAATATTGACGTTTACAGTATCACTTTTCTCGCAAATGGTTCAATGTATCTTCATGGAACTTGGTACATATGCATGTACTGACTGGCAGGGATTATCTAGGGAATTTAGGGGCCATTTGTCAATAGTCATGGGGTCAAAGGTCAAGGTCAACTTCTCAAAATGTTACTATTTCCCTCATATGCTAGTATATGCAATGATTGCATTATTAGTTTCAGAATTTAATGTATGTACATGTATTACTTAATGGAGATTCTCTTGGAAATTTCCAGCCAGAGGGTCAAAGGTCAAAGGTTAAGGGTCGAAGGTCAGGTTTAAATGAAAAAAAAAAATTTGTACTGTAATTACACTCTTTCTTCATACCTTGAAAATTATACTCAATGCATAAACTTATAAGGTCGGTCAGAAGTCAAGTAAAAATTTTCAATTCCCCAAATATGTGTACCTGCACTCTCTGATAGACAATTATAACAAACCCAGTTCGTGGAAAGTGAACATTCAAGATATTTCTGACAAACCTGTTATTTCGATATTTTGCCAGTCATGTGAAACTGTCATCACACATTGTGAAGACATTGTACTATACACCTATTGGGAGAATCATGCATTATGGCGGAGGCATCAGTCGCCATAGCGACATTTCTAGTTTTTTTTTTCTGATTATTTCGCCTGACATCAGGATATCAAAATTTTATACATGGAGTCCTTGACGGATCTTGAGATGCCCTCACCTTCTAGAGTAATTCACAAATTTTACAAGCTGTGCTTTTCTTGTGAATTCCTCTTTTCCATGTAAAGTTATAAATTAAGATTGTATTGCTTACTTGTTTATTTATCCAAATCAGAGTTGATATCATTATGAAATTGTATTCATGTTCTGTTGAAAATTATGTGATTGAAAGTTCCTTTTGATGTTATGTACTCATGTAAGCGTTATGTATATTACTTTGTATTACTTTATATGGAAATAGAATCATTTGAATTTGAATTTGAATAGTGATATTACAAAAATTGCTTGCAAAATATTGCAAAGCTTATTCTTAACATTATTGTCTTGAATCAAAAGATTAATATTAAAATCGTCCATCAAGTATACGTCTTTGTTTTCTTGATTGATCAGCTCTAATAAAAAAAGATACAGCATCAATCTAACACTTATCTTTATATGTCGTCCTTCACTCAAAGTTGAATAGGATGCCACCAGCCTGTCGCCATTTGCCCGAATAAAACTTCAGTTTTGTTCCTTGTTGTACAGATCCTGAACCTGCTTGGTCTACTTTTTTTTCCCTCCAGGTCCGTTGGGGAAAGCTCATCTGTGATGTAGTACCTTTCATCCTTCAGGGTCTCGCGGGCACGGCGCATGATTTCGACCTTTTCTCTATACAAGAGAAGCTTCAGTAGAATATGCCTGGGACGACCTTCAACTTTTTTCCCGTCACGATAGGCTCTCTCCACTTTCGTCTTCACCTTGAACTTGGAATGGAGGATCTCCTCGACTATGGTGACAAGATCTTCGCGTTCGCCTTTAGGAGCTTCTGGAATACCCACCAGCCTGATGTTTCTTCTGAAGAATCTCTCGTTTTTGTTGTTGGCCGCTTTGTTTTTGATTTTCCACCAGGTCGTCCACACGCTTCCGCTCAAACTCCAACGAAGCTCCAAGATTCTGCTCGAGCTGGTGCAGCTTATCCAGGAAAATCTCCACCGCATTGCTGATCATCCTCTCGAACCTCTCAGTTGCCTTCTGAAAATATTCTTCCATGTTCGATAGAATACCTTCTCTCTCCACCAAAGGTTCCGCAGCGGCCTGGTAAGCGGGCTGGGAGGGTGACTGACTTTCGTAAGACGTGGTTTCAGGCGCCATATTGATGACGTCATCACCCTCCGTTTCTACAACTGGTACCGTATCGCTGTTGTCCGGCGGCATTGTGGCTGAGTTCACAGGGCTAGCAGGGCTTGCCCTGCTCGCGGACCGAGCATTCAAATTTGGCGGGCTGTTCCGTGCTGCAGCTGGTTGGGCCTTCCGAGCAGGGTGAAATGGTACATAAGTTTTTTTCGGCCTCGCAGCAGCTAGTCGTTGAGGTCTTTTACTCTGTTGTTGATCCATACTCGATCTACGATGAGTACTGAGTAAGATATTACAGAGATTGTTTGAAGAAAAATGACCTTGGAGTCCCAAATCTGGAAAATTGTAGCCACTTTTGAGACGAGCAACAAAACGCGTGTTTGCTATTCCATAGCGCCCTCTATAACTGTAAATGTAATTTTTCCGCTCAGGAAGATTCATCATTAATTTGACAAGAAAATTCAAGTGCAGTAACTGAAGCATAGAATGTGATTATTACATGGGGTGAACACTGATAAAGACTTCATATTTCATAGTGGAATAATATTTCGGTGCTTAATCTTTGACGTTACCTTCTTTGTTTTCACTTTTCGCTATTTTACCAATTGGAGTTTTTTTTTTCATGACAAGTTCATATCATAAAAATCAAATTAGTCTTCTTTGTCAACGCAAAAGGGAAAGTGCATGTTTATCTCTTTGATGTCATAGGAGTACCTTTAAGAGAAGACATTTTCAAACGTCAACGGCTTTTGTCAACGTTGCTCGTTATATTTATTTTTGTCTGAGTTACTGCTGCTGTTACCGTGTGTTGTGTAACTTCCTTTGACATAAAAGGTTTCGTAGATCCCCCAGATACTCTCCGATAAATGTTTTGATTGTGAACAAGTGATGCATATGTCATTCGCAATGACGCTAATTACGGGTTCAAACCGTGCCTGAAGTGCTCTCTGCCATTTTTATGTTGAAAACAGAAGAAGTTTATTTTCGACTCTGAGAACGCAATTGGAACAGGCCCGGATGGACATGTCCCAAATTCAAATCTTTATTATAACTTTGGTCGCTCAAGCCCCCCGTGATCTACGTTATTGTTGTCTAAAAAAGTGGAAATAAGAAAAGAAGAAGAAGATAAAGAGGTAGACTAGGATACCCGTAGGCCAGTGATTATTCAAAACCTTCGTCTTGCCAACCTCATGCCGGGCTTCATCTCCTGAGCTATTCATACATGGTTAAATGCTCAAAACGCAGATTATTTTAGAGATCGGGTTTTCCTCCAGGACCGTTCTCAATTTTCATCATCGTGAGAGGGTCCATCTCGAAGGGATGCCAATTGACTTTCCTCTCAAAACTTAAAGATGAGACCCTCCTCTTCTCTCTCTTTTCTCTCTTTTTCCTTTTCTTCCTACTCTCCAATTTTCTTCAAATCTCTCTCTATTTTTGTATAGTACTCAATTCCTTTCTCCCTTTATTTTATGTATTCCTCATTTCGATTCCTATACTACTCCCTTCTTCTCTCTGAATATCTTTCTCTCATTCCTTCTTGATCTCCCTTTCTCTCTTCCTTTCCCTCTGCATGTGTCAATTTCTGCATCTCCTCCGCTCTATCTGTTTGCTATTATCTCTCTCTCTCTCTTTCCCTCTCTTTCTGTCTATCTTTCTCTCTCTCCCTCTCTCTCCCTCTCTGTCCCTCAACGCCAGATATGCTGCCGCACTTTTCACAACTCTTTTTTTAAGGCTCTATCAGAATCCGAAAGGAAACCGTACACCAAGATCACCACTGCTGTAATACTCTCCACGGCAGAGTTTAGTAGTCGTCGGTATCGTATTTTAAAGTGTACGCTTGCCATCAAAATTGAACAAGGATAAAAGAAAATCAGATCTGTACAGGACACGAGAGGGCTTAAAGTCGTTCTGTGCCTTTTCGAATTAAGATATCAAATTGTGTTTCGCTGGAATATCCGTCTCTTGTCATATATTCGATACCCCAGTTACATAATCCATTTCCTCGCCCACTGGGAATCCTCATCATAGTCGGAACGAACCCTTTAATGCGATCATGACGTCTGTACCTAAACTCGTAGAAAAAAGAAGAAAAAAGCTTGTGGCCTGACTCATGCAAGCAAAAAAGGACGATCCTACTAACGCAATTACATTGTGACTCATCCAAGAACTCTGATTATACGCACAGAAAATAGTTTGAATTTGAATTTGACATTGGTCATTAAAGGGATTGTATAGTTTTGGTTGAGACCAAACTGCAGGTTTCTAACAGTTTTTGTTGAGATAATGAGAAACCTCTTATGAAATGTGAAAGAACATGTAATTCCAAGAAGAATTCAAAGATTATTTGATAAAAATTGATTTTGAAATGGCTAAAAAAAAGGTGGGACCTACCGTTTAATACGATCGCTTTGTTTTACTTTGTTTTTAGATGTCTCAGGGCTTCCAAAACCGATTTTCATAAAATAAACTTTGAATTCCTCTTAGAATTGCATGCTCTGTACTATTTTATAGGTGGTTTCTTGGTATCTCGTAAAAAGTTCAAAGCCCAATCCTCATCTCCACCATTACTATACCATCCCTTTAATGGGCCTATCTCATTAGCGGAGACGCCGGGTGACTCGAGATATTTTATTTTTAAGGCTTGCGCTCTCACCAAGGCGACTCCAGGCCCCATCTCATAAAAGATGTTAGGAAGGCAACTCTTCCTGGAATGGCAACTTTCCATAGCAGCAGCCAATCAGGAAGCTGGATTCTTGTCGTTACCATGGCAATTGCCATTCCAGCAAGAGTTGCTATTATATAAACTTGTGGAATATAAACTTGAAATGGAACCCTGCACGATGTCTGACACGTCTCCGACAAGGTGGCGATCATTGTTGGTCGTAGTCGGATCTCAGCTGGACCATCTCTGTCATCTTCGCCACTAACTGCTGTCTCATCATCTTCAAACTGTGCTAAAGCTGTTTCAGCTTGTTCATCCTCCTTCTTCTTGCCCTTCCAGCCCCCACCGTCCAGGGGTGGCATGGTAGAGGGGCAGTACTGCTCTGGAGTTGGCTTTATTCTTGCAAGGAACTAGCCAGGAGCAGCAGCAGTACGAATATAAAGTAATGAAGACCTTGATTCATTCATTCATTTAAAGGGATGGTATAGTATTGGTGCAGATGAGGACTGCGCTTATAACTTTCTACGAGATACCAAGAAACCACTTATGAAATAGTACAGAGCATGCCATTCTACAAGGGATTTAAAGTTTATGTGACGAAAATCGGTTTTGGAATTGTTGAGACATCCAAAAACAAAGTAAAACAAAGCAATCCTAATAAAAGGTGGGACCCACCATTTATTGGGATTGCTTTGTTTTGGATCTCTCGGCCATTTCGAAACCAATTTTGATCAAATGTTGAATATTTCTTTGAATTACATGCTCTTTCATATTTCATAAGAGGTTTTCTCAATATCTCACCAAAATGTTAGAAATCTAAAGTTAAGTCTAAACCGAAACTATACGATCCCTTTAAAGGGTTCAGTATTGGTGGAAATGAAGATTGAGCTTGTGTTTTTTGAGAGATACTAAGAAACCACTAATGAAATGTTACAGAGCATACCATTCGAAAGGGAATTCAAAGTTTATTTGATGAAAATCGGTTTTGAAATGGCTGAGATATCCAAAAACAGTAAAACAAAGCGATTCTGATGTAATAAAAGGAGGGTCCCACTTTTCATTATCATTGTTTTGTTTTGGATGTCTCAGCCATTTCAAATCCAATTTTCATCAGATAAACGTTGAATTTCTGTTGGAATTACACGCTCTTTCATATTTCATAACATGTTTCTCATTATATCGGAAAAAAGTTAGAAATCTGAAGCCAAATCTCAACCAACACTGTACTTCCCCCTTATGAAAGAGGGGAAGAAATCTACAGATTTAAAGCCAAGCAGTCTCCCAACATCTGTTTATCCTTTAGAACGCAATATGTTACAACCGCTGTCAAAGCATTCAAGAGACCGGCGAGGGAGAAAAGGCGTCAGTGGTACGCCAAAGAGGAAATATGATCACGGTTTCAAACTCCGAGGCGCACACGACAAGGAGAAGATGTATTACAAAACGAGCATAAAACACGCACGTGAGTACGTGAGGCTCTCTTGCCACTATACGATCACATCACTGAATTCTTTTCATCGTGTTCATTGTATGTATTACGTAAGTTAGAACGATCATAGCTTCTTTAAGCTGTTGTTGTGTAGTATGAATGACTTTGCGAATTTTTAAGAAACCACATGAATAGGTTTATTCACCTATCGCCATCTATCAAAACACGATGTATAGCTCGCAGTTCAGGTGATGATATAGCTGTAAAAGAACCAGTATCTTTATCTCCTTATCTCCTCCAGAATACAAACATTAGCACGTGATACATTCAGATAACTTCGATTGTCTGGAATTCGATTAAGAATATACTTATTAACGGAATATAAAATGCGCGACTGTCTCTTTTTCTTCTTTCCTTCTCGCTATAATCATGTCAGACCGGATGATTTGCGTGCCTTTATTTGGCAGACGAAATTCTACGAACATGAATAGAAGGCATAGCACTATAGCCAAAACAAAATGGAAATAAAAATTTAAACAATATAAGTTGTTATCTTTTATTCAACAAAACTGTGAAAATGCGGCAAAGAGAAAAGGACAAGAAAGAAAAGAAGACAAAAAGGAGAAAAGAAGGAAAAGAAGATTGGGCAGACAGGCGGACGAAAATGCAATTGTATCCACATCCCGTATGAAACACAGTAAGCTGTCATTTACTCCGCCACCTCTAAAATGGTGGCGTTTTCTCAAAGGAAAAATGTATAAGATGACGTGGGAGAAATCGGCAGCATTCTAACGAAGTGACTAAAGGAATCGATGTCCCCCATAGTTGCGTAATGGATGCCTGTTTGGGCCGGACAAAAAGCAAGGTTGGCATTCACAGCGTAGCTGTTAGAATCGTGATAGAGAGGAGCCGAAACCGGTTTTAGGTTTACACTTTGTGGCTCGAAAACAGATACTCCCTATTTTTGTCGTATCCGTCAAAACAACATTATCGACGCAAACTATACACTCTCCACTTTTCTAGGCCTCTAGAAACTTTGCGTGATACAACAACACAGGGCTAGAGGCGCCGCGCTACAAAATGCGCATGTCAAGTGCTGATAGTAAAGATAAATAAGATTGTGATTATGATAGTGCTTAGAATGATGATACAACTGTAAAACAAATTTAGTCGATAATAATTGCAGTTTTCCTCATCGTCTCCATATTAAGGGCAATAATCATATTTAATATGAAATGATATTTGTAGCATTAGTCGTTCACTTTTATAGTATTTTGGCTTGATCGATGCTAAAAATCAACTCACACATACACACAGAGCACACACAAACAACAAACACGAACACAAAATTGTATAACCAGAGAATGCATTTTTCTTTCGACAGAAAAGGCGGAATCACTGAGATAGAGTCGCACATACAGACAATTCAACAGCCATATAATCTGTTTTCCCCCTGTTCATATTTAATAACCCACACATCTGGTTGGCATTTGAATGTTGCCCTGCGCCATCTCCTTATAACAGCTGGAAATCCTCGACAAGCTACATTGAAATACAAACTTCCAGGACATAATATTTCGTGGGGGCATCTGGCGTCCGGCTCACAGTTTGTTGGCAAACATGCATCTGCTGTTTACATGTTTTGACTGTTCTTTTCATTTCATGCAGACGCTGAATGTATTGACCGGTTTTCTGACGCTTTCACATTTTATGGATTTGATACCATCGCACCTGCTTTGCATCCGACCTGTTCCTCCTAACATTACTCGAACTCAACAGTGTATGGGATAGTTGTTGTCTTGTTGGACATTTTTTTTTTCTGGTTGTAAGAAGCAGAGAGCACAATAGATCATTCTACTAGCGTATTCAACTTTGATATGGACATAATCTCTCACGGACCGAGCGAAAAGATGTCCCCAACATGTAAAAACTCAATGCATACGTCAACACTTGGACTGCACTTTGTATTAATTACTCGTTGCTATGCAGGGCAAGTCTCGGGGATGCTCTTTGGCTGTCAGAAAGAGTTATTGTCTTAAAGTAATCAATACACTCTGATTGTGCCAGTATCCTGGTCTATTAACCTACATCTCATTTATGACTACAAACCAAAGAGAAGAGAAGAAAACTTTGTCATTTTTTATTGAGTCTTATAGTCGTATATACAATAACATAGGCCTATAGGGTATATTGTATAGATATATAAGACTTAAGTTTTGTAAATCGCTCCTCGTAAGAGGAATGTAGATCAGCCCAGATGCATGATTGAGACTGTGAGTGTTGTACAGGTCCATTCAGTGAAGTACCTGGGTATTGTGCTAAATAGCACACTCAATTGGGATGGTCACGTGCAACACGTGATTTCAAAAGCTAATCGCATGCTTGGTCTGCTATCTCGCCTGTCAGTTGGAGTCTCCCCTTGTTGTCTGCTTCGTCTTTACAAGTCACCTGTATTGCCTATCCTCGAGTACGGGGTGCCAGCTTGGTTTGTTCATGCCAGGAAACACATTGATCTCATTGATGCGTTGGAGAAAGTTCAGAGGAGGACAACACGAATGATCTTGCGCCAGAGGCGGCAATGAATGTCATAAGATGATAGGTTGCAGGTGCTAAATTGGTACAGTCTTGAATTGGTACAATCTTGAAGATGTTATTTGATGTCATTTTTGTGTGTGTGTGTGTGTGTGTGTGTGTGAAGACGCTGTTCACTCACTGTGAATCTGTACAATGTAATATATTACTCCTTGAACGACATGTAGAGCACGATGTCAGATTTTTTTTTCCTCAAAGCCAGAACCGAACGGTTACGACAAACAGCAATCCATTGGTTTCCAGTAATCTGGGAAAGCCTCTCTTCAGAAGAGAGAATTGCCATTGTATTTGGAGATATTTCACATACTCTACAAGTTCTTAAAAGTGCCATTCTGAAGACGGTTTAAGTTGTAGGTTTGATATTATTTCAGAGAGTGACGTCCATGTAGGCCTAATAAATACAGCATATCATGTTTCCCTCCTCATATCCCCATTTTGTTCCTGTATGACTGCATGTTTAATGCACTGTGACTGATACAATGTAAGTGCTATTTTATGTGCAGATTTTGACATAGTTTTTGGGGGTGTGGGGTAGAAGACCTGCGGGTCATGTTAATTAACTTTACCTTTTCTTGCCACTGCCAGCCCTGTTTTTTTTAATGTCACAATCTAGTTTTTTTTTCTCTAATTTGTGCTTTGTCTCTGTGTTATGATTCACATTATTTTTGTTATGCTGAATCAAATGTGTTTTGTGTTTACCCATTTACGTGTGCGTAATGTCTGAAATGCCGAATAAAATAAAAGCAATAATAATGAGATAATAATAATAATAATAATAATAATAACAATAATGATAATGATAATAATAATAATGATAATAATAATAATAATAGTATTACCGAAAGAAAAAGAAATTCTTTAAGAAAGTGCAGATTGTAAGTAAGTGCACAAGTAAGTTGTAATTGTGGAAATTTTAAATGAAATTTAGTTCTTTATTACACAACAAAAAATGATTATTAGTTCACTTGCAATGATGGCACATTTAGGTGCTAAATATGATTCGCTCGCATTGGCAACCATCCAACACGGTTTGTTTGGACAGTATTATGTGTGTCTGTTCCCGGCACTATGTCTCATTATCATAATGATTCACGCTTCACAGTATTCATATATTATTATTATCATCCCTCAGAGGGACGGATCTAACTTTTTGTTAAGGGGGGGGGGGGGAGGTGACCCAATGATGATGGGTCATGACAAGCAAAAAAACAAACAAACAAACAAACAAACAAACAAAAAACAAGGTTTTGCATTTTTGCCCTTGTGCTGAGCCTGAGACAGAGTGCTAGGAATATATTGCATGGGTCTGCACAAAATTAATAATGCGTTTTTCTATGCACATTATATTTTCACTTGGCAGCCTAAGCTAATATTACGACACCTTACCTCCCCCTCCCCCTCCCCCCAAACCAAGGCCATGTCCAATGCTTTGTAAACAGTTACATAGTAGTGATATTAAATCGGTTGTCAATAATATTCCTTTGGACATGCGTTTCTATCATATAGGGTAGTCAAATACCAGACGGCGATAGGATAAACATAATCAACTGATATCAAGCCATTTGCAATGCTCTCCCATGGGAGAACATTTTCACGTCAACAAAACATGAAAAGGAAAATGCGGGAAGCAAGGCGTAATAAAATTAAGATTTGCAATTTGGGTCCCTCTGCGTACAGAGGACACTGAGTTGTGTGCACAGATATCTAGCTGTGAGGTTCTCAGTAATTCTCTGAAAAGAGTTCCAAGGAAAATTCCAAGTTGACGGTGAGACGTTGCGCTCAGCATACTTTGATTAATCCATGTGATGATAACATGTGATGACTTTTGTCTAGAATATACAGAAGATTGCGTTGCCAGGGTTTAAATGCTATTTGCTTGAGGTTATGAGACAGCCTCACTCACAATACAGGGCGTATCAAAAAAAAAAGTTACACTTTTGAAAAAAATTGTCTAGATTACATTTCAAAATATTTGGAAGATTTTTTTTTCATATTTATGGATGCCCACTATCAAGTGCAATCAATAAAACAAATTTTTGTTCACGCTTGGCTGAACACTGACGCTCTTTGTCTAGAGTGTGAAATATGACTTGCGCCAAATTGAAAGAAGATGGAAAATTGAGCCAGCAGTCCAAAGAGCGTCAGTGTTCAGCCAAGCGTGAACAAAAATTTGTTTTATTGATTGCACTTGATAGATGAGACTATTGGGCATCCATAAATAAGAAAAAATCTTCCAAATATTTTGAAATATAATTTAGACATTTTTTTTTTTCAAAAGTGTAACGTTGTTTTTTGAAACGCCCTGTATAACATTTCAAAATATTCAAAAAGATCGTTGTATATGTCCTTTCCAGCGCCAGTCTCGGTATAGATAGATAATAGCATTATTGCCTTGCGAAAAAAACGACACTGGATATGTCTTATAAGCCTCATCAAGATGATGCTTGTATTAGATGTGTGGACCTTCAGTATATTTAGTATATATATATATATATATATATATATATATATATATTATATTATATTATATTATATTATATAAGGCCTACCAAAATTAAATGTAGTCAAGCGCGTTTATTCTCTACACCTTTTATTCAATGAATTGAGTTTGGTATAAGAAGCACTTGCCCCCACCAATTATGGCGATAGGAAATAGACACATTTATAAAAAAAGATACTATTTTCCAAACTTTCAACAACTTAAACTTAAACAAGTACACCAAAATGAAGAACCAATGTCCTTCAAAACAGCGAAAAACTTTAACATGGTAGACATGCCGGGTTTTTTTTATAGATATGTATATATGTATATACATATATATATATATATATATATATATATATATTCATATATACATAAGTTTACGTGTAAGTTCAGCCACGGAAAAATTGAATCCTTAAATTAGGTCTCCATTGCATCTTTGCCACGAATTCAGTACATGCAATATTGGATAACATTCATTTTTATTCATTTTTCGTTTCATTCCGCACTTCTTTGCGATGTTCTAATAACTTCTCTTGAACCTCATATTTCTCAGCACAATTTACGAGCTTTGAAGAGATGATAATGTTAAAAATGATAAATAAGTTCAGAAAAACTAAATCATATGCAATGTACCATCTATGCGAACAACACAAATTCGTTGATACGTTATTTATTATGATCATTCTACAACACTCAAATGGCGCTTCGCTGGCAGAAGAAATATTGAATACAATACAATACCTTTTCTACTAGGCAATACGGTCTGTAAATTACTATCATTTACATAAACGGTTCTTATGATACGAAGGCTTGAAGTGTTCAACTACGGCAATGCTTGCAATCACGTTATTCTCACCGTCATGACACCGTACCACCTGTCATGCATACCACACTGGTGGTGGAAGATCAAAAGAGATAAATCAAGTACAATATCAAAACGACTGCATCGCTTACAGGGGAATGAAATCCAAATAAACATATGAAGTAAGTGAACACCTCGATATTAGTAGAATACATCAGCAAAATCCGAGGAAAATCAGAAAATCCCTAAAAAAGTTAGGAATTTTTACAGTTTCGGTGCAGCCATCGCTGGATGAGAAGAATAGTGCAGTACCGTGAAGTCACGTATGTACAACCATACAAAGAAGATATGAAGAAAAACTTTTTTTTTAATTAATAACTTTGTTTATGAAAAGTGCACATTCTCTTGACGTGTAACCTGAATATGTTATGGGTAATATTATGGGGGATCTTCTTACTGCTCAGGTTCGTTAATCCGAATATATAATATGGTTCGTTAATCCGAAAATGTGTGAAGTTATTCTAAACTTACGTTCTTTATGAAATGAATCAAGATTCGTTATTCCGAAAAATCGTTAACTTCGTAAGTAACGAGCCTTCGGAATTTCGAGTCTCAAATCGGATTAACGAACCTTAAAAATAACTAACTCTTACAAATAATATTCCAACTGCTTCCTGTTAGAGGCTAGTCAACTGCTACGTACTTATGTTAGAAAAGTGAAAAATATGTTGAATGTTCTTCACATTTTTTATACTAATGTTGTCCATACGTGACGTAACAAAGTGTTTTGGTCTTCGCATCCATCAATGGCTGCATCGAAATCGTAAAAAAAATTATAATTCATGAACGCATTATGCACTTTTTTCTCAAACTTCGCTGATGCATTCTACTAATATTGCTGCGTTCCCTCAGTCCACATGTATATTTGACTTTCATTTTCGATTAACCCGTTGAATCCTAGATGCGACCAGTGTCTTCTACGTGGCACATCTGGTTCCCTTAAATGACTTGTCAGTAAAAGCCTCATAAATGATACAGTGTCTGTCACGTCATGGTTAAATCAGCTGAGATGTACCATGCGTAATCAATATATATTTATCAGGGCTTGACATTAGCAAATGTCGGGCCACTAATATCTTTTTCGGGCCACCAAGACTTCAAATTCAAAGATTTTAGTGCACCAGAGAAAAAAGTTAGTGTCAAGCCCTTTGTATAATACAATTATGAATACATTTGTATTCAATGTTTTTGATTGACTAGATATTCATTCACAAATTGTGTAAATTTCAACTTTATATTAAAAAAAATCACATTTCTAGTATCTGCCTTACCTTCGTAAAAAGGAGGGGACATTTATACCTGATAGCGTTTCAAAAGTGATTTAAAGGGATCGTATAGTTATGGTACAGACCTAACTTCATGTTTCTAACATATTCTGGTGAGATAATGAGAAACCTCTTTTGAAATGTGAAAGGGCATGTACATCCAAAAGGAATCCAATGCTTATTTGATGAAAATTGGTTTTGAGATGGCTGAGATATCCAAAACAGAGCCATGCTAATAAAAAGTGCGACCCACCTTTTATTATGATCGTTTTTTTTTACTTTGTTTCTGGACGTCTCAGCCATTCTAAAACCGATTTTCATCAAATAAACTTTGAATGCCTCTTAGAATGGTATGCTCAGAACTATTTCATAGGTGGCTTCTTGGCTCACCTCCACCAATACTATACCAGCCCTTTAAATGGTACTCCTGGTACATTGTGGGTCATGAGATTCTTGAAACCTTTATTATCAATGACCTAGGAAAAAGTTTCCTGTCTCTGGTTTTCCCTCATATAGCATCGAATATTGCACATGCATATTTACATCTCTTCAACCAATTACTACATTATTGGAAAAGCAGACCTGAGCACCACTCTTAAAACGAATAGAATAAGTCTGTTTCATATTTGATGGTTCATGGCATTTATAGTAGTTGACTTATTTCGTTCATTTTGCTAGGCTGCGTAATAACTTTTTGTTTTTGGAAACAAATGTCGACGTTGATACTATATTTTTCTTTATACATATAATTTTACTTGATTTTTAGGAAAAAGTATGCACATCTTTCCTTTCAGACAGAGAATGTCATTCCATCAGAACAGAATCAAAGACTGCCGTATATTCTCGGTGGATGAAGCGCCTCGTCGCAGAGAGTCGCATGTATTGCCGTAAGAGCTACATCAAAGCTGCATCGGATTATGCTGTCAAAGTTGATTTAAAAGGACTGAATCTTAAACCGTCTATCCATTAAGTCAAAAATGTGTGCTTTCTCACTGAGGACAATAGGCGTTGTTCAAGTCTTTTTAACCTTGGTAAGATTGGTTCATTCAAACAAACAATTTCAAATATTAAAACGGGAAATCTGGACCTGTTAACAGTTAGTCTGGACATTATAGATTAAAATCTCACGAGCACAACAGTAAAAACTAAATCAAAATCGGATAAAGGGTATATACATATACATATGAAACCTTAAAGATTAATTGATATTTGCAAAATAGTTCTTGAACTGCTGATATGAAAATGCACATGAGTGAGCTGATTATGTCATCGCCTCACAATTTTTGCATTGAACGTGCAAAAAATTAACCGACGAAAATTCAGTTCTTCTACCATAAAAATGTAAAACATAATGCTTTTTCCTGGCCGAATCGCTACCAAATAATGATCGGTCAGATACACTAGTACTTGAGACTGTGACATGATTGTGTTGGAACAAAATTTAAAAAACTCGGAAATTTAAAGATCTTATGTACAAACAATATGGCAGGTTTTGAGGTGATGACATCATCTAATCACTTTTTGCATACTCACATTGACTGTTCAGTGATTGGTTGTTTTTTGTTTGTTTCATCACTTCCCCATTTCATAACTTCCCCCTTTTTTAATCTTTGATCAATTTTCACTTTTGTGCTTGTAAAATTTAACTCATACTATACTGTGGTGCTTGTAAAATTTCACTCAAACTTCACTGTTGAGCTTATAAGATTTCACTCATACCAACTTTTAACTGGTCCGGGGTTTTCCTTTAAGTAGGAGGTAATGAAGATAGTTGCTCGTCCGGAAAGAGATCTAACAGACACGGACAAGAGTTTATAACCATATTAATATATTTTCGGATAAGCCTTACTCATGGCGCCATTTGCGTCGGATATCAACAAGGCTACGATAATGATTTGCTGGACTACAAATTGCTACTAATCATATTTTCGACCTTGACCCTTTCACTACGAGATTCCATTAATATCCATTCACTTCACACAGTAACCACCTTTGTCTGACCTCCCTGGCTAAAGCTTACACGTGTATATCACAGAGTAGCTTGTGCACTTTTTACAGGTTGTTGTTGTTTTTTTTTTACAGAAAAGACAGTTTGCCAAAACCGCTTGACCATAACCAGAACCGCTTCTCTGATATCCACTCAAACAGCCACTCGTAGAATGTCTACACACAAGAGGTTAGAAAAATGTTGCATTAGAGTAGACAATACTCAGATTTTTTCCTCATGTAGAAAAGAATCAAAAAGTTTAAATCCATTGAGTAATTGCAATCACATATTTTACAAGTCATTATTCGATTAATGAGTAGTATCTTCAATAGAACAAAATTGATTCATATGATTCTTTGGCATCGTTGTATCATTGTCAATGTTGCCGTTGGATATGGAACAATATCATTCCTTTCTGGAGAAAGAAAGAAGAAATTGTTGCCATATCTTACATAAAGTTACATATTATACTGTACAGACACATGACAAACGAACATGACTAACGAAGATATAATTGTACTCTTTAACAAAGAAATTACGACCACGTACGTAATAATCAGCTGTGCTGCATGGAAATACTTCTCATTTTTCTTATACCAAGCTGCGAAACTGAAAACTGTAAACGACGCTCATTATAAAAGATTCAGAGGTGGATGTTCTCTGGGGTCACCCAGTTGTGTTCATTATCTCTCCGGAGTCAATGAGACATGGTCCAAATTTTGCCGCTATAGTTTGGAGTCCGACACATTCGAGTGAGATTAGTTCCCAGTCACCACCTCATTGTCTCAGAAATCAGAAAAGAAAAAGATCAAGCCCGATCAGGTCTATGCTTCGTCCCAAAGCGAGATAGACAAAGGAAAAGATGGAATCAATGCAAATCACGAAGATCAATTCACACTGGAAGCATAACTTGAATTCAAAGTGCGCAAGTGGATCTAAAAGAACGAGCACAAAAACAAACACACCAGGAAACAGAATACGCCTTGGTAGACATTCAGTGTCATTCATTTCACTCAAAAACTTGAAGGAGCACCAGACTACTACCAATATTTTGCTTAGCTATTATGATGGCTGGTTGCATCATTTTTTTTTTCTCCAGATAACTACCGACGACGACGACGACGAATTCCTAGCATTTTTTTGAACGCACGCCGGAAATCGCGATTGAAGATAGTGTAAATGATCGGATTCAAGGCACTATTACAATATCCGATCCAGAAGAAGAAATCAAAGAGCAGCGTTGGAATCTTGCAGGCTTTTCCGCACAGGGCTGAAATAACGTAGAGCTGAAAGAAGGGGTACCAGCAGGCTAGGAAGGTGCCCATAATGACTCCAAGGACGATGGTTGCACGCCTATCTCTCGACTGAGCCAGGCGTCGCTTCTGCTTTTCCACTTCATGGGGATCGACGCGAGATGGGCGGTGTCCCAGTTGAGGGGTGTCGGGTCGCAGGGAGTGGTCGCTGGTTTTCGTCGAAGGTAGCAGCGACGTGGACGTAGTAATCGAAGGTGGATGAAGAGTATTTTCTGACGGAGATAGCGGAAGTCGGTCATGGGTGCTATCCCCATCAGGGTTACTGCTACTTGTACCACAAGCCGAAGGCACCGGCCGGGCTATGTGCTCCACCTGCAGCGTCGACATTTGAATATCTGGCTCGGTTTTGTGTATTAGCGCATACGTTTTGCCTTCAAAATTCGTCCGGTCGTCCACTGACACACCTTCAGTGGCTATCATATTTTTCCCATTTGCTCGCTTTGACATTCGCACAGCCGCCCGCGCTCTTTTTCTGGCGGCCTTCCAAATTTTCCAATACACAATCACCATAATGAATGCGGGAATGTAGAAAGAACCCATGGTGGAATACAGAATGTAACCGATATCCTCGCTGATTACACACTTGTAGATGTTGTTTTCGTCGGGCTTGTTCTCAGAGCGCCATCCAAACAGCGGAGGCACGGAAATCACCATGGACAGCCCCCAGACCAGAAGAATCATGAGCCGTACCCTGCCCGGCTGGCGCCACTCCGCATGCTTAATAGGTCTCGTGATTGAACAGTAGCGGTCAATTGAAATTAGGCAGAGATTAAGAATCGACGCGGTGCAAGCGAGGACGTCCAGAACTAGCCACAGGAGACAGACCAGATTTCCGAAGATCCAGTGACCAAGCATCTCGTTGACAACACCAAGGGGCATGATCAGCACACCAACCATGAGGTCGCTGGCGGCCAGGGACACTAGAAACCAATTCTGCACCGCTTTCAGCGCGCGCTCCCTAAACACGGCTATGCACACCATTATGTTGCCGATGACGATCAGAATAATTACCAGCAGGGCTAGAAGGGAGCAGATCACCATCCGAGCCAAGCCGTAGCGACCGTATGTCGGTCGCGTGGTTTCATTGTACCCGTCTGTAGCGGCGCTAAAAATCGATCCCGACGTAATCGGGTCGGGATCCGTAAAAGACGACTCCGTAGGAAATCCCTCCATCGTGCCGTTGAATATGGAGAGGATGAATGCCTGACCAAGCGCGTTCGCTTGAGGGCACGCGGATGTGTTTAATGGGTCGGTCTGTAAAACACCCACCAAAAGTACTCGCTCAAATAATACAACACGGACTTATGAATTTAGTCACATCAAGGTTTTTGTGCTGCATCATTGCGTTATTCTTAACACAAATATGTCAAAGTGTAGCAACCACGCTATGTGTCTGTGCACTCTCTCTATGGAGAGCTTTCCATTTGAAAATAACGTCTTTGAGAGATTCATTGAAACATAAGTGGGACTCACCATTTAAAATCCAATGCAGGAGTGCCGTTTGGATAATGATTCTTGCACTTCAAACAGACCCACAAAACTTCCAAAGGGATGCTTGCCCGTTGTTACAAATGTGTTGATAATAAAGTCCCTCGGAGGAAAAGAAAAATCTGTGTTTTCGCTTGTGAGAGACTTGCTCTATTCCTCCTCTTGAAAATTGTTTCAGATCTTATCGACATCCACTTTTCACCCCATCACACACTTGTGTTCCTCCGAACTCCCAAACAAATTTCGGCGACGGGGTTAAGTAATAATGAATAACATTTGACCATTCCATGCATTTCAGCCCCGCACAACGTCCATCTCTTAACTCGTTTGCAGCGAGCATGAGAGTGAGAGAGGGAGAGATGTATCACTTCGGAAGGTTTGTTAGAGGTCTGCTACATCTTGTTTAAAAAAAAAAATCCTCCATAGAGGTAACATTTCACCATCTCGCATTCTCTCCTATTCGATTGCCATGGAATCAGCGGGGTCCCATTTGATCAACATTGATAACTGTTTCACGATGCACTCACCTTTGACAACTTGGATCGAATGAATAACATTACATGGCAAATGTACACAGCGTCACGGATCAAGTAGCGTGTGTATAACAGCTCTCCTCCAAACAAAGCTTGTTGTGTGTGAGAAGAAGAAAAGGGAAACCGTCAGATTCCAGTTAATGACGTGAATGATGTGGAAATCATCCAGTCTGAGGAGCATAACACAGAACGTCGCTTTTTGTCTATGTTACAACCTACTATGAAGAGATAAGACTTATTATCCACAAACCCACGAGTTGATGACACCTTCAAACTTGGTTGAATTCGGGATGGCAGGCACGCCCTGCACATGAACTCTCAACTTGTCCATCAAGCAAGTGTTATTGTGTGGATCATGAAGCAGTTTGTCACCTTCATCATTTTCATAGGCTCTGTGCTACAGTCGAGCATAGTTGAACGTAACTCATAGTAAATGCACTGGCATGATTTCATTGTTAAAGCGGCCATCTTATGTTCACTTCAGTTGCCCATGGCGCAAAACAATAGGCAGCGCGACTATGATACAGCTACGCAGATTTCTATCCGAAATGTAGAGTCTATCCACTCACGTGTGACCTTCAAAATCGGTTATTCTGATTGGCAGCGGTAATTAGGCGCACTCGAAGATGTCGTTCGTTGTGGTGTGAGCGACAATCACCTACTAAGGCCATCACTACACAAAAGGTTTCATCTAAGACGTTGACGGGACTAACGCTGGCATTAGCAGTTGATCAGTCATACCTACTCGAGATTTTCGCAAATTTCAATCTGGAGCCAGGGGCAATGTTTGCTTCCGACTGCATGGTCACAAATAATTTTGTTTTCTTTCATTCACATTCTTCATTCCGTTTCTCACAAGAGCAAGGTAACTCAGTTCAGCTGTCGCCTCCACTCCAAACGCCAATCAATTATAACGCACAATACCAACGACCGATTCATCCCAAGTGGTCAGTAATTATACCGACCACCGAAGTGATTAAAATGGCCTAAATGCCCAGCCAGCCATCAGAGTTAAAGGACTTAAGCAGCAGTTGGTGATGTAATACGTCTATAGGCTACCTTCCTGGAAAGCAAATGACGCAAATATCCACAGGGTTTAAATGGTTAGCCCATTGGAATAATCCGTGCACGTATTGTTCAGTATTTCAACAGAATCGCATTATCTAGATGCTAAATTCGGAGTCGAGTAACCGCAGTAACTTCATATCTCAGTTAGACAGCGAACATGTCGTTCAAAGTGGAAGCATGAGGTCCTTCATCGCGAACCCAGGAAGAGTCCAACAGCTACCAGTCACCATGGATCGGAGATACAAAATTGTCCCTCTGCTCAAAATAAAAAAGTCACATCGTCTTTGTCAGTGCCAACCAGTCTAGATTTCAATCCTCTCACACCGAACTCCTCATATATTGTTTGGAAGGAGCGTTTACACAGCACATATCGGCTGCGGACTTGCCGCGAAAGGTGGCGCGAGTTATGTGTTCAGCCTGGCACACTCTACGGCATATTTATATATCCTGCGGAGAGTGATCGTCAGTAGCGCAGAGCGCGAGACATTTTTTCCCCCACTCACTACATTCACTCTTCTCATCCAATGGACGAGCCGCGGTGCTACCATTACAAAGTTCTTGCTAGATTGTCAGTCTTGCGCAGTGCGTGGGCCAATGCGATGAATGCATCCAATATGTCTGTCAGTTAACACAAAATTTACTTCTCGTGGAGAACACGCCGATGATATTTGGCACGCAGAAACACACTCTATACACACACGCTTAAACGTTAATGCACACATACTACATTTCTGTTCGGGTGAGTGTGTTAAGCATACGGCATGCGGTTGTTTCCTCTTTTCTCTTGAAAAAAAAAGATCACGGAGTGCGTTACTGTACTAACTCATTCATGTTTATTTATCTATCAAAATAATTTTGTAGTTGATCATTGAAATGAGATACAATGCTCTGTAAAAAATATCATATGATTAGTTGTTATCCTTTTTCAATATGTACAGGTACGTATTCCTCCTCCTTCATGCGTATATACATTACATCATAATTATCTTTTCACTTGTTAAATAAAAACAAATATTCTTGAAGTTGTAATAAAGAATGTCGCATCATATTTGCTTAATATTTTCTTTGCTGTTAGCTGCTTTAATCGCAAGTATCTCAAATTCACAGGAATGGAGTTAACTCCTTTTGCTGTCAAACTCTTCACATCTTTTAAAATACATATACATTATGTAATCTATGTAATGTATGTGATACATTACATAAAGGCTGATATGACAGGGAGATTAGGAAAGACTTAATAATGATAAGAGAACAGCAACTTTGTCTTTGAATCTTTATTCCCTTTTGTTTGTAAGAGGCATTATAAATTTATTATCTAGTTTAGATAAATCTGAGTGTTATTGTCTTTTTTCCCTTTCCATCCCCCTCCCCTCCCCCCCCCCCCAAAAAAGGGGGAAATATTGGTTATTGTATTCTCTTCATTTGATGTGAACGCCGGTGTTTGTCCACAGTTTCTCCGCTCATGAGTAAACGAGAGGTGGCGCTGTTTGTCTTATTGGCACTGTTCAACACACGTAGGTGATATGTAAAAGAATGACAATTAAAGTATCCCAATATTAGCAAATATTGTGGGGGGGGGGGGAAGTGATTGTCAAAGGAACATAACTGGCTCCCTGTTTACCGGATCTGAGTACATGAGCCTCTAGTATATTATGTATTTCATGACGAGATAAGCACAGTATGTCACTTCCTAACAACAACAGATTTTTTTTTTTGTAACTGTAGTTCCATCGGTAAAATACATATTTCAGAGAAGCACACATTATAATCTTTTTACCTTACTTTACTTTTTTAGTCTCACTCATGGTATTTTAAGAAATGTGTTTCTCCTTTCTCTATTCTCTTCATCTATCCATATTCCGTCAGTCCTTTTTTCTGTCTCACTCTTTATATTTAAGTATTTTCCCATGCCTGTGCTATTGAAACGATAATAATGTGGAACTGAAAACATAATCAGACACTACTGTTTATGAGACTGTTTATGAGATTAATGTTGTAAACCCTCAGAAACATTTTTTTTAGCATTGAGAATAGCTTTATGTGAAGTGAAAAAAAAAACAATCTGAAAACAAAAGGGTGTAAATAGGTATTTCTTAATAAAATTGGAAATAGAAAAGTTAATATATCTGTCAATCAAGTGTGGGGGTATTAACCACCCCCACGTTGAAAAAAAAAAAAAAAAAACGTTTCAGGGCAAGATTCAGCAAGGAGGATGTGGTAGGCTGTTTTCCAATTTCCATGGGACCCAATTAAAGAGATGTCACTTTGTCTTATAACTGGCAGTAGGTCCTTGGAGGCAGAAAGGTGTTACAACATCGCATATTTTCATTTGTGGGTTTTGCTTAATTGGGATATTGACAATGAAAACACGTATCGTCATGAATACCGGTGAGATCGCTTTATTAGGGACCTTGCCAGGATTCACGGGGTAATGAGAACTATCTGTATAAAAACAACACAAATAGCGTCGATCTGAAGACGCGAAGGGTCGTGCTATCTCAATATTGATCATGTGTATTGGGTAATACCACTGAGAGCGCCCCTTTCTTAGAACACAAAACATTTAAAGATAATAATAGTAATAGTCTCCTGTTAATCTCTACAAAATAGCCGC
This sequence comes from Diadema antillarum, assembly GCF_040938485.1. Classification (NCBI taxonomy): domain Eukaryota; kingdom Metazoa; phylum Echinodermata; class Echinoidea; order Diadematoida; family Diadematidae; genus Diadema; species Diadema antillarum. Next base: position 125,149 of record NW_027272044.1, read on the forward strand.
ATAACGTCCCACAAATGAATCGCAAAATCCCCATCGCTTATGTGATAATGAACATCTCTGCGGACGGTCATCAGGGATGATTGGATTGGAACTTGATATTCAGCTCACATACTAGTCAGTCTGGTTTACAAATCATGATTAGCAATTATATTTCCACCTCCTGCGTTCTCCTTCAGTCCTCAGTCAGTCAGAGGAAAAACGGTTATGAAAAGCTTGATTGGTACAATTGTATTTCCATGCTACCGAAACAAATTTCCTCGTAAACCTCTTGTCTATGAGAATACCACACATGCTCAGGCAAGAAATAAATAAAAATTAAGTATATTAACACTTTAACGAACATTACAGCAGAGTTGTGACAATCACATCTTCTTCTTGTGAATTATAGTGTGTGTATACAAGTTCTGTTTAAAACCATTTGAAATGACTATGGAGCGACTGAGGCAAAAGGGTACGGTAAGAATAATGTGTACTTAGTGAAGTGATAATCCGTCTTATATTCAAATTTATTGACTCAAATACATTTTAGTGATATGAAGCAGGCAGACAAACATTGGGAGTCTCAATAAAACACTCAAAAACTTTAAAATTGGTGGAGGAGGATTCCTTTTCCAAATCACAAAAGATGATTACACACAGCATTGTTGAGCTCTTCAAGTTCAATGGAAAGCGAACCCGAGCCATTTGATTGCATGCGCAAGCGCTACCAACTGGAACCAAATCACCCATCACCCTTCTACGGGGCTATGATTAATTTGATTTGGTTAACATTTTTTCACTCACAGCTCTCTCGATTCATATCCAGCCATTCAATCTATTTTTTCTTCGATTCTCTCTTTGTAGTACAGCCAATTTGATTATTCAATCGTATTTTGTCCTGGCTTTTATCATAGATATGTCGAGGCTGAGATGTGGCTCAGTCGATAGCGTTTCTGCCTTGCCATCATATGGCTGGAGTTCGGGCTCGGGTTCGAATCTTAGAGAGTCTTGTTAGCAATGTTGTGGATTATCATGCGGCCCCCTCTAGTAGAAGCTAAACACTTTGTTCCTCGGATAGGACATCCAATTGAGGTCCCGTGTGCAGGTGTGTGAGAGAGTCAAAACCCTCGCACCTTAAACATGCTTCCTTCATTCATTGCAAAAAGCAAGGTGCATAACCCAATGTAGTGGTCCACCCCAAGTACTCACAACTGCAACGGGACGCCATGGCAGACCAGCTAGTGCAGCAGAACATGAGGTATCCATGCCATCTTGTAACATTGAAAATAAAAACAAACAAACAAACAATATGGAATCAAAATACAAAGAGTGAGAGGGAAATGGAGATAAATAGACAGGAATAGAGAGAGAGAGAGGGGGGGGGGGGGGGAGTAGGGGAGAGGAAACAATGCTCGTCGTGTAACATAATTTTTTTTTTCTAAGATTCAAAGTAACATCCTGTGCGTGAGGTGAGTACTTTATACTCCCAAGGACGTTTAGATCGTGTTCTGTATCTCATAACATTGTGGTAGCGCGTTCAACGACATTTTGTACATGGGGGGGGGGGGGGGGGGGCTGTAGTCCCCTTGTCGTGCTCCATTTTATACCGAGTCACCATTAGTCGTTTCTATACTTACCAGCAGAAAGGAATATTAGGAGAAAAAGGGTATCAATTGTAATTATGTAAGAAACGTGGTCCAAAAATAAAAATTCATAAATACACCCTGAAATTGTGTCACGTTTTAAGTAAATAGGATTTGTCTTGTCAGGCATTTTATTTTTCACTGTAATGTTACACATAAACTCAGCCACCCCTAAGAAAAAAAAAACACACAAAACAAACACGAAACGCAAAGCATAGATATATAAACACAGATTATGTGATAATATTATACGCACATTTAGCAAAGTATCAAAATGTCATAAGGGCTTGCTTGCCGTGTGCGTGTATGTGTGTGTATGTATGTTGGTACAAAGAAGATTATAGTGAGAAAGAAAGAAAAAAGATTTTTATTAATCTGACAGCGGAATTCTGTTCAGAATGAGATAGCTCCCTTAAGATGGATATCACCTCTGAGAATGGGATGGATATACGTAACACGACCCCGTAGAGCAACGATCTCCTTCTTTTACATTTTGTGCTGAGCGCCGAGCCGCAGGATGTGAACTCAGAGCGCGTAATTCGATCCGATAATAAAGGTGAACGGCGTTGTGTAGGTATCGTGTTAACTTGACGCGCGCATATCAGTGCATTGATACATGCGACTTGTTCAAATCCATCGATGTGACATTCAAGCACATAGATTCACATAATCTCAAATTCCCTCTCACTTTTCCTGTTTTATCATTTATTCTCACTTCCCCTTTTCACATCTTTTTTCCAGGGTTCGAATCTTCCTGGTGCATTCATCTTTAGAAAAATGTTTGGTCCACAATATCTCCCTACCCAGGTGCCATCAATTGGTGCCTGGCAATGCTGGTATATACCGGCAGGCCCTTCTACAGAGTCCATACAGAAGAGGCTACTCTCGGTAATATTGTACACGTTTCCCTCTCTAATACACACACACACACACACACACACACACACACACACACACACACACACACACCACACACAAACAAACGCATATAGGTTGACATAAGTTTAATCCCATTCCAACTCTGCATCGTCATAGGAAGGATGTAAACAACAACAACCAACATAGAAGAGGGAGAGAGAGACAGAAAGGGATATAAAGAGAGATGCGGGAGGCAACGAACTCACCATTAAATTGCATTATTGGATCGCAATGACGCCACAGTGAACATCCAAATAGAGTAAAACACCACGCCTATGGCGCAACGTTGGGGTTAACCCGAGAGCAAACCAGGAAATTCGCCTACAAGGAAGGGATATGGTCTGTCTCCTTCTTTGCACCCTCCGTCATTTAAAGAACGTGGTATCATTATTAACTCATCAGTTGTGACCTGTTTCCATTCCTGAGCCCGCCATTAACAACCCGCATGGGCCAGGCGTTGTGACGATACACAAAATGGCTGGATTAGGTGCGAGGTCACGATGCCTCCGTATCTCTTCTATGGCCTTTTGATGCAGATAAAGTTAACCTGATCGGTCGTGGCGGTTGTGACGCAAACCTCCGCACCCCTGGGGACCGAGCCAACTCGATTAGCCCCCTATACCCTTCCGCTGCCAGTGTCGGTAGCACCGGACTATCTTGCTCTTCCCAACATGCAGCAAAAAAGTTTCCCTTCGGTGGCACAATTTCATTATTTTCTGTGAATCTTCGTGAAGTTTTGTTTGGTCTCATATTTCTCGAAAGAGAACTGCGCTTCCTCTTCTTCTTCTTCTTCTTCTTCTTCTCTCTCTCTCTCTCTCTCTCCCTCTCTCTCTTTCTTCTTGGTTGTTGGTTGTAGCTTGTACACGTGAATTTTCAAAATAGAAATAACCCCCATTCTCAGGAACGCCCTAGTTCTATGAACACGCTCTTTCTCTTACAACATTTTCCATGAGAACGGCATTTTGGGCATATTGATCTAATCTAAACAATAATTCTCTGAACTTTGTTCAACTGTTTTTCATTGTACTTAAAGTATTTTGGAGGTAAATCTCCTGGATTGTGACCATTTCAGAAGAATCTTTAAGGAACATAATAGCCATTAGCATTAGCAGATGGAAATCATTTATTGCATACATTAGTTTACGAACTTAAAAATCAGTAACGCACTGCTCAACGTTACACAGTCAGCCTTTCTTTTTTTTTCTCTCTCTCTCACATGCACACACACACACACACTCTCTCACTCTCTCTCTCTCTCTCTCTCTGCATAATGCTGTATATCGATTTTTGCCGTCAGTGAGACCATTCTTACAGCCAGTCTTATTTACTCTTTTCCCCATTAGCTTCTTAACAAGGCCTATCCGTGGCTCTGTCGTTGTTTTTAATTTGCGTTAGAAAAATAATACAAAGGAATTAAGTATTACACGATGGCTAAGTATAAGGGAAGGATGACCCTACTCTGCCTCTCTCCAGTGCCTTGCTTGATCTTGCACCTATCCAATAAACCAATATGTTGAAGCACATCATTACGTGACACAATGTAGAGTAGGTTGAAATTCAAACTTTTTACGTACTTTAAACGTATCAAATGACATTTAAATTCTGTTCAATCAATATCTTTCAATAAGGTAAAACAAAAAATTAAATCATTGCATCTGGACTTACTGTTTTGATTCCGACAACGGTTTTACGTCTTATCCAGGACACTTCATCAGCTTGTCTGATTTGGTGGCGGTGCCGATCGGCGCAGACGCACAGCCGACTTCATTTTTTCGGACTCAGTCTTTGAGGAATTCTCCGGATTACAGAGCTGTACACTGAACAACATCCGATTGTGAACAGCGTAAACTAAACCTCAGATGATTGCGATGCTCCACTAATTTCCTCGACGTCTTCTCCTATACCCGCATTAAAACAAGGCAATCGAATTGCCAAACCGAGTCTTAAATAGACGGGCTGATGAAGCGACCAGGATCGGATGTGAAACCGTTCTCGGAATTTAAACTTTAAGTCCAAATGCAATGATTTCAATTTGTTATACTTTGTTTAACGTTACCTGGATGAATCAGAGGCTACATCAATTGATTCGAGTCTTTCAGTAATTAATTCATCAAAACATAGCACATGCAGAGGCAATACCATTAGAAAGAATGACCAGTGAGTGAATGAAAGGTATGGACCTTGATGATGCTTTCACATGTTTGTGAATAAGGCTAGAGACAAAAACAAATATCTAAAGGCGTTACAAATGCATTATGTGTACAACGTGTAAAACAGCATACTCATCTGTAATCACGATAATGCTCCATAGTAACACGAACAAACTCGTACTCCAAGTTATGCTGACTTACAATACAAAGAAAGAATAAGTCATGGTTAACAAGAGCACAAAGGAGGAAACACAAAGATTGACTACATGTAAACAGAGCTGATTGATGTGGAGGAGTACGCTCTTTAGGCTCATGCATATTATTTCTACGTGAGTTATTATCATTTATTCATGTTCAAATTTATGAAGTTCTTCCGTCAAGATGTTTTCATTGCAACTGATTGACAAATTGCCCTACATCGACGTAAATAAGCACTGAATTGATCAGTGTTTTAGTAGTAGCCATGATAAAAAATCATGGGCGTACATACTCGAGCAGGATTCGAACCCACGACCTCCTGATCACCGGACAGGCGTCATCTTCACTAGACCACCGAGCTTTCGCCCGACAGCAAGTGTTGGTTCTAATCCTTATAGCATGCAGCGGGTACTGCTTTGTTATTCAAATTTATGAAGTTCTTCAGTCGAGATGTTTTCATTGCAACTGATTGACAAATTGCCCTACATCGACGTAAATTATTCATGTTGTTATGTTGTAACATTGTTTATGTTGTACTTTTGCATTAGGCAACTAGGAAATGCATTGTCAAGCAATGTCAGAGGAGATCGAGGAGTGAGAACTAAATCCTTATTCCTTTATTATTTTCCTGTTGTAATATTTATCTGTATATCCTTTCCTCATTTTTTCCTAAATGTTGTAATAAAGTTATTGGGAAATCTCCCTGAAAATCTTATTTCCGGTAACTGACTTTTCAAACTATCAAACTTATACTTTCCACGCCTGAAGTGAGAAAGTCCAAGATTGATGAGCGGTGTACATTCATTGATTGATGTTCTGTGGTTATACAATGTGCTTGTTATATCAAGATTCCCTATCAAACCAGAAAAGAGGGACAGAGGAAGGAGAAAGGGTCGATGTGTCTGTTTCTGTATGTGTATTCTACACAAAGGTACGATTGAGAAATTTAAAAAGTCACATAGAGACAGAAAAAAAAACACAGAAAAGTAATTCAATTCAGTTTGATCACTTTCAAATTTTATTTCATAATAATAATGATACAGGGTACTTATAATGCGCCTATTCCACATAACTAACGTGCTCAAGGCGCAGTAGTGGAAAAAGTGAGTTATGAAGCACAAAAATCATTACACAAACATGCACATGAAAATGACTGACGCAATAATGATGGTGGAAAAATAATAATATACAATTCTACTGAAAAACGGTTACGAACAAATAAGTCTTGAGGGCAACTTTAAAGGAGTCAACATTCGAAATGTGACGGATAGCTATTTCATCTATCATTAGTACTTATAGATAGATGAGGATTGATACACACATGCAGACAGACTTAGAAAGATATGAAAAAAAACGGAGAAAGAATTAACTACGACGTCTTTTAATGCTATATAGCATTATCATATTTGTTGGCCTATATTTTTGCATGGTGAGAGTTCCCATCGAGTCCTGCGGGACCGCTCAAGTTAACGCGATGAGGATGATAGGTGGCGCCCTGCTTTGAAACCTTTAGACTGCCATTAACAAACACACACTCCAGGGATAAGTAAATCCGTTCGAACGGACAGGTTGATATTAAACAAACTAATTGGTTAAGCGATCTCGATTTTAGGGGGTATTTTAGGACCATTTGGAATGAAATGGAAATACCTGGATGAAAGACGTCTTATAGCCCAGCAGTAGGCCTACTTTCGAGTACCACTGAGGGCTGATCACTCGGCGGAGACAGTCTTTGCGACTGTACCAGTCTTGCAGTCGACTCCAGTCGTAACGAAGTCATCGGTATCGGCAGTTTTCTTTCGTTATTCAGATGCCATTTTATACCTAACATGGATGATATCGGTACAAAAAAAAAAAAGAATTTTGAACAGAGTTTGAATAGTCCCTGCGAATATTTGATACCACACCAGAACGATGAACGTTGACAATGTAATGATGATGGTGATTGTAACTATAATGGTGGCTATGATGATACAGCTGTACTACTAGTGTATCACCCCTAAATGTGACTCTGCACCTCAGAACAAACAAAAAGTCGCCAGACATGAATTTTTAGTTAAGACCATATTCTGAAAGAGCAGACTTTAAGCTTTAAAATAATGTATAACTCAAATCAAATGGACTCTCCTAACCTATCTAAATATTGGAAAGAAAACACAAACTCAGGAAAAGTGTGAACTGAGAAAACAAGCTCTGAAGTACAGTGTCTATTCAAGCGCTTAATCTTTACCAAACCGTGCTGGCTGTGCGATGAATGGGACAAAAAACAGGAAGTAAACCACCAGAGTAACAACAATAAAGGGATTATCAGATTAAACTGAAATTAAACATGCCTCATTAACACATTCTGTCCATAATCAATGCCAACTTTCAAAGCAGTAGCACTATCCTTTCAAAAGTTATCAGAGTTGAAAGTGAAGAGTGTGGACATGGTTTTTCAGAAAAGAAAAAGGGATTCTAAAAGACACACATAATCACACTATTCTACCAAAAATGTTCGAGATAAAGTGCTGAAAAAAACACTTTCCTGCCCGTTTTATGATATCAAATTTTGGCATAATGTAAAAGAAGACCCGCTCTTTCAGAAAATACGAAAAAGTCAAGTTCGGCTAGGTTGACCCATTTCACTTATTTTCAATCTTCACGCAAAATCAGTGTGTGCGACTTTATGTTCGTTTTGAGGTGCACGGTCACAAATGTAATATCAACGCTAAATGTAATATCGACCCTAAATGTAATACATCTTAACGCTAAATGTAATAATAATCCTAAATGTAATTCATGTCAACCCTATAAATGTGACACATCTTAACGCTTAATGTAATATTGCGACCCTAAATTTAAAAACCTCATTATAGAGAGTGTAACCAACGCAGAATATCGGGCAACAGGTCAGGGGGTATATGAAGGGGATATGACGCAACTTTTTATAGCACTCTTGAAAGAGCAGGAATAGTTGCTTAGATTTGTTTTTGTTGTTTACCCAGGTAAATATCACAGTCTTATTAATTCCTTTGCTTGCTGCAAAGTTAATTAGGTACATTCAACATAGTTTTTTTTAATCTATACCTTTATCATACAGTCACATAAACATTTTGTATTCCAATCTTCATTCAGTATTCGTGTTTGTTTAAAGTTTTGATGAAAAAAAGAAAAAGAATGGGCAAAAATTCTTTGCAAGGAAATTGTGAATATGAATAATATTGCATGAAAAAAACACATATACCTACTGATGAAAAGGGATGATAGAGCGAGTAGATTGATAAATTAGAAATTAGAAAAATTTAGAAAGATTTCGCAATTTTTTTACTAACCATCATTATCTATGTAATGTTTCAATGACGAGATATCTGTCACACATTGACATGGCAGCACTGTCCGAAATATTAGCCTCATGACATTGTTCACTACTAGTAATCACTACTATAATACTTAGTGACAAGAAACTGGGACAATTGGTCGAGATGGGGAGGGTACACGAAATGAATTTAAAAAAAATGCCAGTAAAGTAAAAAAATATATATGTCTTTTTATCATCTTTGAGTCAGCATTTGTATATTGACTTTCCTATGATATGTGAATGTATGAGTAAGGCAAACTGACTTAACTTTTGCCCATTTTTTTCTCTTTCAACAAAACTCTAAGCAATAATGAACACTGAATGAAGATTGGAATACAAAATGTTTATGTGATTGTATGATAAAGGTAATAGATTTAAGAACTATGTCACATGGACCTAATTAACTTTGCAGCAAACAATGGATGTAATAAGACTGTGTGATTTTTACCTGGGTAAACAATAAAAAACAAGTCTAAGCAACTGTTGTCGTTCTTTCAAGAGTGGAGAGAAAGTTGCGTCATATCTCCTTCGTATACCCCCTGACCTTTTGCCCGATATTCTGCGTTGCATACTCTCTCTATAAGCAGGTGTATTACATTTAAGGTCGTAATTACACTAAGCGTTGAATATATTATATCTAATATGGTTGACATGAATTACATCTAGGATTGTTATTACATTTAGCGTTAAAATGTGTACATTTAGGGTTGTTATTACATTTAGCGTTAAGATGTATTACATTTAGGGTCGATATTACATTTAGCGTTAAGATGTATTACATTTAGGGTCGATATTACATTTAGGGTTGAAATGTATTACATTTTGGGTTGTTATTACATTTAGGGTTAAGATGTATTACATTTAGGGTCGATATTACATTTAGGGTTAAAAAGTATTACATTTAGAGTCGATATTACATTTAGGGTTGACATGTATTACATTTAGGGTCGATATTACATTTAGGGTTGACATGTATGGACATTTATGGTTGTCTCCGGTTATTACATTTAGGGTTAAAATGTATTACATTTAGGGTTGACTCGATTATTACATTTAGCGTTAAAATGTATTACATTTAGGGTTGTTATTACATTTAGGGTTAAGGTGTATTACATTTAGGGTCGATATTACATTTAGGGTTCTAGGAACAGTACCCCCTGGAAAACCACCCTCCGGATAACTACCACCCGGATAATTACCCCCCAGGACAATTCCCCCCTAGGGCAACTACCCCCCGGACAACTACCCTCCAAGGGCAATTACCCTCCAGGGTAATTACCCCCTAGGACAACTACCCCCCGGACAACTACCCTCCTAGGGCAATCACCCCCCAGGGCAATTCCCCCTTAGGAAAACTACCCCCTGGATAACTACCCCTCGGATAACTACCCCTGGATAACTACCCCCTCGGATAACTACCCCCTGGATAACTACCCCCCGGAAAACTACCCCCTGGGTAACTACCCCCCGGAGAACTACCCCCTGGATAACTACCCCCCGGAGAACTACCCCCTGGGTAACTACCCCCCGGAGAACTACCCCCTGGGTAACTACCCCCAGGATAACTACCCCCCGGATAACTACCCCCCGGATAATTACCCCTCGGATAATTACCCCCCGGATAATTACCCCCCCGGATAATCACCCCCCCCCCCCCCCCCCCGGATAATTACCCTCCGGATAACTACCCCCCCCCCCGATAATTACCACTAGGATAATTATCCCCAGGTTAATTACCCCCTCCTCCGATAACTAGACCCCAGATAACTTCCACCCGATAACTACACCCTCCGATAACTTCCCATGGATGATTACCCCGGATAAGCAAGCCTACAACTCCCCCTCCCCTATAACTATCAAGACGAAAATTACCCCCAGGACATCATTTTATGAAAACAACATCTTAAAGATTTTCGATTTGTATCGTTTGCACTTAGGACAATTTATGTAAAAGCTTAATTTCTCCCTCTGTATTTTGACTCTATGTTCATAAAAAAACGAAGCTGTCCCTTCATATCCTACCCGGTAATCCAGTAAATGTCAATGCCTTTAACCAAACTATTTTCGCTAAATCTGTATTTTCTTTTACTGTTCCGAAATTTCGGATTTCTCTTGATAGTATAGTATAAAAGAAGTTTTAAGTTTGAATGCCTTTACCATTGAACTAAAGACATTTTGAAGAAATGTTACTCTTCAGAATGAGTTAAACTTTTTGCAATATTTTTTTAACCACAATTGTCTATCGTTTACCACAACTCCATGTAACACTTCTTTATTTTGAGGAGCTTATATCTCATGCTTCACGTGCCCTGGTTTTGACCCATCATCTTCCTCTTCCCTCTCGCTTTTCTCTGTCCACCGTGAAGGTAGTCTATTCCTGTCATTCATAACTCACCTTTCCTCTTTCTCTCATTACAAGGGATTTATCTCGTGTGTGTTCATGTGCAGTGCACTCCCGTTAAAACGAAATGCTCAGGACCGGCAGTTTTTTTTTTTCGTTTTAACGAAATTTCGTTGTAACCGAACAAATATAATATGCAATGTATAACGAAAAGAAGGAAACCACGCATAAAAAAATTCTGTTTGTTGAATCCTCATCATACGCTGGAAAGCTATGTGAAATGGGAGAATACCTTTTTAATTTCGTTTAAATATTACATTTTAAAAAGAGCATAAACTTGTTTGTGTTGTCACACATGTGTAGAAAATGACGGTGTAGGATTTGGTTACAGTTCGCTATTCCAAAGGTTATTTTCTTTTACTAAAGTACGTTACTCCGAAGACTCCTTATTCCGAAGTTTCGCCATTCCCGGGATTCCGATGGTTTGTTTATGTGAAGGTTCGCATTTCCGCAGAATCATTATTCCGAAAGTTCATAATTTAGATCAAAATAATATATTGTTTATTTTCCGAAGGTTCGTTGATCTGAAAATGAAATGAGGTTCGTCATTCTGAATGTTTATAAATCAAAAAAAGAAAAAGGTTCACTATAGTCAGAAAGTCCGTTGTTCCGAAGGCTTTTTCATCCGAAAATGAAATAAGGTTCGTTATTCCGAAGAAATTTTGTTAATGAAAAAAAAAATGAGAAAGGTTAGTTATTTCGAAGAATTATTTATCTTAAGACGATTATAAAGATTGCAATTCTTAAGTTTTGTTAGTGTACTCTCCTTTTTCTACCATGGATTAACGATACTTTTTGTAATGTTCCGATTAACGAACGTTTTGAATTCCTATCATTTTCGGACTAACGAACCGTATAACAATAAGAATAAGGACCATATTTTATTATCGAATTAACGAACCTTTGGAATAACGCCAAAATGTGCTTAATAACAAACCCTCTTTCATTTCCGAACTAACGGACATTTAGTTGTATCAGAATCTGTGTGTTTTGTATTAAAGGACTTCGGAACAATGAAACAAACCTTATCTGAATTCAAATTATTTTATTACAACAACGCAAGTTCCCCTCGGAAACTTTGCGTGATACACGGAGTGAACATTCAATGATGCGTTCGCTCATGCAGAGACGCTTTAATAATGCTTGTTCCGCTACGCATTTTCGAATGCGATCCGCATTTCGTTGTAACGGAGCGCATTTCTTTTGTTTTTCTTTGTCAGTGGCGCTCAGAAAAGACTTCGTGATAACGAAAATTTTGTTATAGCCGTCTTCGTTATAAGCGAATTTTGTACCATAGACTTTAATGGCGATAATTTTGGGACCAGAAGTTTTGCTTCGTTATAACGAAATTTCGTTATAACCGTGTTCGTTGTAACGGGAGTGCACTGTATCTTTATTTGTGTACTTCGTCTCTGTCTTAATTTGCTTTCGTGGCTTTGCATTGTTTCATCAATTTTGTAACTATTTTACTGTTATACCGTTAACTCTCATTTCAGAATTGCCCTACTGCATTATTGGGCATATTAACAACTAGTATATCAAGGATGTGGGAAGAGATTGTCACCTCCTTGGTATGATCACTGCAGAGCATTACCTCCCTTGACAATTACTCCTTATTAAAATTAGGCTCCAAACAATCACCCCTCTTACAATAACTCTCCCCCAGAAAATTACGTCTCTCATTGTTATTTTCGAACACGTTTGCTATTTGAATTGGAAAAAAAAACATTTTTTCATATCGTCTGGTTTTGGTCGAGACCTAACTTCAGGTTTTAAACATCTTTTGGGTGAGATAATTAGAAACCCCTTACGAAATATTAAAGAGCATGTTATTCCAAGAAGGATTCAATTTTTTGAAAAAAAAAACCTCTTGAAATGGCCGGGATAAAACAGAGCAGCCCTATAATGTAAAAAAGGATTCTGTCAACTACAACTCTCCCTAGATCTATTCAAAAAGAGGGTGCAGGACAAAAGACTTCGTTAACAACTAGGGGTGTTTTGTAAAAAAAAAAAGAAATACCGTTAAACTCGTAATATTTTACTCTTTCTAATGAGACTAACTTATATTTAAACTGGATTTCCTCTTAAAGTGTCGAGAACATTTAATTTGAAAACTAGCACAATTCTACTTGTATGTAAAACAAGCTGTAATCTTACTCTCAGGACAGATTAGGGCACCTTTTGATAAAAGTTGCCAGTTATGATATCTTGTTAGTCTCTAATAATTTCAATAAAACCATGGGTTCTGCTTGATTGATAAGCTCGAGTCACTGACTTGTTACCATGGACCTGCTTTGATCGACCTACAACGATTGGTAATTGTGTGGAACTGACAGCTTGTCAGGACTGATAACTTTCATAAAACCGTGCCCGGATCCTATCAAAAATTATGGCTTTATATCGAAGAGTCCCTCGCTAATGTTAAGGGAATATGAATTGCAGTGAAATCAACTCTCCTTTTCTTATGTTTATCGTCTATCATGTGTTATAACGGTAGAAAATAAATGACAAGCCAAAAGAGTGATGACAGTGTAAGAGAAAGGTGCATCTTCTGATATGGTGTTATGAACTTATGGAAAATATACGACGGGTGGTAACTTTCGGGGGGCGGGGAGGGAGGGTTGTCCAGTAGGTAAGTATCAGGAGGGGGCGGGGGGGGGGGGGTTCGGGGTATGGTTAAAGGGGGGGGGGGGTAGTAATCCGGGTGGTAGTTATCCTGGGGGTAGTTATCCGGGGAGTAATTATCCGGGTGGTAGTTATCCTGGGGGTAGTTATCCGGGGGGTAGTTATCCGGGTGGTAGTTATTCGGGGGGTAGATCTCCGGGTGGTAGTTACCCAGGGGGTAGTTCTCCGGGGGGTAGTTACCCAGGGGGTAGTTCTCCGGGGGGTAGTTATCCAGGGGGTAGTTATCCGGGGGGTAGTTATCCAGGGGGTAGTTATCCGGGTGGTAGTTATCTGGGGGGTAGTTATCCGGGGGGTAGTCATCCAGGGGGTAGTTACCCAGGGGGTAGTTATCCGGGGGGTAGATGTCCTAGGGGTAATTGCCCTTGGGGGTAGTTGCCCTAGGAGGGTAGATGACCGGGTGGTAGTTGTGTTAGGGGGTAATGGCCCTGGAGGGTGATTGCCCTAGGAGGGTAGTTGTCCGGGGGGTAGTTGCCCTAAGGGGGAATAGACCTGGGGGGTAATTATCCGGGTGGTAGTTATCCGGAGGGTAGTTGCCCAGGGGGTAAGTGCCCGGATACGTACATTTAGCGTTGATATTACATTTAGGGGTGATACAACTAGTACTATTACTACTACTACTACTACTACAACAACAACAACAACTACTACTACTACTACTACTACTACTACTACTACTACTACCACTACTACTACTACTACTGCTACTACTACTACTACTACTGGCACAGTTATCATAATGATTACACTGTCTACCCGCAGATTCGAAGGCTGAGGTCCTCATTTAATGAGACAAACCACCAAGAAACATTATTGTCATCGAAAGGAAAAGGATTTCATCAGTGTTCATACTGGAATATGCTGGTGTGTGGAATGAATAATGTATTATCTGTTTAACGGGTCCTACAATTTCGCCACGTAAATCTACAGTGCTAAAACTGCCCGATGTAGAGAACGAATTGTAGCTGTTACCTAGGCCTACCTTTGATGAGCCTTCCAGAGCTGACTCTGAAACACAAAATAGAGAAACAAAGAAGGAGAACAAGAGGAAGAAGAAGAAGAGGAAAAAGAAAAAGACGAAGAAGAAGACGAAGAAGAAGAAGAAGAAGAAGAAGAAGAAGAAGAAGAAGAAGGAGAAAGAAGAAGAAGGAGGAGGAGACGGAGACGGAGAAGGAGGGGAAGAAGAAGAAAAGATCCCTCCATGAAGATACCGTCGTCATCAATCTCTGACGGGTACAATAGCTATCATCCCTACCCCTCCCTTCTCAACTCCAGACCACTTCTTTAGACGTGTCACTCCAGTCCGCACCTTCCGAGGAAAGCGCGGAGGAGATACTACTGACGTGCCGCAGTCCATTGCTCGTGGGAAAGACTTAATACGAGCGATTGAATTTTATCGCTCAAGTTTCAATCGGTCGCTCGGGTATTATCAGAGTAAGATGGAGACTTTTTTCCCCTTTTCTTTTTATTTTTAAATGCGGGCAACTCGGATTTCAATTTGGTTATGTCCCACTGGCTGCTTTTGTCTTTCTGGGACTCCTAAATGCCAGGTAGTGCTAGCCCTGGGAAACAGAACCTGCACGACGCCAACGGTATGATGCCTGCAGTCACCGATGGATTCCCAGTACCCGATACTGATATGTGTGTACCATGTGTCAACTTCCACGTCTACGAACTTTTCTTCTCTCCCTATCCCTTTCTCACCTCTCCCTCCCCCACCCCTCCTTCTCTCTTTCTCTCTCGCATTCTGAAGTCGATGATTTTATATATCGAATTGACCCCTCCGTTTAAGAGCAGAGTGAAGGTCGAAGTTATTATTCTCGATGAGTTGTTTTGAACAGTTTGTCTCAAACAGCACTTATCTCATCTATTCTTGGGTTCAGGAATCTACCAAGATGCGAATTGGATGGTTTCTCCACACGGCGAGCGACTTAGAAAGCAAACCTATCTGCCTTTACCACCCGTGGACGTCGAGTTGCACTAATGTTTTTAATGTGCGATAACGTTCTCAAATAACTCTCAAAGTGACGGAAATAGGAATTAGGTAAGGGACAAGAGAGCGTGACTGTGAGTGTATATGCGTGTTTATGTAGGTAATGACGTAAAAGAAGAGAATGGGAGAATGAGAATGGGGGGGGGGGGGGAGAAGAGGGGGTGATGGAGGCAGAAGAGACACTCGTTGGTAAACACTTAATCAGTGAGGTTGAAAAGCACCTTAATGTAGGGACTTCGAGTTCCATTTCTGTGGTTAATAATGCAATCCTCCCTTAGGCTTGTACATGACGAGCAGCATAGACTCTTATTACACACATAAACAGACAAACAGACACTCCCTCACTTTTCCCTTCTCTAACTCTCCTCAAACTATCGACTGGGTTCATGATCAAAACGGGTGACTGAATAAATAACCTGAAAAACAACGCCATATTCATTCGTCCCTGAAACGGATGTACATGTACTCTGCCCAACAAGATAATTTTCATAACTCTGTGTTGTTTTTCTCTTTGGCAGGAGGTTAGTTTTATTTCTATGTGTTGATGCAATTGTGTTTACATAACAAGTATTGAATGACTCCAAAGTCAATAAACAGACAATTATAAAGAAGAAGTAAACTAAAAAACACCAACACAAAAAGTCAAAACAAATATATATATAGGGTTCAAAACCCTGCCTATAACGACCACTCTTTTCGTCTCCCTCGAATGGCCGCTATAGACAAGTTTGGTTGTAGCCTGTATGTATGTGTAGTTCCTTTTATACAGCGACAAAGGGAGAAAGAGAGAGACAAAGAGAGACAGAGAGATAGAGAGAAAGGGGGTAAAGACTTGTCGAGTAGACATAAGCGATTCAACTGCCGGTTTGTCAATAAAAAATCTACATGAATTATCATTTCCATACGGAAAGTCGAGCATCAATCAATCAGAGCTCAGCGAGTTTCATAAGGTCGGACAGATAAAGATCTTGTGATTGCCGTATACCGTCTTCCTTATCTCTCCATATCGTCTCTACAACATATTAATGCCAGCCTGCTTTGTAGGAAGGGAGGGGGGAATTCAAACAGTTCATTTTAAATAGGGAAGAAGTGGAATGGCAAGACACTCAGTCATGAATGTCATACATTTGTTTGAATTCATTGAACCAGTATCGTGCAGGGAGTTAGGGCGACAAGACCCCGTGGATATGTTGATTTGCACTTTTCTCAAAATACGACATTACGGGACAATGAATAATCGCCTGCAGCGGCGGACTATATGCATTCTATCTCCGATCTCTTACGTCTCCAGCACATTGGAATTTCCTCATGGCTCACCTTAAAGCCCAAACAGAGTTCCAGTTACGAGGCAGTAACTATGTTTATCTCCGCAAAGATACACACACACCCACACACACACACACACACACACACACACACACACACACACACACACATACACCCTCACGCACCATCATAAAATCACACCTTGCATGCTAGACCTGAAACCACAAAGTCAGTTTTGTTCAAAACTGTATATACGAGTTAACCAGTTACCGGTGGTGAAAACTTTATGACCATTGCTGCTGGTATCATGAATTACGTGACATGAATCAGAAATCATTTGAAACTATAGAGTCCTTTGGATGAAGAAATGGCAAATTCAAAATGCTCGGCGACTTCACTAGGATTTCTCTTGTAGGCCTATGATGATGCTAAGGGGATACCTTGTAGTATAAAGAGCTACTTGGTCGCACCCACTAACTATAGTCACATGAATCAACAGATTTGTGTTCTATTTAAAGCACACGAGTTTGTCAGGCAGTTTGATACCACAGATCTTTCTATACAGAGTTCCACTGTACTGCGTGCATATATTGTATGTAGGATAAAATTGTTCTCTGATACTTGATCACATGCGAAAAACAGCAACAAACATAAGGAAATGAACGAAGGGGGAAATAATTAATTTGCGAGATGCTACTACGCAAAGCGTAAAATTGGGAAACTGTTTACAAAGCTAAAAGTAACAAATGAGTTCAATCACGACATGAGCTGCACTCTAATTCGGGATGGTTTTATCAAGGAGATTCTTGGTTTTGTCAAGCCGTTTTCAGCTCTCCGTTTTTTTTTCTTCCTTATATTCCTCCCTCCCTGTTTTACGCTTTAATTATTTCCAAAACTTTGCACTTTTCCCCCTCTGTGGATCATATTTTAAAACTTTGTTCTCTGTTCTCATGAACCCTTCTTTCTCTCTTTTCTCACATTTGCCCCGAAAACTTTGACCCAAATGATCATGGATATCCCCGCTAGAGATCTTTTCATCGTAAAGGCTGAAATTTGACGATTGCTAGGGAAAAGTTTGGTACACGGCCTTTGGGCTGTTTCTCGTTTCCGCTGTAAGACGATGCCACGAGTCTTTCTCTCTCCCTCCCCGCATGACAATTTGAAAGTTCTCGGTTCTCGCACATCTATGACACTGTATGAGGATTGAAGAAAGAGAAGACAGATTTTATTGTCTACGCTCCTCTCAGTAAATATAATACTATGACAATATTGAATAATGACAGCAATGTTACTTTCACGAATGGAGTGGTTCAGAAGCTATTTGAAAGACAGAAAACAATTTGTTTGTATAAACAATGAAAAATCTTCTTTGCGCTCAGTTGATTGTGGAGTTCCACAAGGAAGTATACTAGGGCCGTTACTTTTTATTATCTACATCAATGATTTTCCAAAATCTTCAAATGTTCTTTCTTTTATATCATTTGCAGATGATTCTAATCTTTTCTTTTCTCATTCAAATCCTCATACATTAGTTGATGTCATGAATATAGAATTGAACAAGATAATGCAATGGCTAAGAGCAAATAGATTATCGCTTAATTTGCAGAAAACAAATGTGATGTTGTTTAGTAATACCCTTGATAAATTGCCACATGATATAATTTTTGAAAATGAAGTGATAAAACAGGTCTATTCTGTTAGATTTCTTGGTGTAACTGTAGACAGTAAGCTTTCTTGGAAACAGCATATAGATTGTATATGCCGCACTATTTCCAGTAACATAGGTGTAATTGATAAAGTAAAGTTCTGTTTTTCTGTTTAAAAGTTGCTAATGTTATATTCAACGTTAATTTTACCTAATTCAACGTATGGAATTATAGTATGGGGAAATACACATTCAACTTATTTGGATAGATTATTTTGTTACAAAAAAAGCACTTCGCATATGTAATACCTCCAAATATTCAAATACTGACGGATTATTTGTGGAGAATAAGGTTTTGAAAGTAAGGGATTTGTATTATCATTACCTTGGTCAATATATGTACAGTTTGTATAATAATTCACTTCCTTCAGTTTTTGAAAATATGTTTAATAAGAATAAAAATATTCATAAATACCCCACTCGTCAAACATATGAATATCATTTGCCCCTTATCCGAACTCTATTTACAAAATCCACGTTTATCTACAGTGCCCCAAAATTTTGGAATTCCCTTGAGAAAAATATGAAAGATTCCATTAGTTTGAAATCATTCTCTAGTAATTTAAAGAAATATTTGATTAGCTCATATGTACCCCATGATTAGTTTGACTGTTTGGAATTGTTGTTCTTTTTTCTTCACCCTGTATCGAGAATGTTGACCTGCCCTTCGCTCTCTCTACTCCCCCTCTCCCCCTCCCGCCCTCTCTTTCCCTACTCTCTTCTGTGTGTGCACAATGTATGTGGATGCATACATGTGTGTGTACGTGCGAGTGTGTGCGTATGTGTGTGTGGGTACGTGTGTGTGCTTGTGTGTATGTGTATGTGTATGTGTATGTGTATGTGTATGTGTATGTGTATGTGTATGCCTATGTCTATGTCTATGTCTATGTCTATGTGTATGTGTATACATGTGAAAGCGTATACACTGTACTTCATGTAACCATCCGATTCGATTGAATGAAAACTGTATACTTTCAATGATTAGCTTGTATGGTACATGTATTGTGGTATTGTGTTATGAAGTCATATATAATTAATGTATTCTAGTAATGTAACGTAAGTGAGGGGACTGCAATCTACAAGTTCGCTTTTTGGCAGCCCCTCAATTTCCATTTCCATGAAGTTCTTTTAAGAACCAATATGTATTATTATGTTCCAATATATGTAATCATGTCAAAGTGTATTACCTGTGTTTGATTGGGAATGAAAATAAAAAAACATGCATGTGAACATGCATGTGTGAAATGAAATGAAATGAAATTTACTCGTGAAAACCAAGGAATATACATCAAGCTACAGATAATGGGGATGAGGAGGAGTGGTCTTCTATAGAGAGGACGATTACGAAATTACAAGAAGAATACAATCGTTTGTTGCGCAAACGAAATTGGTCTTCAAACATTTTTCATACCTATATCATGGCTCGACACTAACTTTTTTGTTTGGTGGCCCGATGGGGCCAACAAAATCCTAAATTTCAATTTTTTGGTGGCCCGAGAGAAAAATTTGGTGTCCCGAAAAAAAACAATAAAAGACATTAAAAGTCCTTTTTTTTTTAATGAGTCAAATATTTAAGATTTATGATAGTAAGAATTAGAAGTTGGACATATCTACTCATAAATAAACTTCAACAAACTTGCAACACTCACTCTCAGGCATTCATTCAGTCCTTTCATCAATCCTTTGAACAAATTTAACTGCTAATTTCCGGCGCAAAAAGTTACGAATTTATTGACACACTTTCAAAAAATTTTGGTGGCCCGAGGCGGGCCACCAAATTTTGTCAAAATTTGCCCTTTTTTGAAATTTGGTGGCCCGACTTTCATTTTTGGTGGCCCCGGGCCACCGGGCCACCGATAGTGTCGAGCCCTGCTTATATCTATTTATTTTTTGCCAAAGTAAGTAAAAATACTTTCAAACATTGCTTCAATTTTCTCACTCCATTTTCTTGCGGACAAGGCACAATATGGAAAAATGCAATATATGCAATATGGAAATCCTTAACATTCATTTGTTACCCAGTACAACCGAAGGTTCTGCAAACTCACAGCTATCTCCTATAAAAAGCTATTTCTGTATCTAACTTTTAGCTCTAGCATTAAGTTGTTGTTGGGATATTGTTGTTGTTTTTTACCATTCTCACAGTCACATATCATAATTATTCCTTTATGTTATTTACGAGACTACCATTCTTCGAAAGTCAAAATACTTTAAAAGAGCGCAGCTTTGTTTCACAGACCGGCTGTGAGACAGGCAAATGCAGTTGATAGTAGAAAATAGTAAAACAATATTTCATACACACTTATTGATATTATGAATGTCATTCATGTCGGGAGAAGGAACAGACACTCATAGACGTAAATACAAAAATTAGACACTAGTATACCCCTTCGTTGCCTCTAAAAAGCCCTTGGCGGTGACTACGGTAATGATTTCACCAGCATCTGTCTAGTTTGTATGAAAAAAAAAAAGCTCGGTCGAGATGCAATGTTCAGACGAAAATGTGGGATCTCCCATATGTCAGTCCAATACGTCATCTTCTCTTGCGATTTATTTTGTAAGTATGTCATCAAACCACATAATTATGGTTTGGTTAATAATGATAACCAGACAAAATATTTCAAGCATGCTCGTAGCTGATTATGGGCTTACATGACCTAAGCCCCTACATGGATTCATTCGCGAATCTGCCAAAGTGTTTCATCTCAGCGTGGGTGTAGAAAACTTTTAGTAGTAGGCTTTATTATACATGACAGCTAGACTCTTCTACTGTCTTATTATAAACGAAAATGACATTAGCACAACCACACGCGTGCACAAGAGCATATACACACATTAGTGTACGTATAAATGTGTTATGCATGGCATACAGAGCGTATAAAAAAAGGTAATCCAACTTTGGAAGGCTGCCATTTCTTAATCGTCAGTTATGAAGAGCACAATATTGGTTGTAAGGAAAAGGGAACACTTCCTCTTTCCATTGATACCTAATTATGTTAACAATTGTCATGCATGCCATGGACTATAAAGACAACAATGACAAATTGCACTTTTTCCAAGTTTGCGTGTTATTGTGAAGGAACAGTGCATGTCTCACTGCATGGATGAGATCTGTCATTGAAAGTCACCAAATGGGCCAGCCTGTATGAATGCATGTTTGTGTTTAGGGTTAGTAGTTAGGATTTCTCCTATCAATTCTATGGTCCATAACCTTTAACATGGCCTTTTGTCCGATAACTTGGTCGCTCCTACAGAGGCCAACCCACACAATCCATTTTTCTCTGATCATATTCAACACATAGCTCCCAGTGGCAATCCGTGTCTTGAATATGAAGAGAGTAAAATGGATAATGGTTTCGCCTTAATGGGAAGTACCAAATATCGACAACGTGGCCATGTTGAAGGTTATGAATCATTAAACGTTAGAAGAAAAGCTAAAACACGAATTTGCAGTCGTGCAGGCTGGCCGGATGATTTGACCACTTTCATTGACAGATCTCATCCATGCAGTGAGACATGCATTGTTCCTTCACAATAACACGCAAACTTGGAAAAAAGTGCAATTTGTCATTGTTGTCTTTAAAGTCCATGTGTTCAGTCATGCATGACAATTGTCAACATGATTAGGTATCAATGGAAGAGGAAGAGTTCCCCTTTCCTTACAATCAACATTGTGCTCTTCATAACTGACAACTAAGAAATGGCAGCCCTCCAAAGTTGGATAACCTTTTTTTTTTAATACGCTCTGTATATATATAAATGCATACATGCATATGTATGTATGTATGTTTGTTTGTTCATTTCTCCATCTGAGAAGATGGCTGGATAGCCCATATTCAGCTATGAAAAGCTGGTCTTCCATGGGGTCCAGTTGCATGTGAGGTGGAACCACTTCACCCGATTCAACACCCTGCTCTTTGCGACGAATGAATGAAGCGGGATCTTTTACGTGCATGAGTTGTGACTCTCTCACACACGGGACCTCCATTTTATGTCCTATCCGAGGGACAGAGTAGGCCTGTAACAATATCACATTTGACTTTTTGCTGATAACACAACGAAAACAGAGGAAATATTTAATTCTTGTTGGCATCACAAACCACTCCCTTTAACCAGAAAGTTATATTCCTTGCACTTACTGAATTACTGCCAGTCATGAAGTACGCTTTTCAGTGATTTTGTTGGTTGATCATACAACCAGGACTACAGAGGGCGACAAACTATTCAGGGGTATGGACAAAATAATAGTTCTGTGGTATGGACACGCTGGGGCTGTTAAAAAGTGAATGTGCTCACGGAGTCGCGGATTACTTTTTCTTTCCATAGGTACAAGACTGTTTTGGTTCTGATCACATTTAGACAGACTAAACTGATTCGCCATAACCATTTAAGATTATGTGTGCTCTTGTGCACTAGGCAGTAGATTATCTATATTGTCATTCACAAGATTTCATACTGAGATCGGAAGTCTCGATAGGAACACTTAATACTTCCGTATACACTGTGATGATGATGATGATGATGATGATGATAGGTCGCATCTACGTCGTACATTGGCGCATGAGTTTCCATCAAGAACGAAACCATCTTCGATGTTTATACTCTATCTTTAGAGTGTGAAAATTGACTTTGAATTGTTGAATCTTTAGTGTACTTGAACGATTGTGTTAAGAATCTAGTGATTTCTTTGTTTCATCCATTAGTTATGGAGTTATGAGGTATGAGTTATCTGTTTTTCTTGTGTTAAGTTCGTGTCATGTACTGTAATAGTGTTCTTAAATACAAATGAAGGATTGTTTGTTACTGTTTTTTTTTTTTACGGTGTGGAGGGGTATGGGACTAGAAAAAAAAAAAAAAAAAAAAAACTTTGAGAGGAGTTTGACCAGATCGACCCCCCGAACATTTCACAACTGAAGTTCAACAAGTTTGTATATATACATGGCTAAGAAACGCGAAAGACATTGGCAATGATTTGAGTGATTGTCTCTCTAGAATCTGTTAAGGATGTGAAATGCTTTAGTTCTGAGGCCAGTGCCGTTATTCTAA
Organism: Diadema antillarum; assembly: GCF_040938485.1. NCBI lineage: Eukaryota > Metazoa > Echinodermata > Echinoidea > Diadematoida > Diadematidae > Diadema > Diadema antillarum. Next base: position 148,470 of record NW_027272044.1, read on the forward strand.
TTTTGTTGAACTGCACTTCCCACGCACATAACATCAGCAGAATACACACAGACAGCATAGGTAAACACTACACCAGCCGAATCGTATCATTTCATTTATATCTCCTGGGTGTTTTATTCATCTTCTTGAATTCTACAGTTTACAGTTCTGCAACATATTATCTGCTATTACATCATCGTCCAAAATGACTACGTCTCCTTTCAACAATGTTTTAAAATCTTATTTCCTATGAACAAAAATAGATACAATGATTAAAATAAGATAATCATGTATGTACAATCACCACGGAAGGAAAACAGTACTCCATATTACATCACCTGCTATTTCGTCTCATCTTCTTCCTGTCAAGAAGATTGAAAATGTGATATCCAGACATAATTCACGATTTCACGTCGAATTGTAGATTAAACAGTCTCGGGATTTTCAATTGATTAGACAAGTGCGATGACGAACACCAAATTGTGTAGTTTATAAGGTAAACATCGCCGATAGGGATATCCTATTAAAATTGGTCCTTGAAAAAATGAAGAAAGTCTAATTTTCTTCCCCTGCCCTCCACATAAAATCTCAAGGTTTGTTTTATGATAAACATAATAAAGTCATTGTTTTGCTGACATTATCATTGATCATCGTTAAACGTCATTGATTTTGCCCCGATTGTTACAGTTTGAAATATTACAGAAATAACCCTGATGCTCCTGGCAATTTAACAAATGTTTAGTGACAATGCGTCATTAAGCTTTCTCACAAGTAAAGCAATGCCACTGGCTGTTATAACATGATTTATTTTAGCCTGGAATTTATACACGACTCTCTGTTCTCGTTGTTTGTTAATCAACAGGAACCATTTAAAAAGGGTTCGGATAGTACTACACCTACACCTGCCTATGACAAAATGATAAAGACGATAATGGTTATTTTTTCATTGCCATCATACGTGCCATCATCATTATTAAGATAGTAACATCAGTGCTGGGCTGGGCTGCATTAATCATTATGACACTGTCTGCAAAACAATAACAACTACGAGAATAAATCTCTTTTCCAGATAATCAAACTTAATACGGGAAATGGTGACGATTCATTCTTCGCATCTCAAATCTCAATCAAGTGAAATTAACACTAAATTTTCGTCCAAATGTAGCAGGTGAACAATGATTCGATAGGAAAACTTGTTCACTGCACCTCGCTCACCACCTAGTTTTCTTTTTTTGCTGACCATACCATTCTTGAACCAGTATAAACCCCGCCCTCTACAACTCATGCTTCACATTTGAATGAAGATATCACATATTCTATAATGGTAATCAAGAGCACAGTAGCACTGTTGCTCCCCTTTTCCTACTGTTAGATTTTTTTGTTGCTTTAAGCATAATGTAAGCTCTATTATAAAGTCCCATTTAACATTGTTGATTGACGTTGCTCAATTGTGTCTTTCGTCTTCTTGAATATACATGTACTTCATGAAAGTTGCTTCTCAGTGACTCAGTGGTCAAGAAAATTTAGAAATAAAACCCATAAAGCAAAATGTAGCGAAATCAATGTTTTGCACAAAATAAAGGGAATAATTCCTGTAACTTTTATTCTATTAATCGAATAGGGTTAAAAATCAACCGGGAAATGTTTGAGATAGATAATTCCAAACGCTGTCTGGTCTAGCCATGCATTCCCCTGTCCATTTTAAAGAACCACTTGGCACCTGTTTGCCAAGCAAGGGAGAATCCTGCACCTAGTGAAGGAAAGCGAAGCATTTTGGTTGTCTTTTCTCATTAATACATACTGAATATCAAGGGACAAACGAGGCTCAATCTTGAATTGACGAAGATGGTCACTCTTTCCTATCTCTCTCTTTCTACTCAGGTAGCAGCAGAAAACTTTTGCTAGTCCATCGCTAGTCCATCGATTCCACGCCGGACGAGTCCCGACGACCGTAGCGGCCGTCCATGGTTTGGTATTCCGTTTGATCGGTGGTCGAATACGACACGGGAAGCTGTTCTTGTAGCAAGATGCCCTGAGAATATTAAAGAAGGGACGATACGAGACAGTAGATGCGTTGTCGCAGACGGGGAGATTGCAAAGGCCCTAGACAATACTGATATGACGATGACAATTAAGACCGTTGACACCACATAACCGATTTTATTTTTCGTCTGAACCTCATGATTTCCCATCGTTGCTTGATTGACCCTCATGTACTACCGGATATAACTGTCATTTTGCGCTTTTCGTTTTTTTAAATTCTTTAATATACTATGCATTCACGCGTACTACCCCCCCCCCCCCCCCGCCCAAGAATTTTGCTCCTCAATAGTGTCCAAATACCAACGGGAAATTCACGTTCAGGTTGACTTCAGTAAACAGCTTAGAGTCAAAGAAACCGACAATCTCACAGATTCAAATCAAAATCAGGCAAACATGTGGGGATTTCTTTTGTAATATAATTTGACAGTTATTTATCTAATCTTGTTTTCATCTGATATTGATCACACATTCAACGTAGATGACGCAATGGTGTCATGGTCACTCATGTTCCAGTTTCTCTTGACCACATGTATTGAACAGTTTCATTAAAGCTCAGGTTATAACGTGGGGGGGGGGGCGGAACTTCATCAAATCAAATGTGAATGAGGTCACGCTATTATTCAAAGCATCACTGGCAATGTACTCACTTCGTTTTCTTCTTTGGCAGGTGGGTTCCGCAGGAAGTAGAGTAGAGGGGCGTACATGAAGTCGATTATAGCTACTATTCGAACTAACCTGCAAAAAAACAAACCAAAAAAACAAAAAAAAAACACACGAAAAGATACTTGTAAGGCTGCGATGAAGCTGTATACATATATTTCTGTTATTGCGATTCTTTAAAGGTGGATAAAGTCGCCGAATAAGGTCATTTCTTTTCGTTTTGGGGTATGATTTCCATTATAAAAACTTTCCAATGATAACCATTTTTTGTCACACTTACTTTCATTTCATAGAACCTGCCACTAAAACAAGTAAAATGAAATAAACGTGTTTAAAGCAACAATATAAACATGCACTATTTAAAACAGAAAGTTCTAAATAGTTTCCAAAGTATCAGAACATTTTGTGGAAGTGCAAATTCGGTTAGAGGTTTTCCAAAATGCTGAACTTTTGAATACGATAAAAAAGAATAGAAATTATCAATTGCTGTTTTTCAACCTAATACTTGTTTTGCAATTTTCTCGGCACTTTAACCTTATAAGTAAAACATAATGTCGATATAATGGAAGACAAATTACTACAAAAGTCACGTAGCACCACGGTAAAAGTTCATGTTATGAGTTTTAAAAATTTTGCAGTCTTAACAACCCTCGATTTCCATTCAAATCACACTTTTGAGAAGATATGCATTTCATGGGACTAACACAAACAGTAGAGATAACTAAGTTTAACTGGGTAAGGAAATGTTTTCTCTTTGCAATATCTCCAGGATGAAGGTCAATACAGGAGCAAAGACAGAGTGTTTTATAACATTTTTCTCACACTGCACACGCAAAATATCAACTGTCAATGAGCTCTGAAAATATTATTGTTGGAATTGGGGATGCTTGTAAAAGAAAATTTCTGCCTTCTTATAGGTATCTAGTGATGTCCTCATGCGCAGGACAATATATCAAATAACATCTGAAAAACAAGAAAGAAGTAAGGACATATGAAGAGTTTGTTTGCAAAAAACAATAAGTCTATATTTGCCAAATGGAGATATTTGCGATTAAAGGTCAAGAAAAATAAAGAGAATAAAAAGAAAATGTTTGCTTCTTTTGACCATAACTTTAAAAATATACTTTTTTATATAGTGACCAATATATCATTCAAAAGGTGTTATTTTGTACTTTATGACAGATATCGTACTTCAAAATCTTCAAAAATGGACTTATCGGTTTTTGCAAACAAACCCTTCATATTCACTTCATAATGCTATTAATGTACAATACCTCAATTTAATGCAACGATTATGCAACGATGTGTTTGTAAAATGAGCTAAAGCTTCAGGCAAAGAATCAATCATCGTCTGTTTGAGTTAAGGATATAATAATGCTTATACATGTTTAGCTAAAATTGTAGAATTTTGTGTTTATATTTTTGTTTCAAGTTAAAAATGGTTTATTGTAGAGTTGTAAAGATGGATTTTGATTATTAATCGGTGGTTGTGAGGGTGTGTGAGGCACAGAGTCAAATAAAAAATTAAGGTGGTGAAGATGTAATGAAATGATTATGGCAATGATGCTAAGGCTTATTTATTATGTGTTCGTATTATTTCATCATCTTTTTTTAATGATAATTATTGTATTAATATTGTGGAAGATAATTATACCACTGTTGTTATTGTATCGCAGTAATATTATTGATATTTGACTGATTGGTTAATTTTGACAGTTTGAGTGTGATATGGTATATATGTGACCCTGCACCTCAAAACAAACAAAAAGTCGCCAGACATGAATTTTTAGTTAAGACCTTATTCTGAAAGAGCAGACTTTAAGCTTTAAAATGATGTATAACTCAAATCAAGTGGACTCTCCTAACCTATCTAAATATTGGAAAGAAAGCACAAACTCAGGAAAAGTGTGAACTGAGAAAAGAGGCTCTGAAGTACAGTGTCTATACAAGCGCTTAATCTTTACCAAACCGTGCTGGCTGTGCGATGAATGGGACAAAAAACAGGAAGTAAACCACCAGAGTAACAACAATGAAGGGATTATCAGATTAAATTGAAATTAGGCATGCCTAATTAGCACATTCTGTCCATAATTAACGCCAACTTTCAAAGCAGTACACTATGCTTTCAAAAGTTATTAGAGTTGAAAGTGAAGAGTGTGGAAAAGGTTTTTCAGAAATGAAAAAGGGATTCTAAAGACACACCTAATCACACTATTCTACCAAAAATGTTCGAGATAAACTGCTAAAAAACACACTTTCCTGCCCGTTTTATGATACCAAATTTTAGCATAATGTAAAAGAAGACCCGTTCTTTCAGGAAATATGAAAAAGTCAAGTTCGGCTAGGTTGACTCATTTCACTTATTTTCAGTCCTCACGCAAAATCAGTGTGTGCGACTTTATGTTCGTTTTGAGGTGCACGGTCACATATGTATTTTGTGTAGAGGTAATGAAAACTTCAGTAGTTTTTTTTTTCTTTTGTAGCCCATGTACGTGTTTTAACCTGCCATTCGTTTTGAATGAGACGGTGGACCTGTTTTGTTTGTTTGTTTGCTTGTTTGTTTTTTGTTTGGTATCTATGTCATTCTAACACTGCCTTCAACTTGAATAAAGTCATGATTAAATAACTTTAAGACTTTCTACCCAAACGGGTCATGGAGGCAAAAAAAAAAAGGCAATAACCCATAACCCCTCCCTTTTGAATTTGCTTGCAAATATCAGAGGCATGTTAGTCGTGTTAATGTGAGGGATTGAATAGATGTGACAAATTAATTACATAACGTCAATAACCAACAGCATGCTTAGCCATGGCATTTTTGCCACAGAGGAGTTACTCAATTTTGTCGCGATAAAAGAAAATGGGACTCTAGAGAAAGTGCCACATATTTTATACAGTGATTACGAACCAGACAACATTTATTTTTACTTACCATGGAAATCCGATGGCCTCAACAATAGCCCCACTAAGTGAAGGCCCTATAATGAAAACAGATTGATGGAACTCATAATGAAGGAAATTTACAATGGTTGGCTGCGCAATCATTTCCTGAACTGTCATATCTTCCATCATTTCTGAGCAGATATTACTAAATACATTCAGATCACTCCTCAAGGATCCGATTAAGAATGATAAAAGATACAACTATAAGAATAGTCCTTCACTTTGTCTCCCTCTACTAATTAAGTTTGTTAAGATCGCAACTGCTGATCTGTAAATTAACAAACGTGTCGGAAAAAGGAACCAGTGGGACTCCAACCTGTCATCTACTGCTTTCTGGGCTGCGACACTACCACCAGGATGTCCCTGGTTGCCGGCAGTGACACGATGAACATGGAAAAAATACCCGGAAAGCCAGGAAAGCAGTAGATGAAAGCAGTAAATGACAGGTTCGAGTCCCACTGGCTCCTTTTTCCGACATGTTTGTTAATTTACAGATCAGCAGTTGCGATCTTAACAAATTAAATTTGTAGAGAGAGACAACGTTGAGAAACTCGCATCTGAACCTTCACCCCTCTGAATGTTTTTCTTTCATTTAAGAATAGTCCTCCTCGTCAAGATATTCACATCTTCTCTCAGCGGAGTAGCAACAACGAAGGTACCGCTTATGTGCAGCAGGGTAATTCTGTGTCTTCACGCGATCCCATTTCGTTTCTTTTTCAACTTGTAACATACACAAAAAATTGATTTTACATAATCACATCCCTATACCCTTAAAAAATATGCGCTCCACCTTTGTAATACGGGTGCTGTTCGCTATTCCGAAGGTTCGTTATTCCGAAGGGTCGTTAATCCGAAACACGCAAATTCCCTATAGAGGTTCGTTAATCCAAAAATGAAAAAGGGTTCGTTAATCCGAAAATTTGTGGCGTTATTCCGAAGGTTCCTTATTCCGAAGATTGGTTAATCCGTAAATGAAATTCGGAACAATGAACCTTCGGAATAACGAATCTTAGGAATAAAGAGCCTTCGGAATAACGAACCTTCGGATAACGAGCTGTAACCAAAATACACTGCACTTTTCCAACAATTTGCTTATACGGCTTACCAACAGCAAATCCGAGGCAAAACGCCACGTCTGCTATCGCGTACACACTGCCATACACCGACACGTGTCGTATGTCTACGAGGTGTCCCATGATTGGCATCATGGAGGCATCCACCATACCTACGAAGAAACAAGTAAAAGCAGTCGAAGAGGTTAGAGAAAGACGAAAAAGTCGCAACAGCTCTGTTTAAAAGTCTTCTTATTGATTTCACCACTTTTCGGATCGTAATGTGTACCGTGTGTCTAACACACATGGACTATTAGACTATAAATCTGGTAATCATTTAGCTGCCTGTACCATATCGTGATTATGTTTCTATTTGTCACGAGAACCAGAATCTCTGAAAATGTTTATATTGTGTTCGTATTCAACGACTCGTTTCCACCGAGTTTGATGTTATACACAGTTGTAAAAGATACTTACCAACTCCAAAGCCGACAAAGAAATTTGGTCCGATTAGATGTGGCACTCGTTGCGACAGAGGAATCTGCGATTCCCAAATATAAAGAACAAAGCGCGATAACAATATACGATATGTCTTACAATTATCAAAATAGAATTGAAAATCATCGAAGTGGGTGAAACGTTTCTACTGCCATCAGTAACTGCTGTGTTGGAAATGTGTGTATATAATTATACAGAATTTTATCATGAGCTCGTAAAACAAAACTCCATGCGTTTATCATTTTCATAACGCTGCTGGTTTGGAGTCTGTTTGTTTCCACAGTTCTGTTTGTTTTATGGACTTGAATAAATGGCTGTTGAATAACAGCAATGTGACTGTAGAGTAAGACGCGCTTCAAACGTTTTAAACTCACGACATACAGGAGACACAATACGACACGTCACATTGTATTGTCATCTTCGAAGCCAATGCGTTATCTACTGGAGATGTTTAACCATTGATTGCTAATGGCGAGTCTGTTTGTTTCCACAGTTCTGTTTGTTTTATGGACTTGAATGAATGGCTGTTGAATAACAGCAATATGACTGTAGAGTAAGACGCGCTTCAAACGTTTTAAGCTGACGACATACAGGAATCACAATACGACACGTCACATATTGTCATCTTCGAAGCCAATGCGTTATCTACTGGAGATGTTTAACCATTGATTGCTATATAATGACGAGTCTGTTTGTTTCCACAGTTCTGTTTGTTTTATGGATTTGAATAAAAGGCTGTTGAATGAAAACAATATGACTTCAGAGTGAGACACGTTTCAAACGTTGTAAGTTAACGACATACAGGAAACACAATACAACACGCCACATTATTATCATCTTCGAAGCCAATGCGTTATCTACTGGAGATGTTTAACCATTGATTGCTAATGACAGGATGTACGAATAGATATTCAATGAGCGGAAAACTTATAAAACAAACCAAAGATTTTCGTACCAGCATCATTGCGACACCTCCAATAATCATTCCGATTAGAGAGCATAACCACCTGCATAGAGTAAACAAAATAATGATTTAAGAGTTTCAAATGTGTATCTCTTGTACAGTCTGCAGAGCTGTTAGATCGAATACGTTTTCACACTTACAACAGCACTTACATACAGATATTCTCTTTGAACAATTATGTACGACTTGTTCTGCCTTTTATATTACGTCCTGAAGGACTTACAAGTAAATCAAACAGATGATTTAAAAAAAAGACTACTCAGTACGCGTAAGATGTTTCCAACATTTAAAAAAATATATCATTAGGGAGTATAAAACCATAAACATAAGATGAAAATATCGGTGCACGAGTGATTTCTTGATTGGAGAACTGGCAAATGCAAGACTTATTGGTATATGATTTTTTGAATAATCAAACACTGGTCGGATATTTTTCTAGAAGAGCTCGTTTATGGTGGTGATAGTAGTACAACGAGAAGACGTAGTAATATGAAGTGTAAAGCATCTTGTTTTTGATGGTGGAAGTAGAAATAGAAATTACTGGTATAGTCGAAAACGTGCTAGTGATTAGTTGCAGCAACAGTAGCAACAGAGGAAGTGAAATAGATCTGCTGGTCTATATAATAAGTGTGATTGTAGTGCTTACATAGATCATTCAAGGTGTTTAGAAGCGTATCTTGGGTGTGACAATAGACAATTTCTTCAATCCAGATTTCATAGTTAAAAAAAGGAAATTACACTCAGAACATTTGTATTTATTGTATTAGTTATCATGTTTAAAACTTATCCGTTACTAACCTCCCTAGTCTGTGTCCAAATGGCCCAAAGATGTTGGTGCTGATGAGATAGGAAACGCTTGCTGGGAGAAATATGGCTCCTGCGGGGAAACAAAGAGGGAAAGAAATTACTTATCATGACCATAAATTATGTAAAAGCAATATTCATCTTCATTATCATATTATTACGGGTAATTGGTGGTACTTGTGTTTCGAAATAATTAATCAATTCACCCTTTAATCCTCTGCGTGCCACTTTAATTACTATACCTGTCTATATAATGGTTATGTGTGAAGTTTGTGCACATTTTACTCAATGGCACAGACAGAGTTAAAGGGGCATTCCAGACGATTTTCATAATTTCACATCATGTATATGCATGCCTTCTTTTTTTGTTCTGCTTCCTTGAGCCCCAGCTCATGCATTCTTATGGTGGGGCTGCCATGTCATCATCCTTGTTCATTGCAATTTGTTGTAAATTTTGAAAACATGCTTATTCCTGATCCGAATCACTATAAATTCTGAAACTCTGTACTCAGTATAACTGATTTATAGTTGTTCAAATGCAAAAGTCTGAAAGTCATTCGGAGGTCTCCTTTAAGTGCCAGGGACTTTGGACAGTGTGTAAAACAGTATGGAGTTTTCTGTGCCAAGAAGCACTCAAAGCATACAAATTGTTAGGGGAAAAGCCGGAGAAAGTCATGGCATGATGATGACAAAATGTTTAGATAACGACGGGGTTTTGGGGGGTTTTGGGGTTTTTTTTTAAATTAGAGACAACTAATCTTGATATATCGTGTATTACACAAAGATGATAATGAGTTCTATCGTATTCGGATTCACTGTTAAGTGCCGTTACTTAAATCTTTTCTTGACACTTTTTTTTTTTTAAAGTAACCTTACTTCCCTCAGTCCTATATGGGCACAACTCTGGTTCTTCAGTAATCTCCCGGCAAGCAAAAATTTCCACAACATTTCAAAGGTCCTCACGTTTTGGAGGGCAGTATAGAAGATCTTTTATGCACTCCATTCCCTGGCAGTCTAGTCTGAGTAGATTTTCACTGTTGATTGTTAAGATAGTTGTTTTTGCCCCTTTTCCACTTGGGAAACAAGATAATGCTTCTTGTTACCAAACCAAAATGACAACTTGATTAGGGGTATGCCTTTATCAGAACACCCTTGTGAAATTTAATGAAGATCGGACGGGCATGTTTTTGTGGCACATATTATATTCAGTGTGGGTTGGTCGTCGTAGAGGGAGAACTTACCGAGCTGCCATTTCTCTGCCTCCATTTTATCCAGCATGTAGAGCGGTAGGGAGGGCTCTAGGAGGGCGATGCCCATGTTACCAAACGTGATGGCTCCTGGGGTATGAAACAGAGACCACGAAGAACCAAGAAAAGAGGAAGAAGAGGGGGAAGGAGGAGGAGGGGAGGGGAGGGGACGAAAAACAAGAAGAAGAGGAAGAGGAGGAGGAGGAAGAAGAAGAAAGCATTGGAATAGAATGTCAGCATGCGTCATTCACCCGAAAAATTGTGCATTTACTTAGCATCATGTCTTTTTTTTATTATTATTGATTGATGATAACTTGCAATATTATCATATCAACTTTTGTCTTGGTGCTCCGTTCTTCGTTCTTCTGCTTTACATCAAATCAGAAAAAAAAAATTAAAAGAATCAGTACACTTCTACCGCGGAAGACCTTCGCTGCTTCAAACTTGAGAATATTAAAAATAAGAATAGCCTTAAACACAAAACTAAAGGATATATAAAAGACTCTTTGCCTTGACAAGTTTTGTGAAAAGAGATCATTCAGGGGTATGGTTTCTGCTATCAAACCATCCATGTACAAGTTTTATGAAAAGAGATCATTCAGGGGTATGGTTTCTGCTATCAAACAATCCATGTAATCTTGATGAAGCTGGCAGCCTCTAGTCAGCAGCAAAGGTTTATGGTAAACGAGGTTTTTCTGTGATAGATACTTTTAAACAAACCCATGCTTACATTTGCAACATTCTTTTATGCCCTATGATATGCAAATAAAATAATATCTTTTTTTGTTTCGAAAGAAACATTTGTGAAGTTTATATGCCATTCCTACCAAAGAAAGATAAACAGTTATCCTATTCATAAATTTGCCCATGACGTTGAATGTGTGCAAGGAAACGATTAAGAATGATATGCCAGTTTCAGATGACATTAAATGTAATCAAATGACTTCAACACACTTATGATTGATTCTTCGCCAGTGTGTAATGGCAGACGGGTCTATTATGCTTCAACTAGTGCACTCAGTAGATATCGCTACCATAATGTCACAGATTCATGTCAGCTCTGACATCCATCACGCCTACCTGCGGCAATAAGCACGTAGGGGTCCTTCAGGAGTTTGAAGAACGAGGTACCTTCCATGTGATCCTCGTTGGTGTAGGCAGGATTGAGGGCCAAAAGCTGTAGTACTGATGGTAACCAAAGTTTACGAAAGAGCCATTAGAAACCATCGTGTACAAGATACAAATCACTCAATTAGAAATTTTGTGTGATCTCATTCAAAGGTCTGATAACATGAGGCTTTGAGCTATATACATGTGCGCCACTTTTATAATCATTAAATAAGTAACATTGCGATGATTGCTATTTAAGGCTGTGTTGAAATTTTTTTCAAGCTGCGATTACAAATCACTCCTTACTCGTGTGAAATAATTCGAGTTCTTAGAAACTTCTTGATTTCTTTTCAATTAACAATCAATTTTATGGTTAATGTAATTCGTTTTGGGTGTTTTAATTGTGAAAATGAATTTGTATCCCTGGACGTGTCCTTGAATATCTTAATAACAATAATGATAGAAACAAGAGAGAGATTCATAAGGCGCAATGGATCCCTTAATGCTGATGCTGACAAATCATACTCAAGTGGCGTATTGTCTAAAAAGACTACTATGGAGTCTTTCCGTTTATCCCCGCAAATTATTTTGAAAAGGTAGGATTTGAAGTGCACGTCCTTTACACACACACCCTTAAATACAAACTCACACACCTACAATATCTCAAACATATTACACTTACATCCGTCAAATAAAGCAAGAATGGCCAGCACCAAGAAAGGAGACGATTTGCCCACAAACTCGTACATGACTCCTCCAAAAGGTGGTCCAACTGCGGCAAAATAATAATAGATAATAATGCGGTCAATCACGTGACTTATTAATATCTACAGCACATGAATCACGCCTTTTTCCTTCACAATAACAAATTGTGATGTCATCACGAAACAGCCAATCATCATTCAGAATTCTACATACTGCAACGCAGCTTAATGCAAGATACGGGTGGGGAGATACTTGTACTGCATATTATGGTTCATTATGCTCTTGTGTATCTCATGTTGTTTTCCCTCTTAATATTCCTGATGGTTGCTATGCGACCCGTCAGATCTCCCATAGCCCTGACGTCATTCGACCATACTTTTGCGTGGAAGTCGTATATAAAACAATGTGATTTTACCATTGCCGTTGCTATTACGCGGTTCTTAGTTAACATAAAACAACAAGAACACAGATCTGTTGCCTCACTGTCGACTGGTTTTCAAGCTAGTTATTTCCAGCTTTCAGGTGAAAGTGGACGAAGATTTACGTCGATGGTTGTCCATGGCTCAAATTACTTGTTACTCAGTCACGTCAGTGGCTACCCGAATCAAAGATAGCGATTTTTTGGGTCAAACGATACCGGTTCGATTAGATAAGAAGGAACACGGTGTGGAAGACATGACCTAGACGCATGTATACGCTGGTAGTCCCCCCCCCCCCCCTTGCTCCTGTGTGTAATAAAGAAACGTGTATCGATTTCGAATGCCTCAATCTCGATATACTAGCCAAAACAAATATGACACGAACAGTCATACCGCAGTGTCTTACTGTACAAAAATTCTCTCTCTTTATCATGCACAGAAAATAATTTCGTGATGTTTGTTAAAATATTCAAGGGCACATGCAATTCACTGTGAATATCTGCACTATATGTTATCCTTCTTTCGGGTAAACACATTTGCACAGAATTTCCTTTGGAGTGACAGGACTGTGAGAAAAGAGCTTAATTGTCGTACTCAAGACTCCGAGAGCGAGGCCAGCTAGGGCGAATCCCATGGCGGCTCCTCTTTCGGCGTCGTCGGGGAACCTCTGGGCTAGCATGCCCATACCTATACCAGGCAGAGGAATGAAAGAAGATCACAGTGTTAAAAACAGATTAAAATGGTCGTGATACTTCCAATGAGGATCGTGATACTATTGCTTTTGCTCCTATCCTTTCTGGTGATGGTATTGACCATCTTTTTTTTTTTCAAATGATGGTGACGATGACAATTACGATAATCATACGAGTAATTGGAACATGGGAAGAAAGCCCTCAACAACAACTACTTATACAGCCTGCATGATTTGTCCGGGTGCACGAAACCCGCGAATCACACAGCCCATGAGTTAAATTAAAGGACAAGTTCACCTTCATAAACATAAGGATTGAGAGAATGCAACAATAATAGTAGAACACATCAGTGAAAGTTTGAGGAAAATTGGACAATCGATGCAAAAGTTATGAATTTTTAAAATTTTTGTGTTGGAACCGCTGGATGAGGAGACTACTACAGCTTGTGAGTAATAAAAGAGCACTTGACTTGCCTCTTTCTAAAGGCGGGAGGAATAATATTACCCATAACATTTGTCGGTAACGAGTCAGGGGAATGTGTACTTTTGTCAAAAGATGGAATTTAGTGAAATTCTCTTTATATTTTCCTTATATTGTTGTACGCATGTGACATCTAAGTTATACATACACTGCAATAGTCTTCTCATCCAGCGGTTACTGCACAAAAACTTCAAAAATTCATAACTTTTGAACGGATTGTCTGATTTTCCTCAAACTTTCATTGATATGTTCTACTAATATTGCTACATTCTCTCAATCCTTATGTTTATGAAGGTGAACTTGTCCTTTAAACAAATAAGGCCCACGAGACACATTAAGCCCCATGTTGTAATGTCGAACTCATGGGCTGTATGATTCGTGGCTGTCGGTCTCGTGGGATGACCCCGATTTTTCCTGCCTTGTGTGAAACACACGACAGCTCAATACATTTTGCAGATTATCAACAATCTGATTTTATTGTGTAATACCTTTGGTAACTGAGGAAATCAATTTCATAGAATATAAGCAGAGTGACATAATAAATTTCAATGAAGGATAAAAATCAAATATAATTTTCTCAACCTTCGGTCCAAATTTGCCTGTGACCGCAGTTAGTCAAATCACTATTATGAGTTAAATTCCGTTCAGTTCAATTCCATTCAAATCAGATTTTTGTCAATTTTTGACAAAAATATAACATAAATGTCACTTTTTGTGACAGTTTATAAACAAGACGATATGTATTAAACACAGTTAACAACACTAATGAAACCTGAGAGTAACAATACGTTGTAGTGATAAGTGAAGTTATTAACGCGATGTAAACAATATGCATGCATTGTGCGAAAAGATGGAGGAACCTACTGAAAAGACAATGCTAGTAGAGAATGGGTTCCTCTTTTTGAAAAATAAAGATTAAAAAAAAAAGGTTTGGAAGCCCATATCGCCTAATAAAGAACATGGAGCAAAAAACAGGTGTTGTTGTTGTTGTTGTTGAAGCGTCAGAGAGAGTAAGCCTAGAGAGGACTGCAGGTCAGCAGAACGAGGAGATTAGTCTTGGTCAAGACCTCATGATTTTGTCTATACTCAACACGACAAAAACAAAAGAGTTATAACGTGCGTACATAGGAGAAAGTAACATCTATGAGCACAACAAACATGACCGTCATAAACAAAGCCACAGTCACCGAGAAGGAAATTGAGAATGGAATGAAACATTACATGAAAAAAAAAAATCACCAAAAGCACTGATAAATTGAGATTCCGGACTGTTACATTAACATTTTGTCAAAAGAGTGAACATATCGAATTGGCTTGCTAAACTCATGGTCGTCATTTTCTGTAAGGTAAGAGAGACAATTCATACCTGCTACGGAAGAACACGAGGATCCTATTCCTTGAATCATTCTTGCCACTAGCAGAAGACAAAAGTTCTGCCCAAATGCAAAAACTAGAAAGGAACAGAAGTATTGATTCTTATTGACAGCAATAATTATGCGTGTATGCATTCATGAAACAAATATGATAGTATAGTACAATGATGATAGAATATAATATAATGTAATATAATATAATATAATATGATGATATAACATAATATAATATAATATAATATAATATAATATAATATAATATAATATAATATAATATGATGATATAATATAATATAATATAATATAATATGTGACCGTGCACCTCAAAACGAACATAAAGTCGCACACACTGATTTTGCGTGAGGACTGAAAATAAGTGAAATGGGTCAACCTAGCCGAACTTGACTTTTTCATATTTTCTGAAAGAGCGGGTCTTCTTTTACATTATGCTAAAATTTGGTATCATAAAACGGGCAGGTAAGTGTGTTTTTTTAGCAGTTTATCTCGAACATTTTTGGTAGAATAGTGTAATTATGTGTGTCTTTAGAATCTCTTTTTCATTTCTGAAAAACCTTGTCCACACTCTTCACTTTCAACTCTAATAACTTTTGAAAGGATAGTGCTACTGTTTTGAAAGTTGGCATTAATTATGGACAGAATGTGTTAATGAGGCTTGCTTAATTTCATTTTAATCTAATAATCCCTTCATTGTCATTACTCTGGTGGTTTACTTCCTGTTTTTTGTCCCATTCATCGCACAGCCAGCACGGTTTTGTAAAGATTAAGCGCTTGAAGAGACACTGTACTTTAGAGCCTCTTTTCTCAGTTCACACTTTTCCTGAGTTTGTGCTTTCTTTCCAATATTTAGATAGGTTAGGAGAGTCCATTTGATTTGAGTTATACATCATTTTAAAGCTTAAAGTCTGCTCTTTCAGAATATGGTCTTAACTAAAAATTCATATCTGGCGACTTTTTGTTTGTTTTGAGGTGCACAGTCACATATTATAATATAATGAATCAGATATATTATATTATATTATATACACATGTATATATCACAAGTCACTATAAGAGATGGCAAAAAATTCAAATCATTACAAGATTGTGTACCATATTACTACAAATAAGAGAGGCTTTGCATTTATCACACAATGGCATAAAAAGTATTTTGTTGAAGTCCTAATATGATTCAGATCACACGTATAATAGACCCTTACCGCGATTCCCATTATAAAAGTTTAATGACTTTCATCTGGTCCCAAAATAGAGGAATAGAAAGAGATGAACACTTCTCATAAACAACTACTCCCAAAAGTCTAGCATAAATATATTGATATTCGGTATTACGCGAACTTCAGTGCCTTGAGGGCAAGCTGACACACATGTTGATTAATCAAGTTTGATTTTATGTATATGGCTTTCCTGACGTCATCAGTCTTTAGAGAGAGAGACTAATGACACATAATAACAATGACACCAACGCTCAGTAGGCCCAGTAAGTCTTCTTTGAAACCCATCACTGTAAGCATGCAGTTACTGGTTACATAATTGTCACATACACAGCGATTTTGTTTAAATAGAATGAGAAATGTAGAAGAATAAGTCATCGCTGTGAAAATTACCTAAAGTTGAGGCGAACATTATTACAAATCCGGTGAACATTGGTATGGAATATCCTATCCTGCAAGGAGTAAAGAAAAAAAGTAACAGCGAAAGAAAAGAAGTAACATTGGCACTTAAGCGTAAATGATTTTGACCTGTTAAGATGGTTTGAATTCGCGACATCTTTTCCACACATGGCTGAGTATTACTTCTTTTTTCTGTACAAGATATGGCCGCAACGAAAGGAAAGTGACGATGTAGCATACATCATACTAAAAAGAAAACAAAACAAATCAATCAAATTAATCCGAATTAAACTATTTAAGTAATGTTACATGGACGTGTATAACACTACACTTAACACTTAACCCTTACGGTTTTGTTATGTGTTGAAATCTACATTTATATATTCCCTATAAAGCAAAGTGAACATAACTCATTGTAGTGTCCTTGCCTTTACATGAAGAACCGTCCCAAAACCCACGTCCAGTTGAACGCTGGCTGATGTTTGCTCACATGCTTCGCACAGTTTGCTACCTTATTAGATTCCACTTGCAATGCAAACGTGGAAGTCATCTTTGATTAACGTTTACCAGCAGCACTAGAATAATAGACGTAGTGGCTCCTGTGCCTCCCGAGCACAAACAATGTCGTTGTAATATTGTATTGTCATCTATACCGCCTCCTCTTGAATGGGCAAGCTAATACTGCGAGTCCTTTGCTCCATATACTGCTATTACGTAATGATTGCCAAAAGGGGATTTAAGACCGTATTTGATATCGCTCCATATTTTCTTTGCATTTTCGGGGATACAAAACAATCAGAAAATAATAATTACCATTGGAAAGTTATTTTGTCGAAATTTGCCACAAAGGAGAATTTAACCCTTCATTTACGTGGATTCAGAGACTGCGGCATTATCAGCTGGTAGCACATATCAATGAAGCCCAAAAGTTCAGCATTTTTCAATGTTTTGTTACATTTTTGTGCCGGTTTCACTCGATAAGAAGGCTACAACTGTTTGCGATAGTACGGTAGCGGATCAATATAAAGGAAAGAAAAAAGATAATTCTATAGAATTATATTTTGAGAGAAAAACTTCATATTTCGTACTCGTTGATAACTAATGTCAAAATAATTTAAATCATTCTCATGCCTTCTGAATGAGGTAGAAAGAAAGAATGAAAAAAAAAGTGGACCGAATGCTTTCTGGGAATTTCATGAAACAATCTAAAAATATACTTCAATAATTTACTGATTCTTTGTCATTTCTCTTACAGGACGTCTATTATTCATTTCATTCTGAACATTTCTAAATATTAGATGGGGAGCCGCACACTTGTACGATGCCTAATATGACGTGTAATCATTTGTTATAAAAAGGCCTGATAATCAAAGTTCTGATAACTTAAAAGGTGATACTTGAAATTCCATATACTACAAAAAGAGAACAATAAAAGTATTCAAATCCTTCATACCTGTTCGTGAGGGGACCTATGAGGGGATTGGTTATAAGTTGGACGATTGACTTGGATGCAAACAATAGTCCGATCCGCACGCTTTCATGTCGCAAAATTTCGTCATAGTTGACCTGCTGGGACGGAACGGTCGCGTTACTGTTGGCACCGGAATAATTTAAACAAACGGATGGAATGGAGGTTAAGGGGACGTCGGTTGAAGCTGTTGATAAGACGGAAATGAAGGCACACTTTGAATTAATTCATATTTTCTCAGAAGCTTAGCTAATTCGGAATACTAATTGTTCCTGTAGATAACATGTCTATCTCAAGACTGATGAAAATGATAAAACTCATGTTGGTGTGTATCAAATGCTGAAGGATTGAATAATATTAGTATTACTAGGTCCATTACGTTTTCCACTTTACATCACAAACGAAGGACAATGGGTGCTTCGAAAATACTTCGCACTTGATACAATTCCGATTCTTCATGTTTCAGATATTACAAGTATCATCTGTTGAATTGGATTAAGAAGAATAAGTAACTACTTTGGTTGGTAAAATTGATGCACCCTTAAATTATTATTTTTTCGTTAAAACGGGTATATGTTGAGTTCCTTTTGGGCAATTATTGATAAAGTGATTGTAAATATGTGAAGTCATGTGGAAAATAAAGTACCTCAAACGAGGAAAATCGAAAAAAAAATCTGTTGAATTGATTTTGCATTCACATGCAAAGAAAATGCAGCATTACATCGTCTAATCTTTCTATAGCGTGCTTAAGTGATCATATTTTAGTAACTTGACAAACACTATATAGACATTGGACAATGATTTTCTGTTCAGTCAAGGGATCTTTGTTTTGCGACTGTAAAGCGGAAATGTAACCAATGCATTATCAACTTACAATTAATTATGATTTTGAAATGGTGGAATGGATAACGTACATGACTGTCGTTTATGCACATTGGAGTAAGTCATTCCAGATTATTCTGACTGAGAATTGAGCTTTATTGTCATTTCTTTTCTCTGATGTATTGTTTCTTCTTTTATTTCTATTTCCTTTCCACTTTCATATCTCGTTGCTGCACCATCGATTCGCAGCCATCAAACAGTTATGTTCACACCTCACCCGATATTTCCCTGGAGGGATGCTCCGTGTAAATACTGCAATTAACCGACCGGTCCCCGTGTAAATCAAGACCTGGATTCTCTTGGTGGAAGATGAAGTCTGGGATGATGGGAACTGTGTGGTGATACAAAGAGACAAGAAGGGAAGACGTTGTTTGCCGAGAAGCCACTCAATGAACATCCGGGCAGATTGGTTACCTTGGAAACATCGCCGGTAGTACGTACACAACGTGCTTCCACTAAAAGTATCACTGTACGACTAACGTTCCGACGTCAGATGCAGCAATATGCATGGCATCTTTGACAGGCCTCCATAGATAAAGGTCTTGACTTGAATACGAAAAAAAAAAGTTTCGATGAGGGCTAAAGGATTGACATTAAAACACAGTACACAACCTGAAGAGATGTTTGGTTATACCTCTTTCTAAATGTATGAACAATTTAATCTTTCCAAAAGTTTCGGAATTACTAGAAGTCGATCCAGGTACTGTAAATAATAACAACAGCGACAAACAATTCAAAAAAAAAAAATCTTTGGCTGTATTGAATGCGTAATGAATAAATCATCATCAATATCAATGACATCAAAGGCGTTGGTTGATTGTCATGGAAACATGCGGTAGCGCTTCCATCCTCAAATAATCGTTCACGATTCGCGATCTGTGTTACGTTAGTGGTCCGTTGTAATCAAGTTGATACACTTTGTGATCCTGTTAGTCATGTTTATCAAAATGTCTGCTTGTCATGCATGTCTTACAGCATTAACGCATAAAGGCATTTATCTAGTTCTTGATCACTGTTAGTGGAACAAGATGATAATCATACACAGGATTGTGCTATGTATCCACTTCTGCATTACCACCGCTCCGCCAGTGGACCTATCATTACCCAGCATTGACAGCGGCAAATCTTGTGTTTGCATCTTATAAAGTTAAAAAGAACACGGTCGATTAAAAATCTTGTTCAAATTTGATAAAATTTGATAACGATGTTTTGTTCCTACCATTCTAGTGCCTAATCCACCATCCCACCCTAATCTTGGAAAAAGACCATCCTCATGTCTGTGTCATTAATCATCATCAAACATTCTACTGAGAGATCTTCGTATTAAATGGTCATGATTTTACAGTGTCAATGCAAGTGGCAGACACACTTAATCATAGGAAATGTTTCCCCATTATGTAAATAACACAAAAATAACAATAACAATTCAAGAAATTATAATTATCTACAAATTATTTTAAGGATAGCAAACATCCGAGGTGCGTCGAACGACGAAATCGTACCTACGACGGTTGTAAGCATGTTATCTAGCAGGAGGGCGACGAACACGATGAAGAGCACCAGTTTGCGGGAAGAGCGAAGATCCCTGATGCACGCCGACAGCGAGAACTCATTCCACCAGTTCCCGAAGCCTAGCTTGACCTTCTCCAAGTGAGCTGCGGTACTCATGGTGGTAGCTAGCGCAACAAGGTGGGGGATGTCTTCCGAGGGTGATGGAGTGATTTCCTAAAGGGAAGGTAGGAAAGAAAACAATACGCTCAAAATGATATGAATGAACAGAAATGAAACGTCGCGTCGGCCTCTTGATTTTACTTCACGCATGCAGCTGTGATAATGTATATAAATGTGATATACAAATTATATACAACGAATAACGTGTGTGTGTGTGTGTGTGTGTGTGTGTGTGTGTGTGATGTGTATATATGTGTGTGTGTGCGTGTGTATGTGTGTGTATGTGTGCGTATTTGGTAGGATTTAATATTTAGGATAGATGTAGATTTGTTTTCGGTTGGGAGGGGAAGGGTTGTTCAGGGTTTTTTTCTTATGAATGATTTCATTCTAGATTTGTATCACGTATTTTTTTTTTTAATGTATTATGCCCTTGTAAGTGAGGAGTTACACAAGGGATATAGGTTTCGTACATGTCAAAACTTTCTCGTGGAGAAATTGTGAGTAGGGTTGACTTATAATCGAGTTATCTATGTTGAAGAGAGATTATTTGAAGTATAAATTGACAAATAGATTTGTTTGTGTTTTGAATTGCATTTGTACTGTTCTTTTGTTCATGTTATACCCAGAATGGGTTGATTTATGAATGATTTGAATAAAATCAATAAATATCAAGGAAAAAAATATTTGTGCATGATGTTTTTTATGTATTTCCCTCCTCGATATAAATATGATAGATAGATTTATTTAATAATATTCTTTTAGAACAGTATAAATTTATCGATCCGTTTGGAAGCACATAACAAACATCCATAATACACAAGCATGTCAGAGCATGCAATAGCAAAGAAGGAAGTGAGGAAATGATTTATCAAAGACGGATTATAGTTGGTTAATGTTATACACATCTTAAAGGTCTTTGCTCCATTAAATTTGATTCTTGCTCGTATATATTACGATGAAAATCCACAATATAGTGTTCTTGACATTGTCACGAGCAGAAAAAGAAAAAAATGTTTTCTCTATTTTTTAAATTCAATTAGAGTTAAAATAGGTTACCTTTCTGAATCATATTAGACATGCAAGTAGGAGGATGTAGGAATTTAGGAAGAGAGGATACACACACACACACACACACACACACACACACACATATATATATATATATATATATATATATATATATATATATATCATATACATATATAGTATTGCATGTATGTTTTCCAGTCAATTTGCGTGAAGCCTTACTCGCGGAACAGCGATGGGTGTAACGATTTTCCTCTACTCGCGAGATTCACCCAAAGCCGATATCAATGCATATCGCCGTGAATGACCTGTGGTTGCATACATAATTCTCGGCTGTTGACGATCTTTGGCGTATCAGCGCTCCAGAACCGAGGACCATTGTCATCAACATCATCATCGTCATCAGCATTATCCAACTGGCATCCGTCAGCTTAATTAGTCGGCATTTAACGCGACACAGACGGGATTTTATGGCGCGGGTAGTATGCCACCACCTGTTGTAGTCCCTCAGATATGACTTCCACATCTGCCGCCATACGCGACATCTTCCGAGCGGTTTGATTAAAATTCTCGCTCCTTTCTTGTTTTATTGATGTCGTGTTAATAAAAGACTGGTCGATAATTCACCCCAAACCGCCAGCGGCGAACTACATCCGCTCTCCACAAAACTCTTATTTCCACAGTGTACGTATCCTCATGAGTAGTCTGCGTTTCAGTTCCCTGGCAGAGCAAAAAATGACTCAAACCTACAAGCTTTAATCCTGTTTTAGTCAAAACAGTTACCTTGTTGGTTTTTCCCTGCAAATTCCATTCAACACAGTATTTCAATGTATTTGAAACAAACGCTGAATGGACAGAAAACGTTTGAGCAATCACTGGAAGTCATCCACCATTAAGTAAGTTGTCACTTTCAGTGTCAAACATCCATCTCCCATGGTTTGTGATGCTACGTAAAGATCATGAATCATGCAGCCTAATCAGCACGAAAATGAAACAATCAAGTCTTCTTATACAGCACCCCTCCCACCGTGTAATTTAAAGATATTGTTTTGACAGTACCTAGATTTCGTATCAACTTACACTGCAAGTTGGTTTTTAAAATGTTGAGTTTCTTTGAGCTTATTGTCTCTTTGTTACGGCAATGGAAAACTGAGTCATTTCTCACCATTATCTTTCATTTCCTTTCATCCACTCATCTAAACGTGCAGAAATGTAATTTGGATTCCTTGTAACTTAAATATCGCTTTACTAAACCGTAGCGTCATCTATTCCCAATGTGCATCTTTTATTTGCCGTCACCACTTCAAGATCAACATTTTGTTTGTGTTTTAAGACAAAGACAGTCACGGCAGCGACCAGCTCGTGTAACATTTAATGATTTCTATAACTTGTGATCAGATACTGTACATGTTATACATTGTATGTATTATACGTGATTATACAGCTACTCTTATACCATAATTATCATCATAATATTCAAACATATGTGTGAGTGTGTCTCTAACCATTCACAAATCCTGTGCATCATATATCTATTTCTTTGTTTATTACGTTCTTAGGTATGACACATTTCATCATGAGGTACTAACTAAAGTTAGAAAAAACGTGTATGAAGTGTTACAGAGCATAATTATAAAAACCCTAGGGCCAAGCTTATCTGTTCAATACACAACAATGTATTTGAAACAAACGCTGAATGGACAGAAAACGTTTGAGAAATCACTGGAAGTCATCCACCATTAAGTAAGTTGTCACTTTCATCTCCCATGGTTTGTGATGCTACGCAAAGATCATGAATCATGCATCCTAATCAGCACGAAAATGAAACAATCAAGTCTTCTTAAAAGTCAATGAAGAATACTGATTAAAAGAGGATAACATCTTTTGCCGCATCCGTCATACCAAAAGGAGAGACTGTCATGTGCAACGGTCTTGAGAATCTTTATTGTGAAATACAATGACCCAAACTTATTGACACAACTTTCCTGTGTAATACATTTCGAGGCTAGTGTGTTACACCCAAACCGCCAGAACGGTCAATATAACGATGACGTAATAGACCATCGGCACTTACGGGGCTATATCTCGTTACATTTTAGGAGAAGTATCAAAACCTCATTATGTTATAAGAACAAAAATAATGATGCGTGGAAGAGTTTAATCATGCACATGATTTTTGAGAGTCCGTCATTTCATGTTCCTCTGATTCAGGGTGGCCAATCGTACAACACAGCCCGAAAGACGCAATCGGTTCTAATTATTGTATTGCGTCGCCCGCTTGCGTCATGCGCTGGGAGGTAGTGATGACTTTCCGGCGGTATATTTAGCTTCTCTAATGAGCCCATTCATCGAGGGGCTATTCTGATGCGAATCCACGCGGTCTGTTTCGGTAAGTCTTTGAAAGGCTTGCGATTAAACCCCACGTCGTTTTTTTAGGACACTAGGGAGGTACAGGTATCACCGGAACATCACCAAATGATATGCACGGCGTAGGCAGAGCTTAAAACGGAAAGAGAAAGTAACGCCTCGATTGCAGTTCGCATTAAGCAGTCTTTGATTGGTGCCATTACCCATTCAGCAGCCTTGTAATCAGAAGAAAATTCAGCGTTTTGTTACCGCTGATGACGACTAATAACAAAAGGTCTCAGCATTAGCAAAACGAGACTTAAAACAGCCTGTGTTGAGTAAATCGGGGGCCTCACGAATCGGTTAGCTTTTTCCCCCAACAGGTTCTCTACAAATTGCCAAATTCACGATCGAACGTCTTCAAATTACAGCCTCGGAGACGCACCAGATCGGTCTTTATTGACCACCATCCATCGGTCAATCCATTACACAGGGAGCCGAGCCCCCTTTTCGTTTAACCACGACTCGTGCGTTCTCCGACAAGTAAGCCCAACACTGGATGGGAACAATAAATGACAGCCAAGATAGATTATTTTGGGCCTCGTCACAACAGACATAATGTGGTATACCATGCTAATAATGCTTGAATAACAGGACACTTTGACGGCATAACATCATCTAGTACTTACATTTAGTACGACTATTGATGGTATCTATTTTTGTCGATATCGTATATCATTCCCAATTGATGATAATAACTTAACCTAACGAAATAAACAGTACAGCAGGACTATGCAGAAAAAGAAATTCACAAAATAAAGAGAAATTTTCTATCTTCAGTCAGTGCTTCTAACACCTGTCATCGCCTAACGTTGATATCTCCAGTGAGGAACAAGTATTCTACATCTCCGCTGCTGACATTTATGATAAAATCTCTTCAAACTTACCTTACTGGTGTTGGATGTGTACACTCACACATACGCACACATACGAACGCACAAGGACTGACTTAAGATTTTGAAGGCTATGATTCTATAAGGCTTCGCTCTGTTTCCTATTTCTTATTTGTTTTTCCTTTGTTTGTTTGTTGTTATTGATGTTTGCCTGTGTACCTTATTCATCGAGGCAAATAGACATCAAAAGGTAATCTAGGCGTGTCCCATTGATACATTCTTTATCTTATTCCACCTCGAATTTGTATTTTCAGACATTACTCTTTCGTCATTTTATAATCATGCATTTTCTTCTTTTAATTCTCTACTTACAAGTATAGAACAATGAAACAATCAGTAAGCGCGTGTATTTTTTTCCTCTACGCTTCAAGTGGGCATCCTATTGAAACACACAACTTTTCATTTCATTTCAAAAAGTATACAATACAATCTGACATTTGCATATACAAAGAAAAATGAGTACAATGTGACTTTTGCAAAGTGACTTTTGCACTTTTGTACTTTTGCACTTTACTTGGTGTGCCTTCTTCTTTTTGTCCCGAATTCGCATGGAGCTTTACGGCAAGGAGTAGACACCATAAAAAGCATTACTTTTGCAAAGGAAAGCTATACGTATATGCACCAACTCAGGTTATCGAGACCATTCAGATCCTTTATTCGCAGAATTAAGAACACTTAAGGTAAATGACATTAATTTTGGGCAAAATTCACTCTTTATGTTTCGCTTACATAATGGTCAGTTACCATCTTCTTTTTACTCACTAGCCATGTTCAGACGTATTTCTAGTCGGAGTAAAAATTCATGGCACGGCAATTAAAATTCAAATTCATGCATATCTTACCACGACCCTTGTGTCCACACGACGGTCGTGGGAAGAAACTCCGACCAATTTATGTGCGAGGATCGGTGTAACTTCCGGAAGCGGTAGCTCCGCGCCCGTCGACCATGCAATTGTTTTTTTACCAGTGGCATATATTTTGTCTTCTCCATTCTTGTTGATGGAAATTTCTGCATGAGTGCTAGCTTCTTCGTCGCGATCGACTAGGTTAGAATTGCACTACACGCGCACGTGTAGTCGCAAAATGTCAACATTGCGATTTGACCCAGGAAGTTTTACCTAGGTCGTAAGGTATGTAAGTTCATAGATACTCCGAGGGCTTGTCCGTACGGGCAATTTACTCCGACCGGCTAGTCGTGGTAGCGAGATACTCCTGAGAAAACTCAGGAGTATCTCGTTCGGAGGAAGAGGTCGTGGTAAGTTCCTCCGATCGGAGGAAGTTACCACGACCTTGTTCAGACGGGCACTACTCCGACCTATCCTCCGAAGTTACTCCGACCAAGATTCCTCCGACCCTTCCTCCGAAGTTACTCCGACCAAAACTGCCTCCGAATGAACGCAGCTACTATTTCAACTAAACAAGGAAATACATTCTTATCCAACAAGACAATCATTCTGATAAGTTTCACTTGCATAATCCCAAAACAGTGATGGCTCTGAAATCTGTCAGACACACCGGACCCGATGTTTGGAATTCTCTTCCTTCTGAAATTCGAAGTTTAAAGTCCATGTATTCTTTTAGGAAGGCTGTAAAAACAATGTTGTTATCTGAATATCAGTAATTCCATTGTCATTGTTCATGTATTATACACGAAATTCTTTCGTAGAAATATCGACGCAATTAATCTATTATGTAATAATGATTATGTAACCGACCATGACCTGTTTCAACTGTCCACCTGCAGGCCTACCTCGGTGAGGAAATTATTTTGTCATGTCTTCCTAATCAGTGATACAGGTGACTTTACTTTGTATAAACCTTTAGTGAAAGCAGACAAACCTCTCCTTTCCCTTTCTCCTTTCAACTATCCTATCTCTATGCAAGTCATCCCTCCCTCCTATTCTCCTTCCGATGTATATTATAATATCATGTTATGCTACGGGGGCTGCACGCAAATCAAGCTACGCTTATGCTGTAGCCCCTCTGTATTATTCATTGTTGTATGTTTTGTTGTACTTTTGCTGTACATTGTACACAGGCAATGAACAAGAAAATACTTATATATATTATTATATTTATGTTTTTAAATGAATGTGTATATGTACAATGATGATACAGAAACCAATACATCAAATCAAATCAAATCAAATCAAAAAGCATTGATATATTTTGGGTAATCTTTGTTTGTGAACAGTGAGCGGTGAGACCGGAACTGGAAATCAGATGAATCGTGAAAACATGGCTAAAATGGAAGAGAAAGGTAGTGACAATAAAATGCGTACACTGTATTTGTCATAGGCCTAAGACAATAAATTCGATTAGTAAGTGTATCTGTGTATGTTAATAATATAACTGTTGTCATAATGCATATTCTATCAGGATTTTAGGTTGCGTCTCGAAGACAATAGAACAAACATTTACACCCCCAAAAACACACACACATACATTTACATATATTCATGTACATAAATCATGTTCACTTTGCACACACAAAACCTTCCGTTCCTATGAAATGTTTGTCACTTTTCAACGAATGGCAGCCTCCCGACACGCCTCGTACGGCGCTGGAGGGACGGGACCCCGATTTGCATTACAACCATGGTCGCCTCTACTGAGTCAGAGACAGCCGCTCACGTAGACAAATTTGCTCACCTTTCTACGACTATTCAGTACATGCATAGCCTACCAATGCCATCTCCCTCCCTTATAATGCAGAGAACGGAAAAAAAGGGTGACAGCCATCTCGTCGTAAACCAGTAATTTGAGAAACTAAGAAATAGCTTTCCTCTGTTATGGTCGCACACTTTTAAAGAGAATGCATCATAACCATTACTGCCTGGTACCGAAGATACTCAAATTAATGTGGGAAAATCATTGAAGATCATAAACACTTGCTTCATATATAAGCTAATTAGCAAAAGTCTATGACGGTAATTCCTCTTTAGAAATGGACGACATTTTGAGGCTGGACCCTATCTGTTAAATGCGGACGGACTGCTTAAATGTGTTGGACTAGATTCATATAAAGATTCAGAATTGAGAGCCAAAAAAGTGGATTTTGAGTTTAGGACCCTTCAGCGGAGTTAGAGAAGAAAAACCCCATGCGAATTTTAGAAATGAAGCTCGTTTAACCGAAAAAAACAACAACAACATGAAAGTCATCGAATCTTCCGTTGAGTGTAATTCATTCGGTTCTTTTCATTTCTCTATTCTGCTTATCTATCTATTTCCGTATTCAGACAATTATCTTTTTCATTTTTGTTCTTTTGATTGTATCTTGGTTTTATGAGATATAATTTTCTAATGCGCTTGTTTATGAAATATTATCTACCGGTGTTGGACCCCATGAATTGTTTGAAGAGCTATGTTGAATGAAAAATAAACTTGAAATTGAACTTGAACTTACTTCACGACGTCGTGCAAATTGTATAATACTTTAAATGAAATACAACGCATGATCAATAGGCAACTGACAAGGCAGGGATTGAAACCTCACTTTGTAACTGTGGCAACTGCCCCCATTTCATTTATTTTTAAAGAACATAAAATGTAATCAACTGCTGTGTACAACCACGTTTTAAGTTAACCATGTAGTAAGTCAATAAGGTACTGTAAGATTGCAATCGTATAGCCTATGTGTGTAGTACTGATAATGAAAATGAATATAATCGAAATGGTGTGTGTGAAAGGAGATGAAGACGCCAGAGAAAAACGGAAAGGACAAGAGAGGGAGGGAGAGATAGAGTGAAAGAGGTGAATTAGATTATATCGTTGGCATTCTTGATTACTCGATCATGACAGTTCAGTTCTCAAAAACGACGTGTTCATGTTCCCCTATTTGTGAGAGAACCAGTGGTTCACAAGATTCTGCTACTGGCGTCCTCATCCAAACTATACATTATTGAGTCCAGAGTTAATGTTTCCTTCTACGCATGGTTCAGTTCTACCCATTGACACTTTCGGGGATTCTTACGAGCCATCCTAGTGCATCGCTCCTGGCTAAACCATGTGTCACTTTTCAATAGATCCTTGGGCCTTGTCCCTCCATCTTGCCACTTCTTTTCCCCCTCATGTTTTAGCTCCATCCTGGAGCATGGATGTAAAGGTTAAAGGGCGGAAACTAATGGGGTGCCATTTGCCACGTGGCTCCATGAGAACGTATATCTAATGGCGTCCTTCAGAACGTACATCTCGGATCTTGTGCGTCATGGATTTTATGAATTTTTCAGTTCTACAAACCCATATAAGTTGAAGAGGGTTGGAGTTGTTTGTGAAATCCTGAACAGGAAACCCACTTCTACAGTAGGGTTTTCTAAAGAGACAACTGATAAACTGAACCGCGTGTTGGTAAGTCTAGAATTTAATCGAGTGTAAACTCCCTCCCCCTTCTTGCAATAGTGAGCAAGCATAATTAGCATTGTAGCTTTCTTAATCGTCAGATTGTAAGCGTCGCAGACTTCCAGGAAACAAATTAAGCAGATTTAAAGTGCTGTGAATGTAAACAATTTCACAAGTTTGAAACAAGGGATTAAGAGTACAAAAATATAATCACGTTGGAATTACAATTCTGAAACACGTAATTATACACTCACTGCACTACGTATTAATTGTTAAATGGTTTTGTCTTTGAGATCTAAACATGTAAAACAACTGTCTACTATGTGACTGGGCATATCAATAATTGTTACGTCATTCTCTCACATACGCCGTCTTATTTCCTGGAATCATTGTCGTCAAACCATTGTCGGCAACACCATCATACGAAAACTGTGCAAAGTAGGAAAAAAAGAGAAACGAAAACGCTTTACAAAGAAGAAAATTATCAGGAAACTCTGAATTTTTATAACTATTATAATGCCCAATTAGGATTGCCCAATTAAGTCTCTACTCCAGTCGGAAACTAAGCAGCGTCTTTGCATTTTCTTTCCCCGGATACGTCGGTGTTGCTTCTTACTAAAGCGGATGTCACACTTGCAGTCTTACCCCGTGCACGTTTGACAGAATGGGACAAAAGTGTGTAATGAAGTTGATGAAATCATGAAATAAATAATAATGATAAAGGTTCCAAATTCAAAGTACTGATAATGCTTCTCTTTCCTTTCGACGTTCAACTGGTAGAAAGCAAGTTTCATCACAGCGGGTAAAACAATTGAAGAACACCCATACTAATCCTAACACTAAATTTTTGAAAAACAACAACAACAACCAAGAGAGGTAATTCATTCGGACGGTCAAACATATATCACGAACGGAATAAGAGTGAAATATTAACCGTTACGAGACAGGATTTTAAGTTTACTTTGCTCTTTCATATTGATCCATGGTGGTGTTGCCGTCATTTCGATTTGCAATGAGGCGTGCCTGCTAAACCAAACACCTCACACCGTCACACAGAGCGTGAGAAAGTAACTGAAGTAGGTAAAACGGGAGGAATTACACAGCCTGGACGTCTCAAGATGCTCCGGCACTGTCTACGGTGACTACTTCCGTGCTCGTCAGTCATCATTGACGGTATCGATGACGGGCTGTGGGGGGGGGGGGGAGGGCTATACGTCTTCGGGGTACAACGGATGAGAAGAAATTAGAATCTAAAGGATACATGAATGCGTCGGCTTTGCGAATGTCGCGTGTCCCTGCTAAGTAGCTCATTGACCTGTTTCCATGTCCCAGTTCA
This sequence comes from Diadema antillarum, assembly GCF_040938485.1. NCBI lineage: Eukaryota > Metazoa > Echinodermata > Echinoidea > Diadematoida > Diadematidae > Diadema > Diadema antillarum. Next base: position 179,084 of record NW_027272044.1, read on the forward strand.
ACCCTTTTTGTGCTTTGAGTGCTGATTCCGATTGGCACAGTTGTACATTATTGTCAAATGTCCCTTCCACAGAAGGGTTAATGTAAAAATATTTCAAAAGTAATACATGTGGCTCTTTCGTATTTTCATTGTCAACCTGGACACTGCAGTTAGAAGTGAAAGAATGGTTCGATTTTTCCTTTCTATTTTTTAAACAATTTTATCAATGTTTATATAGTATTTTCCTTTTGTCACATTCTTAGACTGGAGAATGAAGTAGGCGAGGCTTTCCAGACGCCTTGAACAAGAAATTCTACCACACGGAACAGGTAGCCTTCTTCAATGTCTTGTAATGGACTATGATTGTTTCGAATTACTTGATTTTACCATTCACATCCAAGTTTGTTTTTCATTCTCTTTCTCAATCTCATTGCGTACTGTCTGTCTGTTACTCGAGGTTAAGGCTTCTTCTCTGACCCACTCTCCTTCTCTCTTCCTGCCTCTCTCTCTCCCTATTTAAGGGGGGGGGGGGGGTCATCCTGCGAACTCGACACCCACGAGTCGTACGGCCCACGAACTAAACATTGAAAAAAAGGCCCATTAGCTAGACACCATGTAAAACAGTCACACTAGCTATATAGACACTATTACGAGAAACAGGCCCATGAGCTAGCACTAAGCAAATTAGGCTCATGAGCTCGACACTGGGCAAATAAGGCCCACGAGCTCCATACTAGTTTAAAAAGGGGCAAATGAGCTCGACACCACGTACATTAAGCCCCGTGATGTAATGTCGAGCTCGTGGGCCTTTTTTTGCCTAATGTCGAGCTCATGGGCCATGTTTGCCTTGTGTCGAGTTCATGGACCTTATTTGTCTAGTATCTAGCTCGTGGACCGTATAGCTCGTGAACCTTTTTCACTTGCTGTCGAGCTCGTGGGCTTTGTCAGTTAGTGTCTAGCTCGTGGGCTGTATGACTCGTTGGTGTCGAACTCGTGACGTGCACCCTATTAAAGCCACATTGCATTCTATTCTTCCATATCAAGCAGTCCCATAGAATCAGGTATATGTGACTTTTGTTGGCACAAATCTGTGCCCTCCATTGATATGCTGTATGTCGAAAAAAAAATTACAACGGGACCCTCCGCAACGATAACTTTAAAAACAGTGAATCAATCCAAATACAATTTCAGGGTATGAAACTACAATCTATTACTTACATCATGCAGAAAACCCCATCCGATTTGCTTCAGCGGTCAAAGAGAAATGAGGATCTTTGCAGAACATGTCAGGAATCCCTCCCCTCCAGGTTCTGTCCAATGTGTTCACACATTAATATGCAGTTCCAAGAGCATCCAAGTGCTTAACTTGGAAGAAACATACCCATGATATGCTTTACAACAATCCACATTTCTCTGTGACCACTTAACCAAATCGAATGGGGTTTTCTGCAAAATATAGGTAAGATGTTATGTTTTTAGACTCTGAAATAGCATTCAGATAGATTAACCATATACCCTGTACTTCAGAGCCTCTTGTCTCGGTTCACACTTATGTGCTTTTTTTTCCAATATTTAGATAGGTTAGGAGAGTTCATTTGAATTGAGTTATTCATCATTTTAAAACTTAGAGTCTGTTCTTTCAGAATCTGCCCTTAACTGAAATTCCATATCTGGTGCCGGTAAAATTGTTTTAAAAAAGGAGATTGTGATAATTTGTGTATAATTATCTGTGTATCATACTTGCGGACTGTAAAACTTCGTGTCGATGTTAAACGCTATCAATGTAGATCGGTTACCGGTCCTCCAGTTTTGTGGAAATGAGTGACTCGATAATCGGTATGCTTTCGAAATGGAAAAACAACAAACAAACAAACAAACAAATGCTCGAATGACTCAAAAATACAATTTCCGACACAGGCTAACAAAAGGAGTTAGAGGAAAACACAGAAAAAGACCCCGAGAACATGACTTCGGTGAAACACGTCGCCTCACTCGAACTCACGTGATACCTTAATCAGACCTCCTTCTTTCTGCTTGCGTCGGGATGAATACACTGTGCCCGCAGGGGAAGCAATGACATAAATGTCCACCATTTTTTTTTCTCCCGGACAGGCTGGGATTGATTTCGATAGCTTACAATCCACCGCAGATTTTCACGTGTCTCACGCTTTCATTTGTCAGCTCTGTCCGGGTTGTCGGTGGATATTAATCACCCTCTGCGTATTCCCCATTTTACACTGGATTTGAACAGGAGACTCGCGTGTAAATATGCAGGCATACATGGTGTTATACATCTACTACATCTTGTGTTTGTCTGTTTCTCTCTCTCTCTCTCTCTCTCTCTCTCTTCTCTCTCTCTCTCTTCTCTTCGCTCCCTCTCTTTCTTTCAATCTTTCTTTATTTCATGATACACATGTACATAATATGTTCTACGAGGAGAGGAGAGCCGGGGGTACACGTAGAATGACAACAACAGGGTAAATCGAGGTAAAGGTAATAGTTTATCAAGTCAATATGATTAACCTCTTGAGCACTAATTTTACTGCGATGTCTAAATAGAAACCCTGCAAATTCATGTTTCTAGCGGTAAAGCTCAAACACTTCTACTCCCAGACACGCGCACACGCATATCAATAAACATAAAAACGCAAGTACTTGTTGATGCTTAGCATACGTCATGTTTTTCAACTTGTTCAATGATCTAAATAGGATGGAATTCAATAGCAGACGAAAAAGAACAATAACATACCTATAAGATTTTAAACAAAAAAATCTGCACGAGTAGATGCATAGAGCGGTGAGCTTTTTGAATTTGGGGGTTCGAAACCAGGCAAATTCATGACATCCTTCGCCAAGCAATTGTACCCACACTGTCGTCTTGATAAAAGTGTTACAATTGGTATAGCTGACAATGTCGGGGTTCTTGTAATCTCAGGGCCCTTTTTGAAGAGCAGTCCTTTTGGTGAAGAGACTACCTTTAGTCAGTAATACATTGATATTAATATTAATTTGGTTTTCTTTTTATGATTTTAACGTAACATCTATTTACTATAGTTATCAGTATCAGCATTACAGATGATGATAATATCATTATTATACTATGATTGGTATTATCTCATTTGATTCACGGAGGGGGAATGACAACGTGCCACTGATGAGATTCTCTTCTTCATATTACAAGATTAAGATTTTTTAAGCACCAGGTTTAGGAAAAGATTTTTTTTTTTGGTGATATTGTTCTATCTTCATATGCCCTTAATGAGACAGAAATTCTTCTCGATCTTTACAATTCATCATTTTGAGGGTGTAGTGTATTTGTTATTATGTAGTTTGTTTGTTGTTTTGCCTCACTACCTCAAAGAATATTGATCAAACTATATCAACAAGAGCTGAAACAAAATATGTTTTAGCGCAGAGAAGCTCCAGAAGTAAAGACCTTCTGTTATTAGACGGATGTGCGGTTTAGCAGTCTAGAAAACTGGGACTATTGTATATTATGTTTACATATCTAAAGTTAATTAATGATGTATTTTCTTACATGAATTGTGGGCGTGCGCGCCTGTCTTTACATATCATTTTTTGTGTTTGCTTTGTTTCCTCGTGTACACAATCTTAGACAAAGAAACGCTAGTGTTCATTACACTTTACAGAGTGACTGAGTTAGTACTAAAAAAAACCAACAACAATCGGAACTGTTGTGGGGTTGCATTACCCCCACCCCCATTTTTTATTCCATTAACCATGGATGCAAAGAATCAAGAGGATTTACAGACAAATTTAAAATTTCTGTTAAGACGTTAAGTCAAAGATATAAAAGGTTACTTCAACTTGTCTCTGTCTCTTACTCATTATTTTTCTTTATCTGTTTGTCTTCGGATTTCGCTACGCTAGCCTCACAAGAAAATCAAGTCAAGGTTTGTCACCGAAAGAAAACAAGCTAAAGTTGAAATCGCAACCTCATAGAGCTTTGAAGGTGTAGTGTGTACATTGTACTAACTCACGAGTGCACAGAGAGTAAAAATCTCTCGCACTTGAGCGAGCTGTGTTCTCGAGCTATAGTGAGAAGTGGCAAGTTGACGAAAAGAAGCACTCTGGATAACTCGTGAAGACTCGTGATGCTACTCTGGACAAAATCAGCGTGACTACAGATGCAACTTGGCAAAAGGCTTTTCTATTGGTTGAAAGGCAAAGGAGATTCCAAAATATTGAACATGTTTCCATCAACTCGTAGCGACTTGCGCACAACTTATTCTTATCTCGTATTACTTGCACTGATTTCGTAATACACTCGTTTGAGCTTGCTCTACAATAAATTCAACACTTTTTCGTATTATGTCGGACATCAATTCTTTCTCTGCGGCTACTTTCGGAAAGAAATGACTTCCCTGTCGTTTGATCGGGAAGGTCTTTTCAACAAGGAGAACAAAAAAAATCAGAGAATCTACCTAGGACGAAAAAACAATTTCGAAGCTGTTTTGCCACTGCATTTGCTACACTCGATTGTTTATAACACTTAAAATCTCGGAGAAGCTGTGAGAGCTCGCAACAAAATCTTGACAAGTAGTCGCATGTCGTACAGCTCGGGAACATCTTGCTTTCGGGGAGACCGGCTTCAAACCAATTCTTATGTGAACGGGACTCTCGAGGAACTACTGATTCAGAATGCGCATGCGTCGTGTGCTTCACAGGCATCACGACTCCCACACATGCGTCACAAAGATATGTCTGCTCAAAATACTTATAAATGTCGCCTTGTCATAAGGATCTTGTTATTGGCAAGGATGTGAATGAATGGCGGGGATCTCCGTCCATCCTGTAAGGCCTCACCTTGTCGGTTTAGGTATGATGATTTGAAATGGGAGGATTCCTGTCACTTTGCGTTTGCCTATAGAACCTTCGACATCCACTCTTAACCCGATCATTACCTACGAGACTGCCACATTCCCACAGAGGGTGTATAGTACCCGGTAGATTCCCGTAGACAGTGGGGTAAGGGAGGGTATATCAAGGTTTGACGTGTTGACAACTTGTTAATAATTTCGAGAGCAAAAGCGAAAATGAAAACTGAATATTTATCATATCATGGTAAATCATCATGGACAAAAGTGGAAAGTCTATGTCGACATGCTCTGTGAGCGCAAACCAAAAAGCACTAAATCTCACATTCTCACCGACTTCGAAGAGATGTAGAATCTCATAAAAAGGTCAGATAGTGTTACCAAATACACCAAGCACATGACATCGGCATCTCACGCCTTGAGTGACTGACAGAAATTTTGTGTTTGCCGATCATCCGACGGTGCCACGAAATTGATGGAATGAGATACGGGGGGCCCTTTTAGAGATGCATAATCATACATCTGAGGAGACTCCGGTTTCACTTAAATGTCATAAGACGGAGTCTCTGTAAAGAGTCTGTCATGACACATGTCAAAATAAAGTGACCCTTTTCTGGCTCTCATCGGTCAAGTAGTCCGTCCCCTTTTCTCCCTTACCCAGCTTTCATGGAATTGCCCCTCGACACCTTGCAGCGTCCGAGCAGGAGGATGTCCCCGTCCAATATTTCTGTTTCGAGAGCAACGCAATTTTCACCTCCTACTTTCCCCTTTTGACCATGACAGCCAGGACGGGGAGAAAAAGGGGCATCGTCCATCCCCCGGATTTTCAGTGTGTGTGTGTTGTTGTTTTTTTAATGCAGAAATGACTTGACTGAAGCTTATCTTAGGTAATAACAATATAATAAGGAATATAAAACTGTAAGAAGTAAGAAGGGATATAAGAATGCAAAAAAAAAAGGCAGCACAAGGCCTTCATGACAACATCTTACTGTCTTTCGTCAAACTTAATGAGTCCCTGCAATCCAAATGTATGTCGACCTCTATTGATGCCTTTCAGTCATTACATAAAGAAATCACTAAATACTTTGTGAAAATATGCATCATGAATTTTAGATTTTTTCCTATGATCTTTTCTGCACACTGTTAAACCCTACCTCTAAAAAAAACAACAACAGAACAATAGACACAGCTATGTGCCTTATCATTCATTGCTATTACTCCCTGCACTTATGTATTTATAACAACATCACGTGTTCTTTTTTTATGTAAATGTTTCTGACATAATTTTGTCGTAGCAATTAATGTTAAGGCACATAACTGTGTCTATTATTCAGTTAAAGTGTTACAGGAGGATGATGTCACAGCTGGAATATGAATAAAGATGTTCGAGATGATTTTTTTATTTTGTAGAGGTGGGGCTTAACAGGGTGCAAAATAAAAATTGAGAAATAAAAATATATGATGCATATTTGTATGAAGTATTTAGTGATAAAGTTATGCACAGACCATAAGGCATCAATAGAGGTCAACATACATTTGGATTGCAGGGACCTTTAAATGATTATGTGTCCAGTCTGACAAACATGTGCTACAATGACCCCCCCCCACACACACACACACACACAGACAGACTCACATTCCTCTGGTGGCTGAAGCTTTTTTCTTTTCTGCATCTTGCCGAAGTGGTCACATATTAATTTGTCTTCCTCTTAGATTGATCGTGGACAAATCTCTGGAAATAAAATGCCATTTGAACTGTTAGATAATCATAGTTTTCAACATTATCCATGTCTTTGTCACTTCAATAAAGAGTGATTTTGATAACGGGGACATCTTGTGTAATTTTGTCATTACAACAATTACCAACTGCTTTAGGAGATCACTCGTGACGGCTCACACTAATTGTCACGATGTTAATTCTATCAATGCACAACAGCCTCTCTTTTCTCTATAGACATAGAACTCCACGTTATTCCACTTTCTGCATCGAGGCAGAATCTCCCTGAACAGTGTGTTTTATCATGTCTATGTAGTTATCTAGTCCTTTATTCTTCTATTTTTACCTTTCCCATGTTTAAATCCATTCCCGGATTGCGACTTATGAGTTTCTTTAGAAGACATCAATATACGTCTTTATCACGATCCTTCGAAATCCAGTATAGCATGTTTTTGTGTGATATAATACATGTGTTTAAATGACATATATGGCAAAGTAACATAGAATTCGTATTGAGGTAACGAAACTATGCAAAACAAACAAAGAGACACTTTATCATAACTGTTGTAAAGTGACCGTACCACTTGTATTCGTCACCAAAGTAGACTTATTATTCATTGGTGATAGTGTTCACTGAAAGCAAATCCTTCCTTACCTTAAGTATTCTAATTTAATTCTCATTCTTTCAGCAGCCCGCTGTATAAGTCCTGCTTTAGTGAGAGAAGAATATACGGAGGGATCTCATTAAATCAAATGTTCCCCTCGCTTCGATTAGCATGATCAAATACGATCGCAACGTTGTTCTAAGTTTTCATTAAGACAATCTCTTACAAGTTACACGTAGAGAGGAGATTTTAACGATTGCGCGCCACTACTACCCCGCTGGGTAATCCAGCTGTGAGACCAATTGAGCCCCTCTGCATTGATTCGCGTGTGCAACAAGTGGCTTCGGCCGAATGGGGGAAAATTAATGCAAGGCAATACATAAGTGGTGTTTCACAGGACACACTACAAAAAGAACAGAAACTTTACGAAACAAAGCATCCCTTCTCGTTCCTATCCCGAGGTGTCCAAACATTCATACCCTATCGTCTGCATAATGTTTGAAAGGTGAAGAGATATGTATTGTAATAGTACGCAGTGTAGGCGTAGAATTAGACCAATATAAAACTACTAATATCACATCTGAATTGATACCAAATATTACCGAATGTAAAAGGAATCAATCTTCTGCTTGCGAAAAAAAAATTGTTCAGCTCTTCAGATTTTCTTGTAAATGTGATATCTGTAAATCTCGCCTAAAGTAGCTCGCTGCAGTCAATGGAATGCAGGAAAACACTACAAAATAATATATTATATCACTATTTCCCAACCCAGACATTAATGACAGTGTTCTATGAGCAATATGCTGATATTCATAATTCAGAAATTTTGTCACAATATTTTCATCGTTTTACCTTATCATCATCACTATAAGGAACAATCGATCCTTCTTAAACCGTTAGTAGTAGTACTTACCAGCACTTACGACTTTAATTTCATGTGCACTTTGTAGACGTAATGGCGCAAGCATACACACATACTAGTATACTTTTGTACATGCATACAAAGATATGTTAATAAATTAGCATATGCATGAGTGTATGCACGTGTGTGTGATATCAAGGTGAGAGTAGAATATTGAATATACTCTTTTTTGTGATTTCAAGCAAACAATTTCAAATTCTAATCGGTGACATTACTGCGGACATGGTAGTAAATGTCGATGTCGTTATTGATTGCATCACATAGTAATTTGACTCTATTAAAAAGAAAAAAAAAAACGCCGAGGCAGCAGGATTCGCTGCATCTAGCTTAACTCAAGGTGATAATACAGGTGATGAAAAAAAAAACACGGAGGGCAGACTAAGGGGATTACACTTTGCTGATGATTCTAATACACGTGTATACACGAGGACGTCAGGAGAAGGTGAATGTGTTTACAAACCTTAAACATAATAGGAATCAATAGACTCATTTGATATGAGTGAAATGAAATATAAGCAAAAGAAAAACGAAATGAAAGACACACACATATACACACAGTGCGTAAGCACATGCACACATACAGACTTACACAATCACACACACATACATAAGGCACACACACACGCATACTCCCACGAACACGCACAAACACGCACACACGCACACACACACAAACACGCACACACACACAACACTAGATTCTTGTCTTGGACTGGAGCCCGGATCCGCCAGGTCGTGTAAGCGTGGCCTCCATACTCTCCACGTGATGTCTAACATCCTTCCCGTTTCTCATCACATTTTTTAGTGCTAACAACTGAACATTCTCCTCTTTGAAATGAAATAAATTCGATATGTCTTAAGAGCAATTTCTCCTCAATTCATTCTACTCCTGTAAAACTTTGGCTTTTCTGTAACAAACATTAACTTTTTATGATGCTTAAACGAGAACGTCCCAGTAATCAAAATATCAAGCAGGTAAAATGGAGCTTGAAAAAACGTAAGCAACTGCTAGGAAGAACAAGCAAAATGTCTGTTTTATGCAATGTTTTTACGGAACTGCTTATATCTTTAAGCAATTTCCTGCGGGCAGCAAGCAATTGCTTGTGCTTGCTAGCAGAAGCATTCAGTTGGAAGCAATTGTTCATCTTTATGCACACTTATTAAAGCAAAAGGCTAGCACAAGCAATTGTTACTTTTATTCCTCCTTACTTACTTTGTTTTTACTTTTACTTTTCCGAAGCGATGGTGTAGGACAGGGCCTGTTCACTGATCGGGGCTAAGTTGTCATCTGTTACTCTCATTTCAGGAAATGTGTGTATATCCTGCACTACTCTCCTTCCAATAAGGAAAGTTATACAATATGTATCTCATACGACACATTAATTGTTAATTCCAGTGTGCTCGAATAGTCGCTACCAAAAAGAACTGAATTACCTTGTAGCTGAGGGAGCACAGACATGTGATAAATAAGTACGAGGTCGCAGCATGTACCATCACTGACAAAACACGAAACATTCCTTTCTATTTTAAAGGGTTATTAAAAACAACATGTTATGGGCCGTGGAAACATTATGAGTTCCAACTTCTCCGCCAAATCCTTCGAATCCTGAGCAAAGGGTCAGCGCCACCCATAGACATAGAAAGGTATCAAGACGGACGAATAATTCCGGATGACCGCCGACATCATCCTAATGTTCTACATGTCGCACTTTCGGCGATGACTCACTTTTTGTCAGCAAGTACAGGGCATAAGACTTAGTATTGCCGACTGTATAGACCACGTATGCAACTGAAAGTTCTCAGACATTGTCAAGTTTACAATCACCATTCGAGCGTTCATTTACATCTACAATGAGAAGTGAGAGTACCCAATGCAAGGTGGAAAAACAACAACAGATGTTTGGTGTTATCGCAAAATATTCTTGGAGATGAAAATGTGTATAATGTGTAGTGTTACATTATATGCGTGTTTGTGTATCAATACGGGATGAAAAAAAAAATCCTGAAGTTGTGGAGTTGAACTTTGTTTCGTTCTGCCAGTATTAACACCAAAAAAATTACAGAACAAAATTAAACTGAATGCGGCTCTATCAGAGTTTCGATCAATGACTTCTGCCGTCTGCTTACTGAGCAAAGCCCAAATAGCAGCACGGAATGCTGTTATAATGATGGTCGGGTATTTATACCCGCCGTTTGTATATAATTATTATGTCTATATCAAAGGTCCCTGGTAGCGAAGGTCGAACGAGGTACAGCGCAGGAGACTGCAAAATGTATAGTTGAAAAAAAAAATGAACTGTTTTTCAGATACCGAGATGGCATGAAGAAGATAATAGGAGTTTGTCTGCTCCTTGGAAGGCGAGTCTTTCTACCTCTCACCCACCTCCACCCCTCCACCCTCCACCTTAGACATCAATTGTGATACAGAGCGAGATCTTCCCTCCCCATTGTCATCCCATCAATCGGGGAGTCTATTTTCAGTCCTATTCTCTTTTTTCTTTCTTTTCCGCACTATTTACCAGGAAACAGAACATACTGCTAACATTTTTCATCACGATGCTTCTAACGTAGGATGATTTGCCTCTTGAAATAACTCAGACTGCATCTTTTCAAATGTCTTCAAACGTAAATTAAAGTCATTCCTACTCTCTTTTATATATCATGTACAACTCTCACACAATAATAACACTCAGGCGCCGTGGAGACATGTATAATGTGTGTACTCTGTAGTATAACATAATGTACTTCTGTGTAATGTATTGAGTTAATTCACTCTAAGTGTACTGCCCTATCCTTTAGTGAGAGAGGGGGAGCGCGGGGTTCGAAAAATCACTCAAATCCGAGTTATTGGTGTTTTTACACACACACACACAAAAGGCGCAGACATTAATCCTATCGAGATGCATTTGATTTGATTTGATTTGATTGATTGGTTTCTGCATTATCATTGTACATGTAGGCCCTACACTGCAAAAAGTCCGGTGTTAAATAGTGAACACCGAGCTGGTGTTAAATTTTCGGTGCTCATTTCTGGTGTTAAATTAACACCTCCCCCGGGTGTCATTTCCAAATTTTAAACTATTTTTTTAAAGAGTTTCTTAGTAACTGCACTTCTTGTTGATTTTTAATTTAAACAAGACGATCAAGAATTTTACATTAAAATACTAGATTTTTGAAAAAAAATGTGAAAATAAATTTACACCACAGTAACACCAGCTGGTGTGGTCTCTTATTGAAGCTGGACGGGTGTTAAACCATTGATATTAACACCAACAAATATCAAATCAACACCATGTGGTGTCATTTTTGAATTAATACCAGTACAGTGTCAAAATAACACCAGGTACAGTGTCAAATTAACACCACGAAGTGTCAGGTGAACACTTTTCAACACCATCACAGTGCATTTTCTACACCTGTGGGTGTGGTCCTTTATTGAAGTTTGATCGGTGTTAGATTTAACACCCGTGGTGTTAAATCTAACACCGATGTTTTTACAGTGTACACACATTGTTGATAGTATTATACATAATCATACATAATATACATTGTTTACAATGTTGTATAACAAGTGTCCATGGGGTACAATAAATAATACAGAAGGGCTATAGCTTGAACGTACGAGCATATAGCTTGATGTGCTTGCAGCATTTATACATAACATATAATACATATAAAGGGGAAAAAAAGTCCAATTGTTACGGAGTATAGAGTATAAAAGAAGACAATTGCGGCAAATAGGAGTTCCTCTTATTCAGCCGAAGAATGTTAGATACCTAAATAGGTCATAAAAAAATCCCCAAATTGCCTGATTTGAACCAAAACTTGACCTTGAAAGAGACCTTTTGAGATGATTTTGACCTTCAATTGTTGAAATGATATCAGGATCACATTCTCTAACACCAAACCCCCTCCTCAGTTGAAATATTTTTCTAATACAAGTCCTTTCAGTTTTGTAATTACAATTGACATTTAATCTGGATGGCGGCCATATTGAATTTAACCAATGTGGCCGCCCCAGGAGGCGCCAGTCATGGCGCCCATCCAAAAAAAAAAAAAGATTGAAAATGTACGAGTATGATATAGGTGACCTTTGGGCCAAATTTGCTGCTTTTGGAAGAATTTGAACCAAACACCCTATACTATGCCCTTAGGCCCCCGACTATAGTAATATCCATGTGTATCCGCAGTGGTTGTACTCTTGTGTATTTGTACACATGTCGCATTTGAAAACGTTACGACTTTAACAATTCCAAATGCCTTGAAACACCTGCTAACAGAGTTGGGAATTGTATTAGATGATAATGCGCCATTAAATGTTATCTCATCTAGATGTGGATACATTATCCAAAATGGTACTCACCTTATGACCAGGAGATGTCCAAGCAAGAAGAGGATCCTAAATTAATTTACTGAATATGTCTCGTCTTTAAGCCTTTAGGAGTATACCTCAGCAGGAAAAAAAAAGGTGTCACCACTAGTTGGTGTATGTCCGAATGCACAAACTCGTCCACAGGTGATGACAAGGATTATGACCAAGAATCACATGTCCCAGCGTCACGCTCGCTTGCGAATGGACGCGATTCTGACCGATGCACCGTGGCGGAATGTCCCTTCGATTTTCTGCACATTCAGGAGCACATTACCCTGTCCATTTTCTGTGAAATATAAATATTTATGCACAATGCCCAAGTAGGAGACGAAGGAATGAGCGCCGAAAACCATTCAACCATCAAATGGATGGTCGATCGAACGTTCAAGCCGAGAGGAGACAACGAAGATTTATTAGCAGCTTCTTGCCCGCGGAAGATTGCAATCCTGTCTATCTGGAGGTATTTACATTCCCGACCAAGTCGGAAATTGCGATCTGTGTGTGGGAGAAAGCGGAGCTAGCACCAAACAAAATCTTTAATGTGGAAGCAACAGGCACCGGGACGCCTTGCTCAAAAGCGAGTGCGGGACGTAAGGGAAAAAATACACACACACTAAGCACAGATGCATGCATGCATGCATTCCCAAGGGGGAGCGTAATTACGCTGACCACTAATTATGATTGGCTGTTAAATTGGAGTCTGTCCGTGGCCAGGAAGAAATAGGCCAATCAGATGTCTTCTTCAGTCACGAATATTGTATGTTAGGCTGGTGAGCCAAAGCTTTGTACCCTCGTAAGCATTCATCAGTTCATCAATAGGTAAAGCTTCTGCCAACACATTTACGTGTCAGACGTTGAAAGCCCCATGCCCTACCGCTACGATGCACTCCTTAAAGTCATTCAAGTCAAGTGGATAAATACTTTTTTTTACTCAAGTTGTCATGGCACAATCCACAAGACTGTCATCCACAGGATCTATAGGTTTTTCGTGTCATTAGTGTTTTCATTTCAGGCCTTCCATCTCTTTGTATTTTGGCAAGTGTCATGTAATATGAAAATGAAACAGAGAGAGATATCGGTATATGAAAAAAATATTCAAAAAGTATTCACTATTCTCTCTTTCCCTCCTCTTCTCTCTTTCTCTCTCTCTCTCTCTCTCTCCTTCTCCACACCCCCCTCTCTCTCCCTCTTTCTCCAACGCTTCGAAGAACAAAAGTATGGTAATCACTGCAGAAACGATAACTTGTCCTATTATAAAGGGTGTCAGCTCAATAATCGTTGAGTTTTAAAAAAAAAGTACCAGAAAGTCTCATCCTGAACTGTTAATAAATGCACACAAACTTTTTTTCTCCGACCAGATTCTCAATGTACATTGTTTTACCAAAAGAACTCATATCGAAATTGAAGATCTTTTTATGAATTGTGTACAGATCATGATAAAAAAATACGAGTCCCGTGGCGCGCGCCCTTTTTCAGTTACAAATTCAATTCTAAAAATGCAAAAGCTCCCTCATGTGCCATGGGGATACTCCCTCTCTTGCGTCCCCCCCCCCCCCCCCCCCCCATCCCGGAAAAAAAAGAAAAATCCTGCTCACGGCCATGAATGTATTCATGTATCTTCGGGCGTTATTTTCCCCCGCGAAGGTATAATTGTTTCGCCTTCGGTGTTTCCATCTCCCTCACCCACTCATTACATGAAATCGCCGCCACTGATTTTGTGTCTTCCGTGCTTAAATTATCTGGACATTTACTACTCTGTTACAACCATTAAAAATCAATGAGCGATACTCAGTAATAGAATTACCCACACATACGCACATTACCATCCCTGCGTATAGTGGGTTTTGAAGCCAGCTTTTGTTAAGTTCCTGTTATCCTTTTTCTTGATGTCTGCGATAAACTAGCACAGCGTGAAAATTAATGTTAAACTACCTGTACAAAGTCACGCCAGGTATATAATGATGATAATAATAATGATAATAACATAGGTATAATATTCATTCATTTATTTATTCATTATTCTTTACTCAGGGTAGCCCCATCAGTAGTTTATATACAATATACTTATCTATTCTATGTTGTTGTTTTTTTGTCCGGTCCAGTTTCTATCCTTACGTCAAAGAGAGAAGATGAATGGATCGGTCGTTTCCCTAGATCTTTCTTCGTAATATGAATCATCGCTAGTCGCTTTTCATTAATTGTTGTACGTCACTGTATCTCCTAGTTTGTTAAATTAGCAATGCTTGGGTATAATCATTTTTTTTTCTTGCAGGGGAACTTTGGGTCAAAAAACAAACAAACAAACAAACAAACACGTGAGAATTGTTTTGAGTATGATTTCACATCTTCAGAAATGCATTGGAACGATCTCTTGCAACTTCACTGCGTTCAGAGTTAACATATAAAAGAGGAATCCACTTTAATGGAACATTTTTTCTATAATTATTTGTTCCGTTCGCCAGGGCACATTTCTCACGAAATATAGATATGTCCTATACAAATTGACTGTTTAAAAATGTTGAATTGATGCCATTATATAACATCTTGAGTTTTCCGACTTTCTGATTATCGCCTGACACCGCGTCAGACCCTTCTCCTGCAGTATGAATGACACTCAAGCTTATACGGATGTATGATTAGGACATGTATAAATTGATCAAGTCACATAATGCAGTATTATGTAGAATATCAAAGGGTTTCAAAACTGCGTCTCCCTGCACACACCCTTTACTATGCAAACCCCGATGGATGAGGAGAATAGACGGATAAGGCAAACCTCTATAATGCCAACGAAATGAGTGACTTCGGCCACACTCTAGCATTATTTATCGACAATTTAACTCCCGTTTAGGAGGCGAACTCATTAGCACGATTCCAAATTGTATCATGCATTCGGGTCGCGCTGTCCAGTTAAAGTGGGATCTCCCCCCCCCCCCCTTCCAGAAGCATTCAAATTGATGCGGTGTGTCAGCAGCACAGTGGTTGGTTTATTACATAACACCTGCCCCCTCATTTAAGTCATCTCTCTTTAATGAGAAGGAAATTTATTTCATTTTATTCGCACATAAATTGAAAAGGAGCATGCGGGGCGAACGACTCTTGGCTTGCGCGCTGAGCCGCCAAATAGTCTTGCAAACAAGCACAAAATTAAAAGTTCCTTTTTCCTTTTTCCAGTCTCTGCACTACACAAAACATATCGGCAGTTCCAAATGCCAACACGATTAGCGCCTGCGAAAAAAAAATCGATAAGTCTCTTTGTGAAACCTCTTACAATGGTCCAAGCGTCGTAGTAGGTCAGAGGTGTTTGGGTGGAATTATTTGCAATCTACACAAGATGGTCATACCATTGCTCTTTTGTCGCGGGTAAGTTGTTGGCACGCTTTCATGATAAGTGCTACAATACGCCATTGATACAAAGACAAACAAGACAACATCTTATCATGGCATGTCATTTCATTTCATTTTTATTTGGCAAAATATTTAACAATATACAAGTCATTACAAAGAAACAAATACATGTCAGGACTCCTAAGAAGCAATCTGTGCTTGCAGCTGGAGCCCTCAAACAAAAAAGGTAAAATACATTCAACCAACACTTGTTATATCGACCAAAGCATACACAAGACCAGTCCAAATTGAAATAACACATATATGTGCATAATTCCTCAGTTAACAAAAACAAAGATTTACCTTACTTTGTTGGCACACACACACACACACACACACACACACACACACACACATACTCACACATCCATCCTAAGTGCACAGAGAATGAGAGATGAGAGAAAGAAACGCAGAGGAAGAAAGGAAGTCTAGTCAGTCATGGATACCATCTGTCTAAATACACTTTGTTTATATAGAACTTTAAACCTGGAAAGTGTGGTACAATGTACTAGAATTAAGATCACCATCAATAGCATTCCATTCATTGACACCAGTGAAACGAATATCATTCGTTTATTGTTTCATTGGTTGTTTAAATTCAGAATTTTGTAATAGGTTCTTCCTTTTTTTTTCTATTTCGGCCTTCCAACAACGTAATGGTGCTCACGAGAATGGTCATCATCATTTGTGACCCTGCATCACAAATCAACAAAAAGTCGCCAGATATGCAGATTCTCAAAGAGCAGACTCTAAGCTTTAAAATGCTGTATAACTCAATTCAAATGGACATGAGAAAAGAGGCTCTGAAGTACAGGGTCTATTCAAGCGATTAAAGGCATAACTTACCATTTGCACATGAAACAAAAACCCAGCATTAGTGCTTTAAAATAGTTCTAAAATGTGAGTTACGGATAGAAACAACCACTGTAAAAATTTGAGTCTGTGAGATCAATGTTAAGTATACAAAATATACAAAGTGTGAACAATAGTTATAATAAAAATGTTTCCAGACTACACCGTCTACAGTTACCGTTTATTAAGAAAAATACTGATATCTCCTTATATTTTAGGCTTTATTGCAAAATTCTTATATGATAGGATATTTTGTGATACAACTGACCTACACATGTGCATCACGTGTAATAACTTGAACATTTCTTTAAATCACTGCTGCCGATGGTAAACAATGCCTTTTATCTGTAACAAATCTTGCTAGCTGTGCGATGAATAGGAAAAAAAGCAGGATGTAAACCATCGGAGCAACAACAATGAAGGGATTATTAGATTAAGCTGAAATTGAACATGCTTTATTAACACATTAACACAATGACAACTTTCAAAGTAGTAGCATTATCCTTCCAAAATTTATTAGAGATGAAAGTGAAGAGAGTGCAAAGGAATTTGAAGAAATGAAATGGGGCCTCTTAAACATACCTGATCTCACTGCTTTACAAAAAACTAAAAACAACAACAATGGAGATTTTATCAAAATGGGATACGTATATTGGGGAAGTTATCTGACATTTTGAAATATTGCCAATCTTTGCCAAACAATTCTGGAACACTTGATGTCAATATGCTTATGTGTGAGTTGGTGATAAACGTCATCATCACACAATTTTCCATTGATCTTGTACAAAATAAAAAGATGATGAAAATTCATTTTTTTTTTGCTATTAAAGTGTAAAAGAAATTGTATTCTTGCCTGAATAACTTAAAGATAATGATCAGTCAGATACGTTAGGATTTGAGACTGAGGAATAAATTGTGTTTGAACAGAAAAAAAGGCATTGTAAATTTCAAGGTTTTGTGTGCAAACTGTATTGGAAGTTGTGAGACGATTACATCAACTTACTCATTTGCATATTCATATCGACTGTCCACGCTCTGCTTTGGGGAAAGTAGTGAAACATCACAATGTCCCTAAAGCTAGGCTGACACTTGCACGACTTTTGGCCACGATTTTGTCGTGGCAAGTCGTGCCATTTTGGGGCACGAACTGGGAGGCTCCCGCACTGTTCACGACTAGTTTACGCATAGTTCACGACGAGTTCACGACGAGTTCACGAATAGTTCACGAATGCGTGCCCATCAGTGTCCACATTGACACGAACTGGCACGACGAGTTCACGCTTATAGTTTGCGCATAGTTTGCAAGCGCATAGTTTGCGCATAGTTTTACACACTTCCCGCATTGGCACGACGAGTTTGCGCAATTCGGACGGTGTCGTGCCGACTTGGGCATGCCATATAAAAAGGGGGCCTCCCAAACCCCTGGTCATTTTTGGATTGGCTGTGGAAGAGACAACATGCTGAATGCCAGAGACACAATCATTGCAGAGAAGAGAAGATGCCTATACCTGGCAGCTGCTCTAGCCATTGTTGAAGAGCAGCAGAAAAGGCTTGAAGAGGCAGAAGAGCAAGAAAAGGCAACCCCACCTCGAAGAAAGACACAAAGGAAAGTGTGGGTCAGGGAATGGTTGACCAGAAGGCACGAGTTTGGACAGTATGACAGTCTACTGACTGAACTCCACAAGGAAGATCAAAGGGGCTACAAAAATTACCTTAGAATCACACCTGACCTGTTCCAAGAGATGGTTGAGAAGTTAACCCCTCGCCTCCAGAAGCAGTCCACCTTCATGAGGGAATCGCTTCAAGTTGGACTCAAGCTGGCTGCCACCCTCCGCTTCCTAGCCACTGGAAATTCCTATCCAAGTCTGCAATACAGCTTCAGGATTGAAGCTAGTACCATCTGCAAGTTCATACCCGAGGTATGTAAAGCCATCATCGCGGTCTACAAGGACGAAGTGCCGCGCTGCCCCAAAACTGAAGAGGAGTGGAAGGAAGTTGCTGCCAGGTTCAGCGCCAGATGGAACTACCACAACTGTCTGGGGGCTGTGGACGGCAAGCACATCGCCATGAAGAAGCCACCCAAATGCTGGCTCTAACTACTACAACTACAAGGGCTTCCACAGCATTGTGCCGATGGCTGTGGCAGATGCTACCTACAAGTTCCTCTATGTGGTTGTTGGGACAGAGGGTGGTGCGTCGGATGGAGGAACATGGAGTAACTGTTCCCTACATGATGCTGTAGAAGAGAACAGAGCTGGAGTGCCTCAACCAGAACCACTCCCTAATGATGACCAGCCAGTGCCCTATCACTTCGTAGGGCATGACGCCTTTGCTTTCCGAACCTGGATGATGAAATCATTCTCCCATCGGTCACAGGTCCTACAAGAACGCATATACAGCTACAGGTTGTCTCGTGCCCGACGTGTCGTGGAGAATGCCTTTGGAATTTTGTGTCAAAGGTTCCGTTGTTTCTTGACGACGATGCATCAGCACCCCGACACCATCAACCTGATCACCATGTGCGCCTGTGTCCTGCACAACCTCATTCTCATCAGATACCCACACGCAATTTCAGAAGTGGACCGCGAAGATCTGGACACACATTATCTGATCCCTGGTGGATGGAGGACTGACCGACACCTACAGGGGCTGCTGCCTCTAACCGGCCATCATACCCAGAAGGATGCAAAGGATCAGCGAGACTACCTGTCACATTACTACATGTCCCCTGCTGGTGCTGTCCCTTGGCAAGAAAGAATGGTAGTAGCTCCATGAGCTGCATCCACAGTTGTTCCATTTTTTAAATAAAAGAAACGACCCCCCCCCCACAAAAAAATAATGAAGGAATAGAAAATAAAAGATATTAAATAAAGGAAGTCAGAAAAAATTAAAACACTGAAAAGAAGTAATGAGAAAAGATGATTCCCCACCCCCCTTCCCCAAAAAAGAAGAAAAAACAACAACAAAACTCCCCTCCCCCACTCCTCCTCCCCGCCCCCCCCCCAAAAAGGAAAAAGAAACAAAAAAGACGAAAAAGAAACTACAAAAGAAAAAGAAACGAAAACAAACAAAAGAAAGAAACGAAAACAAACAAAAGAAAGAAACGAAAAAATGAAGGACAACGAAAAAAAAACTCACCTCCCCTACTCCCCCCCAAAAAAAAGAAAAGAAAAAGAAAACAGAAACCAAAAAAAAGAAAAGAAACAAGAAAAAGAAACTTTAAAAAAAGGAAAAAAAGAAGAAACGAAAAAAGACACGAAAAAAGAAACGGAAAAGAAAAGGAAAAAAAGAAAGAGAAAAGGAGAAATGAAAACGAATGATAAAAGAAAAGAAGTCCATTCCCCCACTCACCCAAAAAAGAAAAAGAACAAAGAAACGAAGAAATAGAAGTAAACGAAAAAAGAAACGAAAAGAAAGAGAAACGGAAAAGAAACGCAAGAAACGAAGGATTTCGTGGGGTTTTTTTTGGGGGGGGGGGTGAGGGGAACTGTTCGTGAACTGCTCGTGCCATGTGCAAACTGTTGGTAAAGTGCGTGAACTAGTCGTGAACTGCTCGTGCCATCAATGCGTGAAGTACACGTGACCATGTCAGTGGGAAGACACGGCCACGCTGCGACGCGCACCAACTCGTAAACATGTCGTGAACTACTCGTGAACTCGACGTGAGCTGTTCGTGAACTATTCGTGGCCGTTCGTGACAGTCGTGACATGGCGCGCACTGCCACGCACTGGCACGCATCCTCCCACATCGTCCCGACGAGTTCACGACGAGTTCACGACCCGGTCGCGAAATTTTGTCGTGACCAAAATTTCGAACATTTCAAAATTCTCGTCCCGACATGGCACGCAGTCACGACGGGTTTACGCACACTTCACGCCAGTTTACGACTAGTTTGCGCATTGGCACGACTCGAGTCGTGCCAATGCGTGCCACAGAATCGTGCAAGTGTCAGCCTAGCTTAACACACACACACACAAACACACACAACACACACTCACAAACACACGCCCTCAGACACACACACACACAGACAGATGCACAAATGTATATTACGTGTACATGTATAACAAAATCATATAACACTAACACAAGAAGTTGAACACGTTATCACTGAGCTCAAGTTGAATGCCAAGCGATACGTCAGTGTTAACAATAAGAATTTAAAAAGGATAAATCTCGTTTGCGGGGATGTGTTCCTTTTGTCCATGAATGAGTGTTCGTATGCCTGTTTGCTTTTTGGATAGAGTTATTTCTTGTAAAGCCTCCCAACTGTCAGAATATGATTGTTACTATTAAAGACTATCCAACGAGATATCAGGCAGTACCTCCGTGGATTATCGGTCAAAGTGAACTGCTGGTGTCCCTACACAACTGATGTAATTCATGGCATATAGGACTACAAGTATATTAAAATCCACTGTAAAACTTCAAATCTTCTACAGACATTAACTATGACAAATTCCGACAGATACTTTCACACTAGACATCGTATTAGCTGCAAGCAATCCTGAAAGGTAGGTCACGCTGGAAAACAATCGGCTTTGCACAAACGAAGCAGAAGTGCTTGTTTCTAGTCTCACTGTCTCACTACACTCACACTTCCTTCGCACTGGTCGGAACCGGTGATACGATGATGAACGAATAACGGGCATCTCGTAATAGCAGACGACGCGGAAATGCTAATCGATGCTACTATTCATCTTCGTTCCCCTCGCCAGGGCGCGATGTGGTGTATCACGCGTCGAGATCGGATTCTGTGCAGGCGACACGGGTATCGATCAACGAGCTGCGCGGGCCCTGCGGGGATTTATTCGTAATTCGCGTGATGCGGGAAGGCCGAGTTTAGACTTTAAACCTAGCCATCCAGAACTACTAAGATGACGTTCGTGCCTTTCATATTATTATATTGCTTTAATCTAAGTTATTATTTCGTGTGTGTATGTGTATGTGTGTGTGTGTGTGTGTGTGTGTGTGTGTGTGTGTGTGTGATTGTTTCAAATTGCCTTGATTATCATCATTGTTAGAGTCCAGCTTCCAGTTATTTCATTCTGAAAAGAAGTTGACTAGGTGATATCAGCCCCATATTTTCTATGTTTAATCTACATCAGAAATACACGCACACACACACACACACACACACACACATGCCTGTCTCACAATAGTCAGGATTATTTATTACCATCTAACGTATAGCTTCGTAAAGTTGATTCTATTCATTATACTGCTGACAGCAGTATTGTAATCCATTTTGATATTCAGCGGAATAATCATTATTTTCATTTGAATCGAGAATATAGAATGTGAAAAAGCAATGTCAACATCGAGGAATTTTGATATGATCAAATAATTTTGAACCAAAATCTTCATTTTGGCCCAAACTTTTAGTGTAAAGTAATCATCTGCGCTATCCTCTGACCTTTGCCAAAACAGTCTGCTATATTGCCTGGACTTGTATAAATCCGATAGAGAATACCGATAAACAACATGAAGATATGGTGAGGGAAAGGGTTGACGACTATCCGTCGTATAGTTCTTAAAGGTCAAATCATCCCTGAGAAACCATAGAATGACGAAAAGAGAAAGGTCATTTTGTTGATAAAACTCTCACTTAAAAACAAAATGCACTTCTCATGAAGCAAATCATCCGAATATGGAATATAATTATAGATATAAATATAGTCGGCTATAAATGCGTTACCTGTCTACGCTTTCGTTCTGGGTTGGCTTTGGGTTTTTTTTTTTTTTCGTGATTTTTTTTTTTTTTCAGAGGGAAGTTGTTCAATTGTCTCGACTGATGGGGCAGAATATCAATCTGTCATGTTCTCTGAACTTCCCGCCATATCATTGATTTAGTTTGATGTTATTTTATTCAATTTCTGCATATTTTTCTCAAACAATTATGATAAAATTCATACTTTGATATCTGATAAATACGTAATGACAGGAGGTACAATCTAAACTTAGCAAATCTATATTATCTTTGTAAAACACATGGTATTATTCCATATTGTTGAGGAAAAATAATAGCTTATTGATGTGATTCGAAATTGAGTTAGAGAAAGGAGACCGTCATCTTAAGACATTCTTTTATCTTGTTTGAGTAGTTATTAACAGAAATATATGGTATGATAGACATCTAGACATGAACACAAAAACAGCCAAGGAAAAAAAGGATTATTATACAGAGTGGGTTAAAAGTGCGAACGTGAGAACAGCGGGTTAAAAGTGCGAACGTGAGAACAGTGTTATCAGTACTTGTCTATGTAAAGTGTAAAACCTTTGTTTGCTTGTTCCACCAGGTTCAACCTGGAGGTTATGCATCATGAAAGAAGTTGGACACCAACCAACACACGCACTCGGTCACTACGTAATTTCATTTGATTAGCTTTTTTCGGACTAGCGTCTTACTGTGACGTATAGTAATACAAAGAACCGGTGGTTTTTTTTTTCGATTACAATGGACCGAATATCTACTAGTACTTCTGTTCTAATGTAACGTTCTTGTATTATTTATCCAGGGATCCACTTACCGTACGCTGTAAATAATAGGCGCAGTCTAGATCAGTAACTATTTCGCCCTCATCTCAAACACTTTCGTGTAAAGGTTTTGTTTTATTATTTCTCAGGGTAAATAAGACCATATTATTTCGATGTTCTAAGTTTGCTTTTAAGGGAAGGAAAGGGAGGAACACTTCTTCACCTTTACCTGGAGACTGTTTAAACATTCCAGACCGACGAATAGTAGTTTTGAAGCAATGACACTTCTCATGCGAGGAAAATGGAAGGAAATCCTGATTTGAGGTGCGTGTAAGAGTGTACGCTACAATGTTTGCTTTTGTTGTTTCTCTTTTCACATAGAAAGAAGTAAGAATATTCAGACTAGGAGATTCGACACCTGATACATAGTTAAACAAACATTTTATTGCTGAACAAGCGCCACCAGAAGACAGCATCTTGTTTTTCTTCTGTTTACAAATTCGAGCTGGATGGCAGATTGAATTAAAATGACTTCATATACAAAACGCGAGAAGTATACAGCAGGGGCGGATCCAGGAATTCCATAAAGGTGGGGGGGGGGGACGCAGATTAGTTTATAGTTCTGGTGCCACTTCCGGGTTAAATCAGCTGACAAGCGAAAAAAAAAACCGCTTAAGCAATTTGTTCTGACACCATCGATGGGGAGATTTTTCATATTTATATTTTGGTCATCGTGCAATTTTAATGCATACTTATATTAAAAAAAAACGCAGAAAAAAAATCAAAAGGGGCGGGCATCGTCCCCTTTATTATTTCTTTTAATTTGTTTTATCTAACCCCCACCCCCCCCCCCCCCCGCTTGATCCACCACTGTACAGCGATTTCTTACCTACGCTATAGGCTAGTCACCTGTAACCAACATCATTGTCATACATGGCCATTTGTACGTGTGATGATGTATTCAATTGATATTTCGGGGCTTCCTTTTTTGTGATCTCTCTCTTCTGAATCTTCCAAACTATATGGGACAAGTGAAAAAGAGAAGGAGAAAGAAGAGGGGGTAGAAGAAAAAAGAAAAGAAAATGGAGACAAAGAGGAGATAGAGGAAAGAGGAAAAATAAGAAACTGTAAAATTTAAGCCCCCCAATATCTGCTGCAAAACCACAAAATTTTCTCGTGTTTTTTAATTTCGCGAATTTCTCGAGAGCCAAGTTCTTGTTCACACTATGTGCAGTGAATGTCAGTGTCAATTCGCAAAAATTTCATGCCGTGAAAAAATGTCTTGCCTTACAGGATTATGTTTAACGTTTTAATTTATTTTTTCCCGTTTCTCAGAAAGCTACTGCGGAAGCATTTAGCTGTTCCCTCAAAAGGTCATCGACGTAATATGGCTTGAGACGAATCGGCTACTAGACACGCACGAAGGTGAACAGGAAATTAAAGAATCACTCGGAGTTTACTGACCAAGTCGCTACCAATGCCAGCCCCTATTTCATGACAGTACGACCTCCTCCGCGGGACTATTTTAAGGAGACCATCATCGTTCTATACGTTGCTCGTTGATGTTGGTGGTATTGAGGTTTGCTCAGAATGCTGACATGGGTACCTGAAATTGAATGGGTGATTCGTTGAAAATCGATCCGACATGATGGATAGACGAGTATAAGATTGCAGCCTATGTACACCATGTATGCAACTGGCAGGCGTTTACCCACACGGGGTTACGAAAATGTTCTACTTTTTTTTTCCTGCAAAGTGGATGACATTAAAGGTGTTGCTCTTTCCCTCTGCTCATGTTTTATATCACTAGAGTATTAGACTCAAATACGGTTTCTAGCTTAACGAAGAGATCGAAATATGCTAGTTATCCTGAATATGTCAAATCTTATCGATACTCTCGTCTAACTACTAGAAGCATTATTACCCCATAACAATTCGGGCGCATCCAGCGAGACCGACATCCAAGAGTCAAATGGCCCACGAGTTTGACATTGAAAAAACGTCCGTAAGTTATACAGCCTGTACGTCATACAGCCCATGAGCTCGAAACAAGGCAAATAAGACCTATGAGTCCTACACTCGGCAAAAAGGCCCATGAGTTCAACACTAAGCAAATAAGGTCTACGAGTTCGACACTAGGAAAAAAAAGAGGTCCAAGAGACCGATATTACATTACGGGTCTTACTGTGTCGGTCTCGTGAACTTTTTTTTTTTTTTTTTTTTTTTTTTTGGCTCAGTGTCGAACTCATGGGCCTTGATTGCCTATAGAGCGTAGAAATCGTGGGCCTTGTGTCGGACTCATGGGCCTTATTTGCCTAGTGTCGAGCTCATGGGCTGTACGACCCGTGGGCGTCGAACTCGTAACGTGCACTCAACAACTCACGTGCAGATGTAAACATTTGAAATAACTTGTGTTCAGACAATCACGTATACATGATTGTGAGAGATGTTTTTTTTTAGAGGGGAAAAAAAGAGTTGAAATGAAATGAATTAAATCTTCATAACTGATATCATTATCATAATTACTATTATATTATTACCATTGTCATCATGATCAGCGTGCAATCATTATCAGTAGAAGTAGTATTTGTAGCATTTTAATATTGCTATCAAATGGGGTGTGTTTATTGTTGTCACCATGACATAGCTGAACTTTATTATTACATCATTCTCAGTTTATAGAAAGTGCGCATTTCTTCTCGTCTCATGTATCGTTGTAAATAGAGTGCAACTTTAATATTTCAGACTGAAGCTTTCCTTTTGTTCAAAGTAAAAGAAGAAATACATGTAGGCCTACATCAGAACAAACGAGATCAAATCAATTCAGCTTTAACAGTGCTTAAAGTCCAAAGAAATTAGAGGTGCAGTGATCACTCATCAGATCAACGTTAAAGGCATAGACCATTTGCAGATGAAACAAAAGTGCTTCAAAATAGTTCTAAAATGTGAGTTAGGGATAGAAACAACAAATGTAAAAATTTGAACCAGTATAATCGATGTTAAGTATTGTTGAATATTAAGAATATGAACAGCATTTATAATAAAAATGTTTCCAGACTAAACAGTCTACAGTTATGGTTTAATGAGAAAAATAGTGATATCTCCTTTTATTTTAGGCTTTATTGCAAAATTTAATATGGTGGAATGTTTTGTGATACAACTGACCTACACATATGCATCAAAAGTGATATCTTTAACATTTTTAATAACTGCTCCCAAAGGTAAACAAGACCTTTAAGAATGTATGGAAAAACGTTCAATATTGTAACAGTATCAGTCGTTGCTGAAAACATACTAGTAGGTGGTGATTAAAATGGTGAGGAAGTGCTCCGGTAATTTAAAGCTAACCAGCTAGGTGTTGTCGTCTACACTTGCTAAATTTGAAAATGATAATGAAAACAACAAAGAACCATTTTTTTTTTTGACCATCCCTAATTTTGTCTCAGGTAAAATGTATGAATCAAGCAGAGAAAGCAACCATACGTGGGAAAGGAGAGATGAAAGATAAACAGACATAATGATGAACAAAAATGAAGTAGAGTAATCATGGATGATATCAATATTCCACGACTTGGTCTTGTAAGAAAGATAAACGTAGAGGGCGCAAAATTATTCTTACACAATGGTCACATAAAGGGCTCACACGGGTAAATAATACCCCATAGAGACGTGTGTTAAAATTCAAAAAATTCTGTAAAATAGCTGGGAGAAATGAGGTGTTTCATCTTCACTACCATGGATAAGTGAGCTATACCCTGTCATCTATCAAATTTCCAAGGCAGGTACTTCAGCTCAAACTCTGTGCAAGGGTCCGCAAAGCCAGACTACGAGTTCTTTTCACTCAAAAAATTACCTATTTTACGTACATGCACCCAATGAAATATAGTCCCTTCAAATTCCATGAGAAAGCTTTCATCCTCAAACCAAAATGCAGTTTGTAGAGGAATTCATACTCAATATCTGCAGCTATTCACTTTTATGCCAAACTGCATTATTGATTTTTAATTATTTTTTTTCTTCATTTATTTTGGTATCTTTGGTACGAATTTGTGAAGGGGTCTGGGACATTCTATTTTATTTACAGGTGTGAGCCCTGAACAGTTACTGTGGGCTTCCGGAGTACCTATAGTAGGAATTGAGCATGAGCGAGTGGGAGAGGAAGGGAATGGGAGACACGAACATCTCTGACACGAAAACAGGCAAGAAGTTCAGTTATTTATTTCTGTTCTAGACAGTATCACATTATCCATTAACATTAATCGTGGATGGATTACTTTGCTGCAAATTGCTGTCATTCACATTTTGTAAAGTCCGTCTCCCGACAAAACTTTTGTCTTGTTTTGTTCGGGTAGTATACTCTTCATCAGAAGTAACGCAAAAAAAAAAATATAAAAAAATACGAGATAGGAATAGATATACATTGTACATTTTGATGGAAGCATCATGTTCAGAAGGCTAAGTATGTGGATGGCGCTACAGAGCTTACCTAATGTATTTTCACCTGCAAAGTTGTTCAGAATTTGATTTCTGCCATTTCTGCCATATTTCGTTTATGCATTAAAGATGTAAAACATACGATGAAAACCAATGTAACTGAGGAGGGGTGGGGGAATTCTTTGTAATTCAATTTATTATTATCTCTTCTAAAAATAACTCAGAGTCCTCCTCAGGTATTATGTCTCTTTGGGTTTTGGCTTTCTTTAAAGGGAACCCAAACCAAAAGAGCAATGCGGATTGAGTGAAAACAGTATCATTAGTAGAGCACATCAGTGAATTTTTTAGGAAAATCGGACAATCGATGCAAAAGTTATGAGTTTTTAAAGTTTTGGTGTTGGAACCGCTGGATGAGGAGACTACTAGAGGTTATGACGTATGTGTGGACAACAATATAAAGAAAATGTAAAGGGAATTCCACACACACACACACAAAAAAAAATCATTTTTCATGAAACTTACACATTCCAGCAACTTGATACTGACATATTCTATGTTAAGGGTAGCAATATTCCCCATGTTTTCTGAAACCGGTTAGTCGAGTGCTCTTTCATAATGCTAAAGAAGTGAATTTTTGTGGAATATTCTTTATCATTTTCTTTATATTATTGCCAATCATACGTCATAACCTCTAGTAGTCTCCTCATCCAGCGGTTCCAACACCAAAACATGAAACATTCATAACTTTTGCATCATTATTGTCTGATTTTCCTCAAACTTTCACTGATGTCTTCTACTAATGTTACTGCTTTCACTCAATCCACATTGCTCTTAAAGGTTCACTTTAAGTGTGGAATTTTGGGGTAGCTTATAAGAGGGAACTTTCCACATGAGCTCTGCTTTTCCAAGGTCTCCTCGTCTTCATTTTTTTTCCACTTCAATATATCCAAAATGTCAAAGCTGTTGAGCAGTCTGAATGAAGGCAAAAGATTGATTCGAATTGAATTAAACTGAATTGGAAGTGACACACAGCCGTGATTTCTTGATGCTCACAACTTTCCTCCATGGAACTTTCCTCGTCCTGCTTTTCCAACACCTTCACAAGTAAACAGTAATAGCCTTTGTATCAGTAGCTAAGAAACGCTGCATGTAGGCCTACAGCCAGTTGTTTTGTTTTCCATGTGCTCTGGCACTTACGAACCGTTGAAGTGCAGAAGTAGCACTTTAATATTAATTAATATCTTAATATCTTTAGTGTCGGTATAATTACTAACGATTTATAGCCGATAAGCCGATTCCCGACGCATTACGATGAGTCTAGAGTTATATCTGCTTGGCATCACCCAGCCGGCGAGGTCGTCCTTGACTTCAAGTTCACACAGCTGATGTTATTTATGAACGTCATAAACTGCACGTACCTCACGAACTTTACATGGCTAGTCTATAATGCTGAGTCCCTTTTGAATCAATGGCAATATACAACGCGCACAAGAAGGATCTTTGTGCAGTATGTAACAAGAGAGAATAAGTGTTAAAAAACGCAGATACTACATTACTAATATTGTTGATAAGCTTGTGAATGTCTCGTTGCAGAACCATTATGATTCACGTATTGGTCAAATGAGTATGAATTATAAGACTAACAATCTAAACAAACCAAACAGGTTTCACTCACTGCACGCGTGCGCACGGTAAACGATAGGCGAAAACCTTGCTTCGCTTTCGTCTCGATTACTTGAGTTTGAAGGTTCCTGTTGTGAAGTGAGCAGCCCATCCAAGCAAAGGCCTTTTGAACTCGAAGGTGCTTGGGGTATTTTGAAGATCCCAGCATTGATAGAACAAGTGCCATCATAGCACTATAGCATGACTGTCTCTTGAAGGTTTTCTCCCCGAAGCAAAGCAGTGTAAGCTTGATTTTACCCACGGTGGGCTACAGCAGTGCAGTGGTGAGACTTGCCGAGAGCACCGGGCTTACTTCGCTACAGAGTCACGTAGCGTTTGAGCAGCACACCCCCGAGAGCACCGATCGTAGGGTTTCTCCTTACACCTGTTAAGTGAAGCCACCAGGTAGGTTCAGACAGCTCAAAATGTCGTTGCTATAGGCTCCTATAATTCGTAGAAAGAATTGCATTTCCTTTTGTAGTTTCCGTCTTTTGCGCGTTGTTGTTCTCCTGGATTTGGCCACACGTTGGTAGCCTATTCGAACACCCGTTCAGAAAACTAAGTGTAGTATGACTATGTATGTCAGACTGCTTGACTGTAGATTATTACTGTAGATTCTCCAGTTTGGTGGGAGCTTGGGCCAGCTTTGTTTATGTTTTTCGTATTCTCCTTTTTTTTTTTTTCTAAATAGCCAAGGGAACCTTTTTAAGGCATGACTATAAGCTCAAGTGCGTAATCCCAACCGTGACCATAGATACATTGTATGTTTAAATTTTCATTTAAACCGAGCTGTTAGAACCTGGAGCCATCTGCCAGGACCTGTGGTCGCGATTACCAGAGGCTGCTCTTCCAGTCATCCGAGTGATGCAGCCTCCTGTTGGGTCACACATGCTCTAAGAAAAGAGGCATGTTTTTTTACTAGCACTATGCACCGTCACTTTTATTGTACATTAGTGACATTTAAAATCATCCTGTTCACCATGTCACCTCTCACTGACGCACGACAGTTTTACCATCCCGGGATAGTTTCAAGGAACTGCTGAATCGCAGTGAAAGGGATTACTACTTCAAGGTTCAAGGTTCAAGGGGGAATTGATCTAAGTAGGGCCTGCAATTGTACTTACCAGGTATGTTAGTATTGGCAGACTGAAAGGTTCCGTACTCTTCATGCAGGATCACATAATATTCGTGTGCATTCCAATCAGATTTCATTAGAAGAAAAAAAAAGTAAAGCGGGGAAAAAAAAATCAAACCAAAGATGACCGGGTGGTACTATGTAATTCATTGTACGTGAAGCAGCAAGCATTTTACAATATTCGGTAATGCAGTTTACCAGCACGCCTCGATCCCATGCCATGATAAATGCAGTATGCACACTCGCTTTTGACAAGGTACAATGTCCAATCGGAAATCGAGATACTTGCTGTCAACGCACTACTATAGTCTATGGTAACAGTCACAGTGTACAAACTACCTAAATTTTTATTACCAATTAATGACATATGATATGTATATATATATCAGTGGTCTGTCAGAGCTACTGAGTGTCCCTGAAACTTATATGTTTCTTTATGTCTTGACGAGGAATACAAAAGTTTCCCTGATTTGGGTATTATATTTTACGTATTTCATTTAACAGACTCGACCCGAATCCTTTGACTGCAAGACAGACGCACTCGGCACACTGAGCCACCATTCGTTTTGGATAAGATTTGTTCTGGTTTATATCACCGGATAATGACAAGAAAATCCCGAAGCAGGTGCTTTTGATAGATTTAATGAACTCATCAAGTATACGATGCGTTATGCCCTGTAGGGCCCTGCATCGTACACATCCAGATCCAGAGCCAGACACAATGCGTTGAGTCATAAACGCTACAAATGTTGTTCCCATGTCTGCCCTGCGTTGTGTGTCTTTTAACAAGGTTATGCAATTGATGTCTCTTGTGTAAATGTGTATTTATGTGTTTGTGTGTGTGTGTGTGTGTGTGTGTGTGCTTATATGGTTGGACAGTACATAAGCGGTAGATGTCATGTGACAGACATATTATTATCATAGTAATAATATATACTTCGAACATCAATGTTGCACTCAATGAAAGGACGTGCGTTATGTGAGTGTGGTATACCTCTAGTGTATTTTTATGTTATTTATAGCTGCTGGGCTGGATTCTAGTGGATTTGAATTTGTGGATGTGGATTAGTCATTGATTCGTTAGTGTTTTGTTCAGCTCGCTTTTGTTCAGCTTATTGAAGGGGCAGGTTCGTCACAAATCTGTTTTCCCGGTAGAAGGCAGCGAACCGCCCTGTTCAAGCCCCACCCCATAGACACTGGGAGGTTGGAGGGGGGGGGGGGGGATGCCGTGGTTAGCTGTACCCTCAAGCACGTTGACGAGGGTCCCGAAAAGAGGTCGGGTCACGGCTCCACGTCTATTTTGCATACAATCGCACGGAGACGACGGTGATCGCCAGTGTGCATTCGACCGTGAAGCATCGTAAACACGCGAGCGGCGTGTGTCTCTTGTTTGTTATCTTGGAACCCTGTCTGGGAACGACGTCTAGGGCATCATGTGGTCTCCTTTCGATGAATGGTTCTTGTCTTCAGGCAGGTTCCTGGACTACAGCTGTATTTTGTTGTAGTACTTCGTACGATAAAAACGTGGGATTCTGGGACTGTCTTGGATATACAGTGAGCGGGAGTTGAGCGTGATCCCGGGCCATGATCGCCCCAGTTTCCTTGAACTGTGGTCATTGTATACCAAGGAGGTACTAGGCGAGCTTAGTAGGCACTAGTCTGGCTTCCAGACCCTCTGCTCGTATTATTTTGCTATACTGGATATTGACGCCCTCAGGCGGCGACTTCGTCACCGCGGGAGCGGAGTCTAGTTGGCAAAGGGTCTGGAAACCAGACTAAGTAGGCACCTGCCTCCTATTCTAAACTTCTATCATATTCATTAGCATACGTTCTGGGTCATAGGCCTATAGCTTTTCAAAAACAAACAACTCGCACAAAACGACAGAAAGTACACGACCCTTCTCTGGCAGTAAAAGATCACACAATGCTAAGGTTTGATTTTCAGAGAAAGAGAGGGTTTTGCGCAAGAGAGTTTGGTGTCATTACAATCGGACGAAAAAAAAAAGAGCATTCTTGGCCGGAATATCAAAGCTTCATAAAACCATGGTTTTTGCTGCAACGCCGTACGCAGATTGGATAAGTGAACTATTAAGGCCTGTACATTGTACAATAGCTTTGAAGCTTTTCCACTGTTCTGTTGAATCTAAAGATTGTCTATAGGATACAGTGTGACAGTGTAGGTGTACTTATCAAAATTATTGAAATTAGTGATTATTGCGTCGAGTTGGATAAAAATTCCCGCTGCTATAAAGGATCAGAACCATCACTACATGGCTATCGGGCAAATCAAGATCGGTATATAGTGGATGTGACGCCTATATTATTTTAGTATAATAGCAATCAGGAAGTCGGTGGTTCGAATCCAACCCAAGTATGTACAATACAAGTGTTAGCCCATGATTTTTATCATGGTTACTACTAAAACACTGAATAGTACTAGGTGTTTATTTACGTCGATGAAAGACATTAGTTAGAACTTAGATACAATTAGTTGCATGAAAATATTATATGCAGTAGAGTCTAATAATTATTCACTTCGTTGTTGCTAGGAAGACCAAGCCTCGGACAAGCTTTACACGGTTGTTTTAGGGCCCCTTGTTTGAACAGAGGATTACTTGCCGTGAGTTTGATTTGGTGTCGGAGTAATTGTGTCAGAGCCGGTTATCGAATGAGGTGCTAGACATTTTGTGATGAACGAAATCACTTTACATTTTTGACATTGGTGGTATACTAAATGTAGCAATTTCGTGAAAACGTCTGAAACAGCTGCACTCAGTGTAGATAATGTATCTCGACATCGGCTGCAAATGTTCCATATTCCATATTACCCCCATCCCACCCCCCCCCCCCCAATCGAAATCATGGTGGCTTCGAATATGAACGGTGGAAAATATGTGAATCTGGACATGCTATTGTTGCCTCAATATACTATACATGCGATATATTATGTTCACACAGTGTTGATCTAGCCTCAAGCTGCTCTCTTTTGTGAATAACGTATCCCTACGTGATCTCATGTCGAACTTGAAAAGAGACATCGAACGTCACGTGGGAAAAAGAAAGAGCGATTGCTCCTTAGGTCTGCAACAAAACAAAATTCGTCCTTGTGTCACTGTATAAAATGTATATAATGCCTCCGAATGTCGTTGTCGTCAGTTTGAGTTTTGTGTTTGTTAATTTCCTTGTTTTACTTTGAGAGTGGGGCTGGCCTTCCACACACCGGGATGATTTTGTTGACGTTCAAATTCTGAATTTTGAAGAAATCTTAAAAGAAAAATAAATATATTGATATCAAATTGGTCTGTAACCCCCACCCCCCCCCCCCCAAGATGCAATGGGGAAAGTGAAGACGGTCGTGAATGATGATGAATAGATTCGATGTAGCCGCGTAGAGCCGTCAATAGCCAAGCTTCTATTGACAAAATGATATATGTATACGCTTGTTGAAAAGTTCATAGCAGCGACAATTTTTTTTTTTATGGATGACAGCAGAGTTCATACGGTGCCAAAAGAAAGAAAGAAAGAGAGAAAAAAGAGTCAGCTAGGTGAGACAATGGAGTGGAACCGGATGATAATTTAGGAAGCGAGGAAACGTGACAGTGGTTTGGACAATCGATGGTCTCACTATAAATTGATATCACATACACACTGCTCTTCCTGACACTGATACATGTACTGCAGTATTCATCTGTAGTTGTACATGTAAGTTTAAGGACTAAACCTTGTCGTATTACCGTACACTTTTCATACGTCCTTTGTCTTCCACTAGATAGATCCAGATGTTTTGTTGTTGTTGTTGTTGTTGCTGCTGCTGATGATGATATCCCATCGCAAAGCCTAAATGGGAGAGCTCCCCCAAACACAAAAAACGTGGATTCGCCGAAAAATCGAAACACATTAGTTAAGTCTGAAGGAGCCGTGCATAAGTTATCATTCTCCTTTTTAAAGTTTTCATTCATTCAATGTGCTGCTCTTTCACGAAGGGAACTCTTCAGCGATATTGTGCTGTAATAATAAAACAATATTAATATAAAAAGAATAATCACAAATGTCTTCTGTATGGGCCTTTAAAACACTTGATTTGGCTTCTTCGGAGGGTGTAAAGGCAAAACGTGTATTGCTTCGTCTCAGATGATAGATTTAAGCATAAAGGGAGGGGAGCAGATGGATTACTGAATGTTTAGAAAATAGTTTCGAAATTATTCAAAGTCATGAAATTTACTACCGAATTCATGCGTTCAAGAAGTGTAATTCCACAACATGTTCAAACTGACGTAAGCATGATAACACAGGAAAATCAGACAAACATGCAGAATGGTGGAAATGAATGTATAGATTCAGACGTGAAATAACCAATTTATGAATGTCTGAGTTAAGCATATTGTAGGAAGTGATTATGATAATGTCATAGTTATGTATTTCACTAAATTCTGTTGTTGTTGATCAGGAAATCAAAAGTTAGTTAAGTTTTATCTTTTGAATCAAATTATTGTAGTCTTCTATTGGCCTACCAATGATGACTATCAAGGGAGAGAAGATTGCAGCTGCGAAATTATCAACCAAATACATGTATACAATTTGTGGTCGCATCTTCTTGTACGCGTGTGTGCAAATTGCGCCAATATCATTATACGGTGAACGCATGTTGTTGTTTTTTGTGTTTTTCTACTAGTCTCGTCCAGATTAACGTGCCATGGAATCAATGTAATATGTAGGTCTGCAAGGAATGTCCGCTTTTTATCTGTGGTATGGAATTATTTCATCTCTTTATGAGTGAATAAATAATGATCAACAGTTTTCTTTGCATCAAATCATACTCGAGAACCTATAATGACTTTCATAGAAGAATAAAAAGTTCAGGAATAGATGCTCAGAAGCTGAGAGTTTTTGACCTGGTGTTTTTTTTTTATGGTGCAAACCATCATCACCTCGTTTTATGTGCATATTGTGAAATTGCGAATAATATCATTGTTCTGTGAAAATGTGCGATAATTACTTCTTCGATATTTGTATTCTGTCTGATTTAACAATATTTGTGTTTCATATAGTTTGAGTTTGTCTGTGTCATTTTCTTTTCAGCAGTTGACTTAGAGTAATGTTTCCCTTTGACGATACCAGCACGTTGCCCTCAGCGAGTGTCCTTGTTTGAAAGCAGAGAGAGTTAAGATTCCACGTGACCGTTTGTTGTTTTGCTTTCGTTACAATACTGTACAGAGAAATTGAGAACTTATTTTTTTATTTTCTAACTTCTTTTCTCGCCCCAACCCATCATTTAAACTATGCAAATGAGTATCTTTCATTCGTATTCCATTTCAGAGCGAGAGAAGAACATGCCTGGCCTAATCAAGGACACCAAAGACTCGTCAAGGCAACAATGTGAAACAATGAAGAGGCAAGAAGACCGGAGACACCAATCGTCTGCATCTATGGACAGAACCCATATTCCAGTCCAAAATAGCAGTGATTCGCACAGGACGTCACAGCGGACAGAAATCCCTACAACGAAGCGATCGAGACAAGACGAGTCGCCTGGCCGAGATGTATGGGGGCCGATGTTCAAATCGCGACAAAATTTTGTGGACATGCATTTATGTTGAACAGACTGGAAGAAAAACTACAGAATGCGTCTAAAAAGGTCGTGTAAGTGTGTGGTCATTTATGTTAAAGTTCACTGCCAAGTGCCATTGGACAGCAAGACGTCCACTTCGTGTTTAATCAACCACACCAAATTGCACCAAAGTGTAAAGCTGGTCAACATCTCATAGACATGAACATTTTAAACGGAAGTAACCCTGATGTGTCATCATATCTGGGTAGATTTCTTCACTGAGACTCTCTTCAAGGCTTCCAGAAAGATGTCAAATAGTTCCAGTGTAATATTGCAAAGTATGACAGATTTTCCCATAGGTGTTAACATTCTGTTGTCTTTTCTCGCCGTTTTACTCGTGAATTTCTAATATGATCCCTTTCATCTTATAGGATCTGAAGATATATTTATGTTTTTCTGTTATTATTAATCTTATCATTACAATGAAATGTAGCAGCATTCCTGAAAACTCTTCATTGAAATCGGAGGGCAGTTTGTGTTAAGCAGCTCACCTGAGCCGAAGGCTCAAGTTGAGATTTTGCGATCATTCACGGTCCGGCGTCGACGGGTTGTCCATCTTGACTCGTGCGTAAACTTTAACATTTTCTGCTTCTTCTTCAAGTTTCACGCTATCATCTTCTTCAGAATGTGCAGTCAATTTTTCACCAAACTTGGCTGGTGATAGAATATACATGTATATTTAGTCAATCGGTCACCATGCCTACTGGAGTACCTGAAGGATGCCCCAAACCACCAACTTAAAGAATCTTTTAAAATAGCTCTTTTTCCCTCAGAAATAGTAATGATTCAATGCTATGAGGTTATTGTCGAGTATACTTTTAACCCTTGGGGTCGGGACCGAATTGGGGCAAGTTTGACTTTCATTTAAAAAAAACGCTTGACATTCTAAAACTAACTTGGCAGGTATCGGATTGTCACCAGTTGTAATATAATGACATATACAAAAGAACACCATGCCCTTCTGAAGGTTCCCAAAGCGCCCCCCCCCCCCCCCAGTTTATACGTATGTTCTATGTGTGCGTGTATGTACGTGTATTATGCATTTAAATCATACTAACGAGGTGTTATAATTTGTGTATCAAAATCTAATGCAACAAGAGCCAGATGTAATGAGACACCCCCGTATTATTGAACCTTATTACAAGTTACTGCAACATGCAAGTCTGCAGAATAACACGTTCTCCAGTTTTGTCAAGTGATGAAAGAACTAAAGTACCCCGTGAGCATATAATTTAGCTTATTGTATGTCTGTTCGTACGTAGACTCGGCTATCTACGCAAATTTTACAACAAATATGTTATGTGCATATACGAGTGCAATATGAACTTCTGAAACCTGTCGTAGATTTATACATTCGTTTCCGAGTCATCGGTTTATATGTACATTCATTTTCTATATTCCATCGATTGCTATTTTAAGAAGAAATTCACTCCAAAATTTTCTCAATTTCAAAAGAAACAAAAAAAAAAACCCTGCAGAACAGTGCAAAAATGATCAAAGTCGGACAAAGAAGTTATGACATTCTGAAATTTCATCTTTTTTTTTTTTTGCAAACACTTTGGACCAGTTGTTATGAATATTTAAATCGGCGAGTTGACAATGTCATGCTCTCACAATTTCGTATTCATTTCACATACAGAATTGGCAAAAATCTCATTTTAGACCTGCATAAGTATAAAACTTGCCTAAAACCACCCATATGATGAAATTAAGGACAAAAAAAAATGCTAAATCTGGACAAATTTGTATGGGAATATGCTTTTATCTGTATGAACTGCAAATACCAATTTTTCCGAATCCTAACATACATGAAAAATTGCTCGCTCATTTGAATATTTATAAGGACTGGTCAAGACATGTTTTCCGAAAAAAATGTGAAATTTCAAGAATAAATAATGTCATATTTTTCTTATTTCTTATCCAATTGTTGTCATATTTTAAACGTTCTGTAGGAAATTTCTCTTTCTTTTTGGAGTTTATTTATATATTTGGTGGCTTTCCTCTTTAAGAAACTTTTTATCAATCTTTTAAAGTAGTGAGTACATCGTATACCATCCATATCCACATTTCCTAGGTATCTATAGTGTTTGAAAGGAATAATGGCATATTATTTTGTGCAGGGGAAGAATGTAGAAATCACCATTTTAAGAGGCATCTTGAAGATAATGACACGTAGTTGAAAATTTTCCAATTATTAGGAATTGCATTTCATTTGAAATAGTATTATTACAATATTTGATAGTGTATGATTCCTGCGCGGTGAAACGGAGAAAAAAAAAAAACATCGGAGGCTCTTTATTCAGGATTTTTTACGATTATTGTGACTCCCTGCTCTGCAGGAGAGGAGTCTAACGCCATTATGTATCACGAAGCAAATAGTAGAGCGCCACCTGTTGTTGGGTTTAAACTATCGCTCATTTTGGACGTCAGAGGTCGCTTTGTTGGGTGTCGATGTGACAATAATCATCATCGTCATTGTCATCCATATGTATTATATAAGCCTTGTTGTTATTATTCTATTCTCCATATATTTCCGGGTAGGGCGTGTTCGTGCGATCACTTCCTTAAGTGAGAAAAAAAGAAATTGTACAAAGGCTGTTATTTTGATACATGATTACATTAATTACACCGTTGGAAAACATGTGTACAATTTGCAGTCTATAGCTGCCCTTTTCATGCGTTTCAAGACATTCCCAAGCCTCGTTTAAAGAAAATAGACTTAAAAAAATTAAATATGATGCGGGGAGCATCCGTAACCAACTGATTCTTTTCATGCTTTTATATAGCTCTGTGGTATAATCGGCAGCTAAACTTCCCAATTTGCATTTGTGCCGGTCAGTTAAAAAGAAAAAGAAATCAAAAGAAAAAGAAATTGCATTGATTGTTATCTTATTCTCTTTCTTTTATTTTTCGTAAAGGAGTTAGTATTTTTGATATGTACTTTTGATTTTTATGTTATTTGGTGTGAACGGGTCCCTCTTATTCTGCCTTATTCACCACTAGTCTTGCCGATTTTGCAAATGGTTTTTAAGTGCTCAACCCGTGACCCCGCATTTTGTGATAAAGGGGAATGAGGTTGTATCTCCAGACATAAGAGGTATATTTTCTCATACACACACGCACACATATTTTATTGCTATATTCTCAAGGTCGGTTTTGATATCACCTTCTCTTCACTTGCGCAACCCCGCACCCCGAAGAAAGGGAAGATGAATTCCGACATTGGTGAAATGGCCCATTAGTAATAGCGGTATTCTTTTTGTACATGTAATTCTAGCCTTCTCGCTTTCATTACTAAAATGTTGTATGCTGAACTTAAAATAGGTTATGAAATCTGGGTGTTTTGTTATTACAGTAATGTTACAAATACTCCAAACGCATGCTGCCTCGATTTTTGATATGTCTCGGAATACATTAATGTGTAATAATGTGTATCGATGCTTTTGTCTGTTGATCCTATTTGAATGAAAATGAATAAAATGCTTAAAGATGATTTCTGTAGTGTACACATGTATTTTGGTTTAGTTGGTTAAGTTTTATGTCTGTGT
Source organism: Diadema antillarum (assembly GCF_040938485.1). Taxonomy (NCBI): domain Eukaryota; kingdom Metazoa; phylum Echinodermata; class Echinoidea; order Diadematoida; family Diadematidae; genus Diadema; species Diadema antillarum. The sequence goes on from NW_027272044.1 coordinate 218,621, forward strand.
GTGTGCACGTAATTGTAGACGTGGGAGATGTATGCTTTCTATAGCCGTACTTTCTTTACAATTCTTTTGTCTCTTTGTTGCTGGCTTTCCTCACCCCACCCCACCCCACCCCACCCCTTCCCGAGACTGCATGATTAAAAATGATGTCGTCTTGACGTCAAAGTCCTTTAGATGTCTTTTCTCCGTGAGGCGAATCTTCGTGGTAATGAAAGGATTTACGTAATTAATTCATTACGTATTCTGTTGGTGTCTTTGTTGTTTCTTGCCAATTAGCGCTTTGTGGACCATAACGGACCAGATGGGACGAAAAGAGACTTGATTTCTGTCGCAGAACCCTGGTATTCTTGGTGTGTCCAAAGGCATACAGCGCAAGATAACTCGTTTTGCAATCAAGTAAGGATACAACTGTACAGGAATTAAGAGCGAGATAAGATACATGTAAAAGAAAAAAAAACATTTCATTGTGAATTTGTCATTTGTTTTATTTGAGTTACTGTGATTTGCAAACTGAAGAAAAGTAGACCTACCCTGCAAACTGTTTCGTTCAGGAGAAAGGGTCAAAGATCTGTGTTCAAGGTCAAATGTCAAGATCAACGAAAATCATAGGTATATTCCCCATTAAGCAAGTGAAAGACCAGTCTTGTGGCAATCGAATATGATACACGTTTTATTGATGGCAGAAATCCCAAGGTATCCAATTTATCCTAATCGACTAAGCCCTATAGTCACATTGACTAGTTTCTATGCTGGTGGATGTTCAGTGTGTTCGATACTGCTGCCTGAATGACACCTAACGTGCAGACAAATATTGTGAAACTGCATAATATGAGAACTCGTGTTTTGCTGTATCATGTGTTCCCCTGAGCTTCTATGTTAGAGTGTGTGTGTTTGAGTGTCTGTGTGTTTGCGCGCGTGTGTGTGTGTGTGTGTGTGTGTGTGTGTGTGTGTGTGCGTGTGTGTGTGTGTGTGTGTGTGAGCGTTGTGTATGTTTGTTGGGGAGATTGAGGTGAGTGTGTTTTGTGTTCTCTTTGACTGAAGTCATTAGTTTCAGATATTGCTTGTGCATGATCTCTAAGATGCCGTAACCCACCCCACCCCACCCCCCTCAAAAAAAGAAAAAAAAGTACTGGGAAAGTCTAAACATGTAATTATTTGTGCATCATTCAAAAGAATCTAAGGTATTTTCCCCCCTTTTTTTAATGATCCGTTTCGCTGTAGGACAATGCTACGATGATCACTAATGGTCCTGTATCAGCATCATCAGAGGGATATCCCCACGCTCTGACAATACATACGCGCTCCACTTTGTGTATCTCTCCCCACTTTCACCACGTTCTTACATTCATTCTTTCCCTTTATTCCTAGTCTGTCTGTGCCTGTTCGTTTGTCTGTCTGCCTGTCCCTTTCTCTCTCCCTCTCACACACTCTCTTTTTTCATTTGTGTGTATCATAACCCATTCCATGTAACCAGTATGTTTAGTAGGCCTATTTCATCAAGATCCCAGTGTTCAATGCTGGACCACAATGTGTACCATTAATGTGGATTGTACGTTGTGTGCAAGGTGTAGTAACGGTGAAATGTAAGTATAGGAGCTGGCAATAAAATTCCACATTTCGAAAAGAGAGAGAGAGAGAGAGAGGAAAAATAAAGATGACATAGACAAATATTGCATCATATAAACACTAAACGAATCAATTTCACTCAAAATAAGTTAAACTGCAGTAGTTACATGTTTCATTTTGTTCTTTTTTATTTCAATAATTTAAATCTTGCCCCACTTCCAGCGACGCAAACAACACATGATCTTAAGACTGGAAGCAAGACTAGTAGATAAGCTTCGGCACATAATTACGTTCAATAAATAACGGTATTTTATCATAAAAATTGTTTGCACTGTAAAACCTACAATCAATAAATATATGTATATCTATATTTAATGTGCATACATAAAAATACGAATACCAAGTACATGAAGAAATAGTCGCATAGTTTATAATAAATACGGGTTAAAATGAATGACTTTCTTACCGAAAGATAAAATATGCGACGGAGAACTCCCTGCGTATCACATCACAGAAGATATAAATACTTTAACCTGAATACCTGCTTGCATGGCAAAATACAAATGTCATAAACACTGCAGTTACGAAAACTGTAACTGCCAACATCTAGCCTCATTTAAAGAAAAAGCTAAGTAGTTGCCGACCTGACAAGAACGCTGATGAAATAAAAATGAAGAATTATTTTTCCCTACCAGATGATACCTTGATGTAGACGGTTAAATACCGAATAAATTTTTAGGCTTTTAAAGAAGTGGGCAGAAATAGAGTTATTGACATGGAGCTGTCATATTATCATCAGAGAGGATAACGTTTGGTATTAAGATGAATATCAGGTCAAAACAGTTGTGACCGATAGCATATTGACATATCCTTTTAAACGCTGGTGCCAGCTTCTCTGCTTCAATCTGGAAAAGGCCCCTAGGCCTATATCTACCTAATTTAAGGCTATAAAGATACTTCTGAGAAAGAGAGATGGGAGAAAAGTGGAATTTTAGCCATTACCCTTGCTCTACAAATAACGATGACAGAGATAATGATAATGCTCTCCGACCTACGAATTATGAATGCTGATTTCTTTATCCCACTCTCTTCCTTGTGCCTCGCGGGTAAAACGCAGTCGCAGTATGCGAAATATGCTTTAAGAAGAGTTAATCTTACTTCTGGCATTCTGGCGTTTGTCTAAGACACGATAAAAGAAGCCGGCGAATGATCTACAAATACGATTTCTTGGCCATTCTGTTTCCCATTCAGGCCTATAGTCACAGCATGATATGACCTTTCCGTATAAAAGGGTGCGCTCTAAATTTGTCATCTTTTCCCTACGTTTGGCTCATTGCCAAGCCTCTGGATTAACATGCAATATTCCCTGCAATATAAAAATGTTACGTATTAATAGTACACCAACGTCATATCAGAATACATCTAACATTCACCCGAATTGTTTGAATACTTTGGCTTGTTTTGTCATGGACATGATGTTTCAAATGTATTCTTAATGCATGCAAAAGACGAAAAGAGAAAGTGTACACTTATTCTTCTTTAAAATCATGATACATTCCATAGCGTGCTAGGACGATACTATACAGATATAATCAACACATTACGCAGAATGTGCGATCTTATCGGAAAAAATATGTCTCTTTTCTTTGGAGGATGGGGTCACTAAGATAAAAGTCATACACTGTTATCGCATCATTTACAACAACAATAAAAAAAAGATGATAAAGAGATGTTTCCTACCAAATTCTACAATCTCTGTAAACCTTTTGACAGGACCCACCAGTGGGTTACATCATATTAACCATAGTCCGTATACAGAGTGTGTGTAGATGATAGCACGTCCATGTAGGTTGCCTGAAAAAGTCGAGGCTCCCGAATTAATATTCGTTGCTGATTCCGAATGTTATTCAAAACGTATCAAAATCAGCACAAAACAAAACAACTCTAAAGCGGAAAGAGTACAAACATTGCAGATGTAATCAAACAACGTTTGGCAGATCGTTCCCCTGCTCGTCTGCCCGACCCCGCCTCCCCCCCCCCCCCCCAAAAAAAAAAGAAACAACAAAATTCATAATACAAAACAAAAATACTGCACTTCACATCACTTGGCACATACAACTTTGATCTCAAATACTTATATGTGAAAGAACTCTTTTAACACCGAGCACAAGAATCTGAAGATCAATATTTTCTTTTCAATATCTAGTCTCCCATGCCAATGCATTATCTCATCTCCAGCAATGACAATTCTACTGCTTAAGGATAATGGCAAGGGGAAGTTTGATGGATCGATCAGGAGAGCCTAGTTACAACTCACCTGATGATGTGCAGGAGGTAACTACACCTTAATGAAATTTGAAACAGTTAGTGAAGATCAAGGCAGAGTCGCGGAATAGGGATGATTAGACTCTTCTTCTCTGCCCCCCCCCCCCCCCACACACACACAAAACCACCAGTGAGTGGGAGAAAAGAAAGAGAAAAAGAAGAGAAAAGGAAAAGGAAGAAGAGGAAATAATAGCAGAAGAAGACTAAGAATAGGACGAGAAAAAAAAGAAGAGGAAGAAAAAGAACGAAAGAAAAAGAAGAGCCCTCCATGAAGGTACTGTTGTTTTAAATCTCTGGTGGGTGAAATAGCTATCAATATACTGCGTATTGTCCCTGTTTGGCGCCAGGTGAACAAGGCGTAAGTTTGTAAAGATATTCTTTTGGTGAACAGTTCATGAAACCGGCAAAAAAGCGACTAATGCCCGTAGATAGCTCACTGATAGAGAACCTAAACGTTATGCGAGTCGAGAATTCATATCTAAAGTGTCTGTCGGCATTGCTCTTTATCAATATTATCAACACTTTCATAAATATTATTGATCAAAATTAATGATTATGATTACATTCAACTACAACTTCACGGAGAGTCAACACTAACTGAAGCAAATTAGATAGGAGTGCCGACAGCACGACGAATAAACAACTTCACAGAATAGCACCAAAATGTCTCGGCAGTAGGCCTATATAAAAGCAGCGTATAATCACGTAAAGGAAATAAAACGAATAAAGAGGCTTGCATCTGCCCATAGGAATTGCACTATTATTCTCCATTGGAATGACGAGGAAACCTTTATGACAGGAGACTTAATGAAACAATGGGTATGGACGAGCAGACGAAAGCTGACCTTCTGGCAAGAGTTTGCAACAGGGCAATTGCAAAGACGTACAGGCAATAAATACAGTGGATTGGCAAAATACGTGATTGCGTGTCAGGCATGCTCGGGGTGGCTCACGAGCGTGTCTCTCGAATTGACACAAAGACAAGGTTTCTTTCCAGGAACATAAATATACAAATTTAATATGAACCCTGGAGTTGATTCGTGTGTCAACTTAAAGCACATAAGATTAAAAAAACAACAACAAATAGATAATAGTGCCACTTTATTCCTTATATTATATTGACTATAATTATGAATGACAGAGAGTTAACTGTCTTCAAGAACTATCTGTTAAAAAAAGTGGTATTTTGGCCTGCCAGTAATTCTCTCCATATTCTTCATTCAGAGAGTAGATGGGGGGGGGGGGGGGGGGGGGGGGGGGGCTACAGGAATGAGTCGCATTGCCCACGTTATCATGTAATACAGCGGATGTGCTACACGACTTAACAAAACTTTGCACTCAATATGCCACATATTGGCAGACTCGTGCGACCTCTAAGGAGAAAAGGCCATGCACAGGAAGTCATTGGTTATTAACGTAGCTTTTTTCAAGACTTTTTCTCATGGCAATGAAAATAAAGAAAAAAGAAATGCAGGCCATGTTTCTGGCTCAATAGCTGACAAGCTCCCATTTGCATCTTGTGCAGTAATTACAAAGAGTTAGATCTTGAGTCAACGATTCGTCAGTGGACTCCGCACAGCATTTATTCAAATCGGATTAATGTTTAGGTAAGTCAGTGAGGGAGTGTGCCGTGTGTTCTGCTTGACGACAAACTTGGGCAGGATGACTCGAAGCAACGTCATTTGTAACTCCCTTGTTGACACGCTATGCACAGTACGCGGTCAACCTGGGAAGAAGGTAACTTTGTTTTATAGTACATGTACACCACCATACTGCAAAGAGTTAGATAGCTTTATGAAAGGCAACATGTTTAAAAGAAAGAGAGAGAAAGGGAAAGTACCCACTACATGACTTTCAACTCTACGTTTCTCAAAATATCACAATATGCAAGCTGACTCATAACTTTCTAAACATCAGTATCAGTAAACTTTTACATTTCCTTCTGATAAAAGCTTTTTTAATCATTTGTCACAACAACTTTGTACATCTGTTTTTATAAATAATGAATGAGAGTATCAAAAATAAACTGGAATGCTTTTAAAATTAGAATGGCGGGCATAAGAGTGAGTGCGAGAAAAGCCTCGGTTACGTCATCAAGAATGAAGCTAGCGGTGAAAACGCGTTCAGTTCGCATTCACATCCTACACGCACTCTCCGCGGTACAATTTCCCACTGCTCGAAGTATTGACCTGACTCGTCTTGCGCACGCGCGCACTCGTCCGTCCTTCTGAGCATGCTCATTTCAAACGTTCGTTCGACACATCGTCCGGAACCTGCAGAAACAAATTAAAAGAGATATCGACAGAGAAATAAACAGAAGGTGAGTAAAAAAGACAGAAGCACCGAACAAACGCATTACATAAAGATGTGCTCACACATTATCAAGACAGTTTTAGCACGAATTTAACTGCGAGGAGGACTCCTCGTATGCTTTTCACCCACCATGACGCCATTATACACCAGTACAGTACCCACTATTACGTCATATACACCAGTATACTTCTTACATAGAACGTATACCGGTACACACTACACTCAGGTGCTTTTGCGGTACAACTTTTGAACTCGTTTAAGAGAATGACAGACCGTGTTTGCAATCGTGTGATGCATAAGTTACGAATAGAGTAAAAAAAACGATACTCAGACAGATTGACTTGAATATGGATTATGCGATGAGAGCCTCACAGACTGTCATAGAGGCATAGTTTGCCCTTTTCTTCTATTTTTTTTTTGGTTTATTGTTATCACCCCATAAAACATTTAATCGACGAGAGTTCTTTCATGATGAAACGTGTTCCCTCCTTACATTTGTATGAATATAACATTTTCGTCTAACCAATTCGATGGTTACAAGCTATTTTGCGGGGTGGTGAGGGGGCGGAACAGAGAGCAAAAGCGAGGTGCATGAGTGCTCGTCTTCAAACATGAATACCAAGAATTTTTAGAGTCTTCAGGAGGAAAAAAAATAGAGAGACACCGACAACCGTTACGGGGCGTTGGCCTTTAAAATGAAATGATCCTTGTCATACTTCGTCGATATGAAGGGCAAGTTGAAATGGGAGGAATTCCAGTAGGCGGAGAAAATAGCGAACATACCAACTACGCCGTACAGTTACACAGTGATTGATCAACACAGCATGATAGTCCTGGTTTTTACTTCTTATCATTTTCTTCTCTCTGTCTCTCTCCCCCCCCCCCCCCCCCCTCCATTTGAAAGATTGCACGTGCGTGCCTCCATGTTATTCTCGGCCGGCAACGTATCTGCTTTTACCATGCCATCAAGAAAGTACCTTAAAAGGTCATGGAACCAAGGCGTTTGCCCCGATCTCGGATAATTAAAAGGCCACGAGCACAATGGTAGTACAGTCTTCTCTTACCACCTCTCTCCCACCTTTCCCCCCTCCTTCTCGGTGGGGGTGAGACAATGGGGTCTCTGTCCTACCCTGGGTAAGGATGCGCTCCCGCCATGCACGTACCGGGCCTTATTTCTTAAGGAGCAAGGAGGGGGGGGGGGGGGGGCATTATGCTTATGATGGAGAGCCGTATATTATCATCGTACCCTATCGGATAAACATTACCGGGTGGTTTGAAGATTTCCTCCTCCCTCCATCCTTTTCACCAGCCCCCTTCCTCATTCCATCGTTCCATCTCCCTGTTATTTCCGCCCCTTTTACTATAATAATGCTTCTGGTCTACTACTCTAGGGGGACGTTGGTCGGGATGAGTTTAGCAGTGATACGATGTATGCCATGCAAAGTAAAAGTTTCCAGGGCCCCTTTTATCAAGAAACGGCTGGGCATATCGCTACTTTAACCAGGTCCTTCATTCATCCCGAGCAATGTTGAGTATCCCTACAGATTCAAGCACTTTTTAAAATCATTTCATTCACCCACTCATTTATCTCACCACTTATTTGATTGTTATTTTACCAGGGTTGTAGCTTAGTGAGCTATTTCATTCCTTTTAATCTACAACAGCAATAAAGAAATTCACTTTCGGATAAAGATGTGTTTTAGCATGCGTGTGTCGCGTCTGCCACCATTTTCTCACCCATTAAGCATCCTTCCGCCCTGGTGGCGTCACAGGCTACCTCGTTGATGTACCGTGGGAAGTAATCCTCCGATAACTCCGTCGTGACGATACAAGACGTACATAACTGAAGGTATCCCTCTCCATTCGGGGAGTCGTTTCTTTCGCAGTAACCGATGGTACTCGTTTCTAAAGAGAAAGGGAAGTGTGTAAATGCAAATGTCGATGGGTCAGACAGGGATATTTATCCTTTCTCTAATTTTTCAAGGCAAAATGTTGTTCGTTTGCATTATATAAACAATGATAACCTATTATCAAATTGATGTTCAAACCTTATCTTCGACAGTAGCAAATGACTAAAAGCTTGATATCAGATAAACTTTGCTTTGTTCTAGCTTTAGTTTTACGTGCATTTGTTTATTTGTGTCTTTGTCTGTTTCTCGATATCGAATCCCAGGAATCAGCTCGTCTTGTACTATCAATACACGTGGACGTTCAGCGATGACAACGAAATCCGATCTTCGGATCTTTGGTAACCTTCGTTTACAGACAACAAAAATATGACCCATGATGATTACAGCAATGATCGTCCCTGACGATCCCGAGATCGAGAGAAACAGAGGGACAAAAGAAAGGAAGAGAGAGAGGGGGGGGGGGAGAGAATGAGAAACTGGATCAGAAGAAGGAGGATGAATGGATAGTAAGAAAGGAAGATACATCACAAGATAAAGCTCACCTTCTCCACCTATCGATCGTATCGTCCTTGGAGACCGCTTTTGCTCCGGAGTGATGAAGCTGTGGTGAATTTGTTGCTGGATGTCTGCCGGTATATCGGGATGATGTCCCTCACGGAGCAACGCCTCGATATCTCTCTTGCGTAATCTCCTTTTGCTTTGTGTAGTCTGTCAGAATAATGATAAGCCGAACATGACGTACACATTCTGGTGCAAACTAATTGGTTAACTATGGGAAAGTGTATCAAGCAGTCGTCATCTATAGAAACTATCACATCAATTAGGAATTGGACTGCGTGTCGCCTAAACCGAGAACTACTGCGGCGGATATGACATCACGTTGAAGACCCCATCAAGCGATGAAAATTCTTTGAAAAAGATATTCATAATTTCTCTCTTTCCTTCCTTTTCTTTTCTTCTTTTTTCCTTTCCTTTCGGGTTCTTGTCACCATTCCCCCCCCCTTAAAACCAGTAGGATCGAAATTTGGACTCGCTTTAAGAGAGAGAAAGAAATATAGATTCGTCTACCCCGTACAACGGTAGCTCAAGCGTAGACATCAGAGATGATTCTATCATAGAAGGAGTCACGTGATGTGATATCCACGTAATATCACAGTGACCCGGAAGTGGCAAATAGAAACTGATTGCTATCAGATACTCATTGTCACGTTTATAGACATCACAGTGATCTCATTATCTCCTCTCCATTATCTTTTTCACAAAAATACAGATTTTTTGTTTGTTTCTCCCTGGAAATCCAAGTTGTAAGATCGATGCACGGATTGACTTGGAGCTAGGGAAGTGCATAGTTGATTCAAGGAGGTATCACCTCCATGGTTAATTTGTGGCTCGTACCTGGTTCGACGGAAACGAGAGTAAATTTGCAAAGTTGTCTGGGCTGTGGTCCATGTACATGGTGTTTCGGCCCGCCAGCTCTTGTAGCATCTTTTGGAGGGCATCGGCCGTTTGGCGCCGACACCTAGTACTGCTCCGTCTTACTCTATGCAAGGCACCCTGCAGAAGAAAAAGCACGACACCTACAAAGGTCAGTTGAGAATCCGGTCCCACGTCATTGCCACTTCTTTCCCCGCCCGGCGACTCGCAAAATATTGAGCGTGCACCACGGCGAGTGGTTTTTCCATTCAAGCTGGTGCCAGGGGTAGTAGGCAGGCATCTCTCTCTGTTTTTTACACCATGCCTCACTCGGGGTAATAAGATTACATACATTTTGCCCGAAAGAGACACCTTACCTACGCTGATATAGGGATACTCCAGGCATCGTACCCTCCTCACACTACGTCTGTAAGATCAGTGTACGTTAGCTGAGTGGGGGCTGTCAACCCCAACAAAAAATAAATTTGCTTGGCGATTGTTCATCCCCCCCCCCCCTTCTGATCAGATATCGAAGATAAAACCATCTGTGTTGCTGTGCACTTCACCTTGATTATGATGGTCATAATGTTATGTGTATTTGTCAACAATCAGTATAGGCCTCATTTTATCCAATCGTGGATCATATTTCCCCGACATCAACATGATCAATGCGATGGCAACGAGAAATTAAATCAAATATGAATTCATTATGGAAGCCTGAAGCCCAGATACAAGGATGAACGATGCAAATTCCCGAATGGACAATGTCCAGACCATGCTATTTAAACTGCAGAGTAGGCTTAAATACATTATATTTGTTCCCGTTGATGCTTAGAATAACTTTATGCATTTTCATTTCATCACACAACTTAAAATGATATTGAATGTGTAATACTTACATTATTACTTTCTCCATTATCGTCAACATCAGTACCTGTAACGAGAATACAACATGAAAACATGAGTAAGCACATTTCCTCCCCCTTAAACAAAAAATCAAATGGCAATGTATACTCGGTGATGTCATCAGAAAGTGTTACTTGTAAAGGTCAACAACAAAAATGTTGGTCAATTAAGAATCGTCGTTGAAAGAAGACATCTGGGCCCCATTTCATACAAGATGTTAGGATGGCAACTCTTGCTGGAATAGCAGCTTCCAATAGCAACAGCCAATCAAGAAGCTGGATTCTTATTGTTGCCATGGCAATTGTCATTCCAGCAAGAGTTGCTATCATATGAACTATTTATGAAATGGGGCCCAGATGTTTATAGCACATCATCATACGGTTCGGAGAATAAACTTTTCCGATCCATGGAAGATTTTAAATCTCCAGTAGACGTATTGATAGACGATATCATTATTTGCATGATATCCACATAGGGTAGAGTATCGTTTTGCTTGTTGTCTCCCTGACTATTATCACATTAGATACACTATACTATACTATACTATACATACATACATACATACATACATACATACATACATACATACATACATGTACTACGTAATTTGTTTAGACTGAGCTATGTGAAGAAGGAAATATTCCTGCGCGACCTTTGTTCTCACTAGGATAATCAGGTTTGGGTCTTGATATTTGAATGTCCCCTGAATGCTTAATCTTCGTCATCCTACTAAACGGAGGCGTGACGGAGGACAATCTGATGAAGATCAGAACATACCGGTCAAGGTGTTCCTTCACAGGAGGCGGTCCCTTCACAGGACTGCGCTCATCTACAAAATAATCTTGATATCTAAAATTTCGCTTAAACGCAGACATAAGTTTACTTCTATGAGCTGTGGCACATCGCATGTGTACAAACAGAAAAAAGAACCCCAACTAATATCCAGGTTGCATCGTTCTTTCGGAAAGCAGTCGCCGAAAAGAATTCCAAATACCGGCGTGTGACAAAGAGATCGTCAGTTTAATAGTTGAGCATTTACTTCTTTTTGTTTTTATAGGTAACTTTAGTGGAAGTATCTTTTAAATGTTTTCGTAGTACGTATTCTATTTCATTTGCAAGGAGCGAAGTTTTGGAATCGTTTGCCCAAAAGTATTCGAGAGGAAAGAACAAGGTTTTTTGTTTCGTAAAAATAAAAGATTTCATTCGTTAACGTTGGTTGATGATAAAGTAAAGGTGTATTATCAACTAAATTTCCAATACTTCATATTGTCATTCTCGCATGATCATGCAAATATGTGCGTTATATATCATGTAAATATGTTTTGTTGTTAATAAGCTCAAACTCAATTAAAATGTGTGGTGTTGTGAGTCATGAATTCCGTGGCGATGGATGAAGGATTGACTTCAAGCAGGTGGTTAGCAATAGTTTACTATTCTCTCTCCCCCTTCCTCTCTATCTCTAACACTCGCTACACTTAATGCACAGAATGTTGTCCTATACCCATCTGCGGCATTTGTCCGAGCCATACCATACGATGAAGCTCGATTATTGCGAATCTACTAAAGGTTGCTTCATATGATTAGCGTTACCAAGAAAATGTTGTTCGGTCGTTGTTTTGTTTTGATCTATGTCTCTCTTCTTCAGATGGGGGATGGGGCTGAGGGAGGCTGCTTATTTTGCAATGGCATGCCATCTTTTGTCTAGTGCACTGCAATCATCAATCGCCAAAAATATCTCAAGTTGATTAAACAAAGTCAATCCCTCTCTCGATCTCGCTCTCTTTTTGCTGTCAGTATATCGACGTGTAATGGAATTTTGCAAAGTTGATGAAACTTGTCGTCTTTAAATGAACTCCATCTAGACTGGCCCTTCGAAATTGATTTGTGAAGCAATTTGCACCGCCGCGTTTCTGTGGCTTTTGTCCATTTTCTCGTTTATCTGTCTCTTGTGATAAAGACACCATAATATCTAATGGAGCATATATAAGTAGATAACTGATTTTATAATGACGTAGATATTCGAATTCTGTATGTGATTGCCTGAAAAACGCTGTCAGTGTACTAATGTCGATGTATCTTAAAGTAAAAGACAAGGCGAAACCAATACACTGTATCGGAAAAAATGTGATATTAGAAATAAAATTTGATTTGAATTTGAATTAAAATTTGAATGCATACGCGATCATAGGGAAAACAAAACTATCTAGATTAGTATCACATATTTCGAATAACATGCAGTAGGAAAAGGGAGGGCTCAATGACCTATGACCGAGGTCAATGGAGGTCAAAGGACGTCCGAATCGTACCTGTACTTTGTGACGAATTATGAGGCACGTCGTCGTGAATTGTGGGCAGGATGGCTGGCGGTGTTTCTGACGAGGAGAACACGGGCGGAAGGCTAGCTGAATGCACCCACATAGTGAAGTACTGAAGGAAAATACCCGCTAGTAATGTCAAAGATACCTGGACAAGACACAAAGAGGACATACGACGAATTAGATAACATCAATTCCATGAAATACCAATCTGCCACACTTGGAAAGAAATACCCTTCAAAACCTGCATACTTTAACAAGGTGTGCTTGTGCACGCGAGTACACACACACAAGCACACATAAAGTCAAAGATAATGCCCAATTATCGCATAAACAAACTTTTCTGACAAAATTCCAACTCGAATGCTCACATAGATTTGGGCTTTGATTTCAATTGACCTCCCCATGCAGTTCTGGTTAACAGTGGTTTTTTTTTTCCATTATCTTTTATTGATTCCATATTCAATACAATTTCATGATAGATCGAATCGCATGTATTACAGAATCCACGATTCAACAAAACACAATTATAATGAAATCAAGCCAAGCTGTACTTTCAGCTAAACAGTGCATTCGTAAATGTTTGTATTTACATGCTCTATTATCATACTTATTGTTAAGTTTGTGTAAAAAAAAACACCATTCATTCTCCATATCCCTCTTTGTCATTTCTCTCTCTCTCAAATACACAAACTCGTCTTTTCTCTTCTGTTTACACTATCCCAGACCTAACCACCTCGATCAGACTTGAGTGAAATGGCGAATGCAATTTGTTTTCGATTTGCACGTCATAGCGCCGGCTGTCCTCATTATTTTGCTCAGTTTCATACATCACATTTGTTTTCAGGTCGATGAAATATCTGACTATTAAAACGCCTGTGCAATTGTTAAACGTTGATGAATCGATCACTTAAACGAGCAACAATATCGTGGCGGATTTTCCACGCACGATATACCATCAAACCGCCGTGTTCAAAGCACCAAACTTGATTATGAATTTCGGCGATTTCTTGGCTACTCGTGGGTAATTAACCACCTGTCTTAGACCTAGCTCTCTGTGGGTAGGCCCTATGTATGCGTTTGCGCGCTTGTGTTTCTGCGCTGTATAATTATGTCCGAATTTTTGTTTATTTCTTGAAATACATGAGCCGTCCATCTCACCCCCAAGGAAAAAAAATACATAAGGAAAAATCTTTCGCAAATGTGGAAATTACCATCATATTAACTTTCTGGCGGCGGTATAGTTGAATTAGTTGAAGTTGAATCAGTTTTATCAGTAAAGTTTAATCGACCCCAAACGATTCCCTCATAAGTGTGTTTCGGGAATACCAGGGCCTTTCAAAGCCCCAAATGTCACAAGGTGCGGAATTGCCAGGTAGCAAATGAAGATGATGAAATCGATATGCATACACATACAGACACATACATACGATACGTGCATGTATGTAATATAATATATAACATAATTTGTGCAAACAAGATATTCATTAGAGAACTACACGGATCCCGTAATGTCATGTGCAAAGCTCTCTATAAAAACTAGCGTAGTTTTCATTTTAAGCTCGCTCACTCAAAGCTATTCGGTAATCATCTATGTACATCACACATGCATTCTATGTTGGACAAATAACGCTATTTATCTTTAAGAGGTTTAATGGTTTGCATGGACTGATCTGATATTGACCCTGCTCACGCTGAATAAGCCCCAAACCGTAAAAGCATGACGTCATATGTTCCATAAATAACGCACCGGACAGTGAGATATTATATTATGTGTTAAAGGACAATGAAGTAAAGAACCCGGCCAAAAGCGACCAAGTCTTGAACGGATACGGCTAAAGCCAATTTACTTTGTTCACTCGTCGGGAATAAATTGTTCACTATCATTACACTCGCTTGGCTAAGTACATAGTAAGAGATAATGAAGTCAGAACTTAAACCTTACATCTCTAAAGGTCACTGCATGCAAAAGAACCCAATCCGAATTGTTTCCATGACAGTAGAGCTACAATATTGTGAGACATGACGGCCCAACATTATTTTACGTCTTTAATATCCGTCTAATGTAAATAAAATGTCACAGCGTCTGACATTATTACAATAGGGGCATAATTGCTCGTGCCACGATGCATCCCAAATATGATACAACATTTTATGGAAAATATCAACCATCATACCAGTAACGGCGTAATCCCTTATCTCCCCCTCATTTGCCATTGTCTGCCTTTTCCGGGCAATCAATTACGAAAATTCAAAAGCGGACAGCATCTCTGAAGCCCACGGCTTCGCTCGTATAGTATGTGACGTCAAAACTGCAGGCACATTCATACAGGGGGCTTTCGATCCTTACTGAATTCATTTCAGTTTTCTCCCTGACTTATGAATCTGCTCTGTTGATAATGAACGGGCAGAACAGTAACGATCTGACGACTTTCCAATCCAGTCCCATTGGATGGGATCATTGGGTTGATATCGGTAAACACCTGAAACTGCGGTGTGTTATCATCTATCCAGCTGTGCGTAATCGAGTTTGATTGTATCAGAATGTGCCCTTATACCTTTATGCTTCAGTATATGTATATACAACGTATGTGTGTGGTGATGTTCAAATATTACTCATTAAAGGACAAGTTCACCTTCATAAACATAAGGATTGAGAAAATGCAACAATATTAGTAGAACACATCAGTGAAAGTTTGAGGAAAATTGGACAATCGATGCAAAAGTTATGAATTTTTTAAATTTTTGTGTTGGAACTGCTGGATGAGGAGACTACTACAGCTTGTGAGTCATATGCGTACAACAGTATAAAGAAAATGTAAAAGAAAATTCAACATATTTTCACTTTTTTCGCATAGTAAAAGAGCACTTGACTTGCCTCTTTCTAAAGGCAGGGGGAATAATATTACCCATAACATTTGTCGGTAACGAGTCAGGGAAATGTGTACTTTTTTCAAAAGATGGAATTTTGTGAAATTCTCTTTATATTTTCCTTATATTGTTGTACGCATGTGACATCTAAGTTATTCATACACTGCAGTAGTCTTCTCATCCAGCGGGTACTGCACAAAAACTTCAAAAATTTATAACTTTTGAACGGATTGTCTGATTTTCCTCAAACTTTCAATGATGTGTTCTACTAATATTGCTACATTCTCTCAATCCTTATGTTTATGAAGGTGAACTTGTCCTTTAACTTTGTTCAGTTGGCTTTCTGTTATATTCTTGTATGAAAAAGGAATGCAGAAATCAAATTAAATCAAAACCACTACAACGCACAAACATAATTATAAACATGATTATACACACGTGCACTATATAATATAAAAATAAGTATAGACATAGATGTAAATATTATGAATATGGATATAAATGTGAATATAGATATGAATATAAATGTGTGTGTGTGTGGAGGGGGGGGGGGGTGTTGAGTAATACAGTAGTCCGCGTGTTGGTCAAATGATATTATCAATAATAAAACAGAACTCCAGAAATGGGCATGTATCATGCTGTCAATACCGACATTTAATTTGAAGAACACACAAATATGCGGGCACCTTGCCCTATGTCAAGTGATTTTAAACCCATCTGTGCGTTCTTCAAATAAACTGTCGGTATTGACAGCATGATACATGTCCATTTCTACAGTTCTGTTCTGCCATTGATAATATATATTTATATGAATATATACCCAATGATAGTTTTCGTACAAACTATTACAATGCAGACTTGCGTACACACAGTGTCCTGAAGTCGTCTCGCCAACAGAACAGGCACTGAAGCCTCCTAAAATATATTTTATTGAAATACTTTAATTTAAAAAAAAAAATCCATAGCACTGTCTTGTTTCCATTTTCAGTTGAGTTCAGTTTATTCCAGCACACTCAAGGCCGAATCCCGCGATAATGTGCAATTAAAACAGACAATCCTTAAATGGGCATTCCTCATGCATTAACGAAAGGAGGGGGGGGGGGTCATAGGAAGATCGAAATAAAGCATGGCCAGGGTTTATCCAAACACCATCAAAATGAATAGTGTAGTAGGAATTACATAACACAACACAGATATTTTGGGAATGAGTTATTTGGATATCAGCTATTATCAAAAGACATATATAGTGATTTAATGAATATCTAAAATATGAAATATAACATTATACTTCACGAAGAGATGTTATGACAGAAATGAAGTCGTGGCTTACTCATCATCCATGACTCGGACTGATATCCTACAGAATTTTCTCTGACATAGGCTATTCATATCGTTTTGCAGTATGCATATGACATAATTTGGCAAAAAACAACAACAAAACAAACAAACAAAATTGCTTCATCTGATGAGATAAAGCGGATTAGTATCTTCCATTGCAGACCAATCTTCGGCAGCGTTGTACCCCACTTTAATTGATTACTTGGTTCCATCAGCCTATTCGCGCAGTTACAGCAGCCGACGCTTCCCCACTGTTTTTGTTTTTTCATGTACGAATTGCAGTGAGTATAACTATCTCAAATGCTACATTTAAAGCCATTTTATTCGGGTAAGATACGAGACATCGGCGAGCTATAAAATTAATGACTACGGGGAGGAAAAGAGAAGGAGAAAGTGAGGGTTAGAAAGAGATCAAAAGAAAGATAAGGAGAGGGGGCGTGGAAGATGTGAAAGAGAAGAAGACAAAACTGGGCTTATACAGTAGATAATGGTGTACTGTGGGGACTTACAGCAGATGTAAAAAAAGAAAAAGAAAAAAAAAAGAATGAGCCACGTAAACGCAGAAACATACACAGCCAAAAATACATTTCTACAAAAAAGAAAATGAGAGAAAGAGGAGGAGGGTTATCATAATTAGCTTATTAATTGTGTGTGTTTTAATGTGATTGAATACATCACATACATACACACAACATGTGTGATGTGAATGCGTGTTTGCGTGTTTGTGTGTTTGTGTTTGCATACCTGTGTGTATACTTATGTGTAATTGTAGGAACGGCGATGAGTATAAAAAGCGATATGAGAAGAAACACATAAATCATAAAAAGAATACAAGGGCGAAAAGAAAGCCCTGTATTCTGTGACAGAGAGACGCCACTAGCAGGCACTCAAGGCGGCCCGGATGACACGAACTAAGCCGATTAAGTTCACTCATCCTCGGCCAAGTGACGCCTAAAATCAACACCCACAAAGAGCTGATCTTCCCGTAATGGAATTGGTCATTTCCATTAATCACGTGAACAACCTTTATCAAGGTTACAATTGTGCGAGTCCCCGTACCATTGAACTGGGGTCGTGCCAGTGCCTTCTCAATTCAATCTTCCATATAATTAGAGAAACATAGAGAAACCTAGAGATTGGATAGGCGTAGTAATGTATCATGGGGCATGAACAGGTAGATAGATGGATACGACATCTACTGAATGGACAATAATCTATAGACAGACATATTATGTGCAGACAGGAATATGGATAGATAGATTCATTATAGAAAAAAGACATATTGATATCTTAAGAGAGAGGAAGAGAACGATAAATATGAAAGAGAAAACGAGCTCAAGACACTTTTGACGTCTGTTGAACAAAAAGCAGGGACTTTATCTATACTCTCCACACATCGTAACTTACCCTTTCTCTTTTTTAATGCTACAAACATCGGTATGCAGCTGTGCCTTTACGTTGCATATACATTTTTTTGAAAACTTAATTGAATGAATGTTAGATTAAATTCACTTATCTAATATCAAGCGTATCACGTTACCAAAAAAAAAAGAAGAAAAAAACCCTCATTTTTTTCTTTTACCCAGCAGGAGGAAGAGTACAAAGGAAAGCCAACAACAAACAAGCTGTAATTTTGTGCTGCAGAGAGCGGTCTATTGCTTGCTTTGTGTCTATATAGGAAAACTCAGCCGTTACCATAGCTCATCCCACGACTTTTTCCCCGAGGTGCTGAGAGAAAATTTTGTTGTTGCGCTGCCTTCTGGTGTTATGGCGGTAATGAATGATGATTAAGATACAAACTACACCACGCGCTGGGCATTAGAGACATCGGCAGTACAATTCGCAGGCAGCTTAAATGCTCAGTATGACGCAGGTATAATACCAGTGCTCCCGAAGCACTCTTTCTATGTCAAACACGACACCTAATTTTCTCCATGGATTCATGGCGTTTTGAAGCCACCTGACATGGTGATTGTGCACAACTCCGTTTTAAGGAGAAAAGGCTTTGTCCTTTTAGTGAGAGGGTAAGGCGTGTGAGAAGCGCTTCGGTGACTCATTTGTCAAATCGGTATACATTGTATCATTACTGACAACAAACTACATGATATGAGACGGAGCCAAGTGTTGCAGTCATTACTGGGGTACAAGCGGTGTGCGCATGCCGACGTTCATCTGAAAGAGGGCAGTGTGATGTTTTCTTAGTATTTGGCTATTATTTTCCTTCCTTCCCCTATCCCAGTCTACCCCGCCTTCAACCACACACACACAGATCAGTTGAGGTCATTAGGAAGTATCGGTAACATATAAACCTCATGCCTCAGCTACGTGTTTGTTTGTTTGTTTGTTTGTTTGTTTGTTTGATAGTTTTTGTTTTTGTTTTGTTTTTGTTTGTTTTTTTCAATTTCGATGCTGGTTTGCTTCTCGATTGTGCAATGGTTTCCAAACGTTTCTATCCTACAAGCCCTTCTACGTGTAGCTTCAAAATAGGCGTTTTAGTTTCGGAGTCGAGCTTCGGAGTCAGAGTTCATGTCAGTGAATAGATAGCCTGCCATCTAATCTCGATGTCATCTCGGTATAAATCCACTGCCATATCGAGTCTTATTCGGATAATCCTGTCTAATGTCAATGTTACTTCGACACCATGTCGATGTGAAGAATGGGAAGTGGAAACGCAGTAGGATCGCTGACATTTTGATCACGTCCAAACGATGCTCGGAAAAAGTTGCTTACGGTGAATTGAAATCATTTCTGTTTATGAATGCCGAGACGTAATTATTACAATTATGTACTTGCTAACATAAAAGGTCTGTTAAAATGTTGCGTTCATGTCGGAATAGATTGGAGTAAGGGAAGTAATCTGATATTAGTTTACGTTAATAGTTTCCATAACAGAAAAGGAAGAAGCTTTTCTGAAGAAAACAAAAACGAAGATGGAAATCCGGAGAATGAGTCCCAAACGCACCCGATTCCCACGATGTTTTTATTTTTCCAACGTGCGCACGAATAAACATTTAAACTGAGAGATTTCAAAATGTGGTTTAAACATCTCTGAACAAACGCCTTCAGATGCCACAGATCAACACAAGATCGACACAGTGTACTGACGGGTTGTCATGGTCGCGACGGAGTTCAGCCTGAACACACTGTATGTTAGCTTTTCCTGCGCACTCGATAGAGACTACGTCGCACACAGAAATAGATAGGGTCAAAGAACCGCAACCAAAAATATTGGCCGTCCTCATGTGACACGATGAACTGCCTTCGTTACATGATCATTCCTCTTATTCGTTGACAGGATGCGTTTTGCTTGTCAGCGAGGATAAGATCGGAAAAACAAATGCCAGAGTGAACAAAGAGTGTCTACTACTACTACATAACTTTTGCCTCGCATCTCGTACATTGGCTGAAAATGGGAAAGCCATTCGAAAAAGCCGAGAAGTGGATGGGGAGATGGGACGGGAGGGAGATGGAGAGGGAGAGAGATGGAGAGGGAGAGAGAAAGAGACAGG
Organism: Diadema antillarum; assembly: GCF_040938485.1. NCBI lineage: Eukaryota > Metazoa > Echinodermata > Echinoidea > Diadematoida > Diadematidae > Diadema > Diadema antillarum. The sequence continues at coordinate 239,084 of NW_027272044.1, forward strand.
GGTGGAAGCTATGATGGAAGATTCATGATCATGAACTAGCGCGAAACTAACACATACATGTAGGCCTACTCGATAACAAACGCAAATATATACAACCATAATGAATTGCCCATTGATACAATTGAAAATATTTCCAGACTTCGTGGCTTTTTCTTTTGTGAACGAAAAGTACCAGATCGCAAACACGTTTTCTATCAGATGATGACTTTGACATCACATCGTGCAAGCTTACTCTTATCATTGTGACGTTTCATTTAGGGATTGCCCGTAATATCACATCAAAATATGAATCGAACGTAATATCAAGACGCTTTGTTGTTTTGAATGAAGACACACGATTGTGTGGGTTGAATTTCCCCTCACGTCTTTTCCATATTACAGTAATCTCCTTTTGCCCTGAGAGAATTAAAGACGAATTCATTTCATTCTTATGAATGAATGGATATTGATATCATTACGCTAATTGTTAGCAACTGTAAAGTTGCTATTCAGAAATGAAATTGTTTTGACAACAGGAAGAAGGGAAAAAGAGAAAGAGAACACAAAAGTTTTGATTTGCACGAATGACGAAAACATAAAACTCTATTGAATTTGTTGATTTTTTTTTCATGACGACCGGATCGATTACGTATCTCGTATCAATTCATTGTAGAGCTATTCAGTTCAGTTTATTTCTGCCTTCCGTTTTCATTACAATATATAACAAAATTTGACGATATGTCATACTAGTAAATCATTAATTTTGAATTGTTCCAACGCATTAATACAGATTGACATGTATACGATTGTATAATGAATACGTATAAGGAAAAGATATACAACAATGTCAAATGAAATGTATATTGTACGATAAGGAACAGTTTAAATTGGGTGTAAATGACACATATACAATATCATATAAAAATGGAAATGCAGGGGATCATCTTCATGAGCAGAGCTTGACTAGGAAGATGGCCCCAGATAAACTTACAACACAGTAAATGAAACTATCTTAAAATACAATTCTAGAAGTGCAGAAGGTGCATAGTGTTATGAAGTTTGTGTTGTGCTGTGAAGATGTTGGTCTGTAAAAATAATATGTATAACTGGGCAGTGATGGAATGCAGAGGAAAGGATATATCGATCTACGAATATAATGTCTATGGTAATTTTTGAGCAAAACTATCGGGAAATCGAAAGGCGGGATGTCATTATCTCATTCGATGTTGACGATTTAAAACAAAATACACCCACACAGACTTTAAAAAAAAATCGACTTTCTCTTAGGGATCATTATTTTTCGAGTTGAAGAATTTGGAATGTGATAACGAGGGTGTTAATGTGTATATTATATATATATATATATATATATATATATATATATATATACATATATATATATATATATATATATCAATTGTCACAACATTAATGACGATAAAATGATGTAATAATGATGATAATGATATCATAATACCAATGGCAAAGGAGCTCCTTTAACATATTGTTTGCTTTAGAAAATATGCGGCTTTCACTTTTTTCGTTGGTACAGATGTGCACCTATATCTATTGTTGGAATGTCTGTCGTGTGTGAGCGAGACTTTCTCGGATCAGAGAACTTGGAAAAAGGAGTAACTATGGGTATCAAAGTGCGTTGAATCCAGCTCCCACGAGTCGTTACCCGGGGCATTTGGTTGACCTTGGCCCCTTTACACGTAGTTGTGGAAACATTTCGATGATCAAATCGGGACTCATTCTTAGTTAAAGCGCGCGTGCCGTAACAGGCTCCGGCATAATAATGTCATGAATATTGTCACTCAGCATCGGCGAAAGCCTCGAATTGCCGACACTGACCGTCACGTAGATTCACAGAACAACCATCCTTTACACTTCCTTGCACGAAGAAACTTGACAAATTGAGTGAACTCGAAATAAACAGAGAATCAGTTGATAAGCGTGATCACCAAAGACAATAAAACAACAACAGCAAAGCAGAAAGCCAGCTAAGATCTTTGGCCCATTTGTAAAGATAAGATTTGACTTACGTTTTACGCACCTGCTTTGACTGAGGTTTTTATATTCATATAAAAATCGTGAATTCCATGACCACATCCTTTCTAAATCAGTTCTTGTTACTGTTGGAAACAGTTGCTTTCTTATTGCTCCCCCCCCCCTGCCTTTTTCTCTCATCTGCTGATTGTGTGGTTATCACGTGTCAACGCACAACTGTAATATTCCATAGATAGATACTATATGCAGCAGCTTACTAGAATTTTAATCGCCAACAAGATCCACTACAAACGTGCAAGTTAGCAACGGCGTTATAAGTACAATACGTCAGCCGTTCGAAGCCGAAATGCCCCTTCATTTTTAATTGATCTCGAAATGAATGCATGCCGTGCCAGTGCATTTTGCTTTCATTAGCAGGTTGTTGTTTTTTTTTTCTCTCCCTCTCCCTCTGCCTTCTTTCTGCGTATGCCAGTGCTTGTTGAAGTTTGCGTAGGATATGCTCGCGTTTCCTTTAATATTGTTAAGTGGGGCACGCTTCCCACTCTGCCTGAGAATGAATCATTCGGCTAGGTGTCCCTTGATCACCTGCCAGTGTAGTTGACGAGCGGGGAGCACGTGTACGAGAGAAGTTGGCAAGCGATCGGGATGAAAACAAGTTAGGATGATCGCTTCCACACACTCCACGGCGGAACGTTGGTGGTGGTGGTACGTCGAAGGAGAGCGGATAGTCAACAAACGCCGTCTCGCCTCGTTGGCAAGGTTAGCGGCTAGAGCGTTTGGGAAGGGGTTGTCTGCAATTAGATCCTCGACAACCGCTCACCCAATTTATTTCTCCCTGTCTATCTCGATGTGAACGAATTTTCACACAGCTGCTCAGGTCAAAAAAGCATAGCTCTAAGTGTTGTAGGTATTGAGTTTGACAAACTTTAGTAATTCCTTTGGAAGAGAAATAATGATCTGAACGGTTTTCCATGTAAACATGGATAATATTACGTTACAACGTCAATGATATCGGATTTATGGTCATATTTTGCACTATCTCTGTAACGTACGGTCAGGAGAATACCTGTTTTTGTTTCTGTAAGTAGAAATTCTAAATCATGGAACAAATATCACTGCTTTTAGTTAAATTGTTGTGCAAATATTAAACATTGTGTGAGAGGGGACAGGTGGTTTGAGACGTCAATAGAATGTGCACCGTTTAGAATGAGGCAACGACTTTAATAGCAACAACATTAAAGATGATGATGATAACAATAATGATGATGATGATAATAATAATAATGATAATGATAATAATAATAATAATAATAATAATAATAATAATAATAATGATAATAATAATAATAATAATAATAATGATAATAATAATAATAATAGTAACAACAAACCATGAGGAACTAAACAGTGGGCCTACAGTCTCAAGGTACATGCACTCCGTACCCCAGCTCAAAAAAAAAAAAAAAAAAAAAATCTAAAGATAAACTCCTGGGGATGAGACTACCTGAGCTCTTTTATCTTATCAAGGTCAGGGATGTTGATGAGCGCCTGTCAACTTTTGTCGGGGAAGCCCCCTCGTGTAGGTTTATGGAGGTCTCTAGCTACGAAGACAACCGTGTTCGAAACGTATGTATCTTTCACTACAGCATGTCCGTATACAACATACTGTACTTTGTCTTTGTTAATACTGCAAACTTTTTTTTTTCTCAAAGGGATGATTGATACTGTTTTTGGTTGAGATTGGGGATTCAGATTTTAACTTTCTGTTAAATAATCAAAGACCACTTGTGAAATATGAAAAAGTTTATTTCATGAAAATTGGTTTATGAAATGTTTGAGATATCCAAAAGCAAAGTAAGACACAGTCAGAGTGGTCCTAATAATAGGTGGACTTTATTAGGACTTCTTTGTTTTTGGATATCTCGGCCATTTCAAAACCAATTTTCATCAAATAAACTTTGAATTCTTCTTAGAATTGCATTCTCTTTCATATTTCATAACAAGTTTCTCATGATCTCGCAAAAAGATTGGAAACCTGAATTCCCATCTCAACCAAAACTATACAATACCTTTTTAAACAATATTGCGTTCCGTGTTTGAAAGTCGAGAGGATTTTTTTGTCATCTCTTTTGCGGATTATTATGACGTATGCCATTTACTACGTAATATCTACTCATTCTGTGTGTGCATGTGTGTGTTTGTGTGTGTGAAAGAGAGAGAGAGACAGAGAGAATGAGAGAAAGGGAAAGTGACAAGGGAGCTTGAGGAAGAGAGGAAAAATAACACTATTAAATTTTTATAAGTCTTAAAAATCATCTAAATTGAAGTATTCGTATCATAGTTTTTAGACCCCTCGTATTCAGAGAGGAAACACGTATAAACGCATGCTTCATAAGTGAGCCGGAAGTGAATATATTACTAACCCACTTTCGAACTTTTTTAATGGTCAGAGTATCTCTCAACTCTTACTTTGCTGTCTGCAAAACATCATTAAAGATAGTATTATGGCTTTTGGCTGATAATAACTATCAATAGCTAACAATTACCCCTCTTCTATATAAGAATAACTATAATGGCTATGTTAGTACACCTCTACAGTATCTTATTGTCATTGATATGAACGTCGCTGAACGAATTAAATAACCTGATGTCTTATGTCTACTTATAATAAAACATTAATTTTACATGTACTTTCGTTTGATGTCAGTACAAACACACACACACACACACACACACACACACACACATGTTAAAGTTGACGAGAACACAGCGTTACATTTCACTCATAAACTGCACATGAATTAACGTGTATAAAAATTACTGTATGTATAAGTTTCATGTATGTTATGTAGTTATGATTGTAGCATTTTTTAGGCACTTAGGAAACATTGCATTAAGCGCTGTAATAATGCAAATTGATTTATCATCATTATTGTTATTATTATCTTTATTATTACTATCATTAGCATCATTATTACTGTTGCTACTACTACTACTACTACTACTACTACTACTACTACTATATTGCATATCATAATATTTGTTAATCAACGTTAATTAATGTAAGTTAGCCCCGTTAATTAAGATCGCATAACTTAATAATGTAAATGTATATAATATGACATACAAAATCCACCTTATAAGGACACGTCATTATTAGTAAACCAATAGCTTTAGTACAGCAGTACCGCTTCGGCACAAAAGACACAGAATAGACGAGTACTAGCTACAAACGTTAGGTATTGAGCATTTCTACCCATAACGCTCTGTGAAAAACAGAAAATGGCACGGTAATCATATCGACTCAGGGATAAAAGTTTTACACTGTATTGCTCATTACTTAATTTGCAGATAATCTCTTAGAATATTGTCCTCTACATTTGTATTGACTTCATCGAAAATAACATCACACATCAACTGCAACACCTGTTTTGAAACACCATAACATGACGTGTGTAAGGGCAGGGAGGTGAGAGGAAAGAGAGAAAAGATATGGTCAGTGTATAAGATAGAGAGAGATAGGGGGAGGGAGGTGACTGATTATATGTAGGCTCCAAGCATTCACAGTATGCACTTCCCTAAGTCCTCAAAAGCATGATTTAATCCAACGGGGACGTCAGCGCAAAATGGAATGCCAATGTTTAGCCGGGCGGATTAATAAAGGCCCTAAATGTGATTAGCGCGTAATTACTGATCGAAATGCACTTTGTATTTCCGCGCTCTTCCCCTGCCCTCGCCAGCATCGCGTAAACGCAAACAGGCAGTGCATACGAAGTCATGATCGAGATATTCAGGATGGAGAGTGATTTCACATTCTTTAAAAAAAATGGTGAGAGACAGCTACTTACAATCAGATTTGAAGCATTCATGGTGACAACAGTTTGGTTGGTAAAATATCCTTTGTATCGATCAGAATATATGCGACCAGCACCTTGCAAACTCCTTCTCCAACTGACAGGGCAATATAAAAAAATAAATAAAATCGCCGACTTCTCCCAATGCGTTTGTCAGCTCTCTCTCTCTCGTGAACAGACGTTGAATCACTCTCTCTACATAGTCCCTTCCTAGGTCATCACGAATCTCTATGGACTTGATCTAAGCAGTGAATCGGTGAGATTGCGAGTACAAACTGATAGTGTCGCTGAGAACCAGGAGTAAAACATGTTTGTGACTGGCGCCTGGCAATGTTTCACCTTTATATAAAAAGTGATGCTAGTCTCGAACCACGCGTCGCGACAAGTATTCTCGTTTGTGGCGTACTCCGGGAGAGTCGACCGTATGTCAGGGTTCGATGAAAGACGGGCGGTGCGATTGGCTCGTAGTAAGCCCCGCCCACAGGTCCATCGTTGCGAGGAAAGACGATGATGGTAATAATAATGAAAAGAACTGCGGCGAGAAGGCTCACGAGGCGTGCGTGGCCGTATAACCTCCTAGAAACTTGTTGGACACCCTCCTCCATGCGAGCCCGCGAGATGGCACGGGGATGCGATCTTACTTTTCTATCCCCGTGCAAGGTCTTTTGTTTGCTTGTCTGTTTGGTTTTTTGTTTATTAAACATCGTTTTTTTTCTCCATATGAGTATATGTTCCTTTTGACGACTGCATGCGTCAAGAACTTGGGAACCCAGACGAGTGGATCCATAGCAACCTTCACCTTAATCCGTCTCTGTCCGGAGACCAGACAGAGTTGCTAAGTTCAAAGAACCTTTGCAGACACTTCTAAGACACTTCTTCCGGACATCATTCTTGTTCAAATCTTCGCCATCTCGTCCGCAGTTGAGAATCTCTCCGTAACCTATCCACCTATCTGCATGTATATATCCACCTGTCTATCTGTCTATCTATCTATCTATCTATCTATCTATCTACCAATCTATCAATCAATCTATCTATCTATCTATCTATTTATCTATCTATCTATCTATCTAGATGACCAGTTATTGTTGCTTCCTTATCGGTCCAGTGAAACAAATTAAAAAAAATCAATTTGATATGATACAATACAACTATTTTACATTGGCTACTCTTTTCTGATAATACAATTATTAAAAAAAACAGTTTCATATATATATATATATATATATATATATATATATATATATATTTGTGTATGTTTACATATTGTATTATATTGTTTGTTTATTTGTTTGTTTGTTTGTTTGTTTGTTTGTTTTTCCTTAAAATTGTATCTAAAAATGTGATATTGGAAATAAAAATCTATTTGAATTAACAAATAAATGATGCAATCTCTCTTCATCCTTGAAGTATTGACAAACGTCATAAAAAAAAAAAGAGAAAGAAATCATGATGTCACACTGTTGCCAATGTCGCAATCACAATGATATCATGCACTGGAAGGCGTCGAGCTTCACAAGGATATGGGTGACACGATATTTCCATTTAAGGGATCCAGGATGAGGACTTTTCTCCGCACTCCCTGGCGATGACTTGGGGCGACAGATCATGTCATTCAATCAATCGATGACTTGTGGCGACAGATCATGTCATTCAATCAATCATATTAGCACGTTTCCATTGACCTCGAATGTCGTTATATTGTCATACCGATACTCCTTTTGTTTTGATGTCCATTAGCGGAAACACAAAGACCCCTTACTTACGTGCCTTCTCCGATTGCTGCAAAGTAACAGTCGGAAATTCTTTAGAATCATATATGCGTCATTCAATGTTATTTCTGCGTGCTGAGTTTGATTGAAGTTGAATTTCATAAGCACGATGAAAAGGCAATGTAATGTGACTGTGTGAGTAATGGAGAGAGAGAGAGAGAGAGAGAGAGAGAGAGAGAGAACTTGATGATAATGAGATCATCAATATTCATAACAATAATGACAATCTAACTAGTGATCATCATATCATTATGCATTTCTGACAAATTGATAAAACAATGTGATTTGTGATGATATCACACGTTGTATTTGGTTACGCTATTTTGTTAGATGGAAATAAATTATGATTGAATGGAATTGAATTGAATAAGGAATAATAATAATGCTAGCAATGATAATAGTGATGATAATGATAATAGAATACATAATAACTTTCTTGAACACTTGTTTTATCAGTTGATTATAAGTTACCTAAATCATCATGATCATGGTTTTTCTGTAGGGATGACAGAAAACTGCAGGTAGATAATCTATGCAGTTGATAAACATCAAGTGTCTAAAGATTCCTGTATAACGGTCTTGACCTTGTCATGAGCTTACTGAATGTTCTCGCACGTTTTGCCATTTGATTATTAGTATAGAATTAAGATAATCTTTTCTAGCTCCTCTCCAAACTATGACACTATGTATGTGATATATAAAGCTGCATATAGATGTCTTATACAGCAAATTAAAAATATTTCGTGGTACAAAGTTTCGCAGTCGGTGTATAGGATACCAACTCTTATGTTTATGGCAGTACGACTTCTCCTTGTCAAATGTTTATCAATGTTTACTTCAATAAATGTTGTACCAAGTACTTCATGCAGATCTGTATCCATGATTTGAGTATCCCAAGTACATTAAAGTCACTGCTTACCATTGGGAGCATTGATAAAAGAAATGTTCGAGTTAGCACATTTTGACACATTTGATGCATATGTAAAGTTCAGTTGCATCACAAAACATCTTGCCGTATCAAATTTTCGCAATAAAACCACAAATATCAGGGGAAGTCACTATAACTTTCTCAATAAACCATATATGTGGACGGTTTAATCTAGAAACAATTTAAATAAAACTATTGTTCACATGTTGTACAATTATATAACAACACTTAACACCAATTATACTGATTAACATTGTTCCTATCCCTAACTCACATTATAGAACTATTTAGAACATGATGAAAGCTGTTTTTTTTTCAAACATTTTTTTTTTATATCTGCAAATGGTAAATAGTGGATCTAATTCCCTGTCTTAGTCCTAATTTTAGCATGTCAGCATGTAATTTGTCTTCGCGAAATATACAGCAGTTGGAGGACTTTCTTTAATTCTAAGGACATTTCTCCCGAATCTACCTCGCATTTTCTGAGAATGTATGAAATAGACTGGAATCATAAGCAAACAATCTAAAATTAAAGTAGTCACTTGACTTTGGTAAATCATTGATATTCAAAAGAAGGAGAGTTGGTCCCGAAGCACACCCATGAGGTACGCAGCAAATTATTGGTTTGTACCACTTTACAACTTACAAATTGAAATCTAACAGTTAATAATCTTTAACCATTGAAGCGGCACACCTTGTGACCCATAGTGCTCTATAGTTTCTTTAACAATATCTTATGATTTATTGTATCTAACGCCTTTTAAAGTCAACGGAAATTACCAAAGTAACCATTCCTTTTCCGTTGTCTATCAGCTGAATAACATTAGCCAAATAATTAAAGGAAAGTCTTGTGCCAAATTTCTTTCTAAAGCCAGATTGATGTTTATAAAGTGTATTATTCTTCTTCCGTAGATGTGCTGAGAGCCACTCTGTATGCTCTATACACGACAATCCTCTTACGCTGATGAATACACGTTCACCAGGGATCATTCCTGTATGTTGTATCATAATAAGACTTAAAAACCACTTTGGAATGGTCAGATTTTTATCGAGTCGTGTAGTTGTCTCAATCGTTAGAAACATTAATTAGCAAGGATTTCCCCGTCATTACGCAAAAACGTATCCAACGCTGCGTGTACATCTGAGGAAGCTGAATAATTACAATCGCCTCATCTTTCATAAGTCATCCAGCTCTCGGGAGAGAAAGCGAAGAGGGGACAGGGGGATTGATAGCCTGATAGCGGCGGACCTCTAAGCCCAAGGGGGAAGGGGGAACAATACCCGAACATCATCCCGCACAGCCCACGTGAGCCCCCCTTCCTTCCTCTCTCATCTTCATTACACTCGTCTAACGGTGTTGACGTGTCGAATCGCGTATATCGTGTTAAAGAGCTCCATTTACGCAGGGTTCCGACCACGGAACCTTTGAGACGTGGTTTGAACCCCCTTACCTGACGGAGGTGGGGATTTTACCCTCCTGCTGGAAGAGTTGCCTTCTGGAGGCATTACGCGCACGCTCGCGCCCATGGCTTTCACTCCTCAATCGCCACACTTGCGGTCAGGTGGTGAACGCAGGTATTGCCATGGCTACCAAACAAATCTGAGCCTCCGTCGGGCAACCTCGTGACCTACATTACTGGACACGAACTCACTTCCGAAACTCATGACCGAGGACCCCTTCAGAAATTTCATTGCTGGTGGCAAACTCCTCAGACATGTTTTTACTGATGCGTCTACGAGTGTCAAGTGGCATGTAGGATATTTTCAGTGTGATTTAATTATCACATTTTTCGAATATCGATTCTTGTAATGATATTAAGAGTAATGATGGTGAACATGGTAATAATGATAATGGCAACTGAAATGTTAGTTATAATCAGTAATTGTCATGGAATATTCTTGCTATCATTGCTATCATCATTACAAGAGATATCATTTCCTACAGCAACATCATTTTCGTCATCACTGTGCAGAGGTTGGTACAAAATATACATTTATTTTAATTGCTCTCTACGCGATCGCATCCACGTCTAGCCTTTCTGTTCAATGGGGACGAATGGCGCTAACGTAAAAGTACTATTCCCAATGTCTCTCATTATGCTTTCATCATATTTCGTGGGAACGAGAGCTTAGATTGAAAAAAAAAACCCGCACCATTATTATAGCATATCAGATGTGATCCACTAGGGCAAAATCTGCATTGTTATTGAGCCCATGCTCGCTTCTTGATGAAGTTATAACATAAAAAAATAAAGCACTAAATCAGTTGTGTGTTTTTATGATGTATTTCTTTCCTACTTCCACCTTTGTACAAATGAAATTAAGTTTGTGTATGCACCTATTCATTGGCTTATTTTTCGAATTCCATTTATAGATCTTTACAGATTTATCTACTTATGTATTATTTATCAATTTCATAATTTATTCATTTTTAATCATTATTAATTACCCACTTATCTATGTATGATTATCTATTCCATTATGCATTCATATATCAATATATGAAATATCTGAAATATTAACATATAAAATTGATTCTTTGAGGCTGTGGAGAGATGCCATATTTAGAAATCAATGGATTTCGGTATCTTCCGTGTGGAGTTCATTTTTTCCTTTATTGAACGGTGAAGGGCATTGTCTTTACAGACCCTTTAAAGTCATAATTTACCATTTTGCAGATGGAACAAAAAACCAGCATTCGTGCTTTAAAATAGTTCTAAAATGTGAGTTAGGGATAGAAACAACCACTGTAAAAATGTGAATCCGTATAATCAATGTTAAGTGTTGTTATACACACAAAATGTGAATAATAGTTATAATTAAAAATTTTCCAGACTAAACCGTCTACAGTTACGGTTTATTTGAGACAGAACACTGATATCTCCTTATATTTTAGGCTTTATTGTGAAAATCTTATATGGTAAGATGTTTTGTGATACAACAGACCTACACATATGCATCATATGTGATGTCTTGAACATTTTTGAAATCACTGCTCCCAAAGGTAAACTGGCCCTTTAACATTCCCTGTATCACTCAAGGTGTAATTCTACACCATGTTTACGTTGGCTTTTTAGCACTAATCACACAAGAAGAATTGTTAAATCTTCACCAAGGTCGAACCTAGAATAAGAAAGATATGAAATATTGCCGTTACACATGTTTTCACGGTACGATTATATTGGTTGCAGCCACACAAGAAAATTAGGTGAAACATCCATGCAATCGATCAATAACTCTCTCATTGCTGTCGTAATATTTGAATAGTATTATTGGGTGATGATATCACGGCCTGAAATGTTTTCCATTCAGATTCACACAACGCTTCATTGTATGTCCTCTTTTCTATTATCTGAATTAAAAAAAATACTTACACCAATGGGCAGAAAACTTGATTCTGTTTTTAAATTATATTACGATTTTCAGGATACGTTTTTACACCAAAAAAAAAAAAAAAAATGAGATTATCACCTGAGCTAATTTGCATAATGATTGCTGCCAATGTCACTATATTGGTTGAAACATGAGAAAATTTCATGATTATCTTGCTTCCTGGGTTTAAATATTTGATTTTTTCATCCCATTAATATCATAACAGAAAAGGTAATTTTCTACTGTCTTCTGTCCACATGCAATAATTATGTTCATCAGTTGAACAATCATAGGCCTACTATTTACATAATAATATAACGTACAGAACTTGAATGTCAATGAATAATGTAATGAAAGAAAGAAAGAAAAAAAAATGGTGTCTTATTATCATACAATGATAACATGATGAAAGAACACCTGCTGGTAATGGGCACAAAAGACTTAAAGGTAGGGGATACCTTTTACAGACCTCCTAAAATGCAGCAAAACATTAAATATGAACCTCAGGGGACTTGTTTAGGCCACTGCTTAGAAATTTGGAAGTCAACAGTTATCTAAAATTTGAATGATGCACAAAACTCAACTACTCAGTAGTTCTGTGTGTCAGCCACACTTAAGCCTTTTTGTTGCAGTCTTCTGTATTTGTTATCTATAAACACAAATCTAAAAGTACAAGAGCTGATGTAATAACATATAGAGTGTGTGGCAAGAATGTATATAGAACTGCTTGTAAGTGTTGATGAACTTTCTTCACAAAATATACATGATGGACACACATGCAGTGCATGGGTCTGCAAAGGTAGCCTAGTAATGTACTGGAATTTTCGGTGAGCCCCGAAAAAAATTCAATTCAAAATCTAACGGTCAAAAAAATGTATTAAATGTTACCTTCCACTTTCAATACTTTATGGGAGTTTCTAAAATGATACTCTCTTCAACATACCACTGTATTTATACAACTCTTCATTTAAGGCATGCAAATGGGATTCCCTACCTTTAAGGATAAAACAAAGTCAATTCATTTTTCTTTCTTTATTCCTGTTCTTTCTTTTGTTTTTCTTTCTTTATTCCTGTTCTTTCGTTCTTTTGTTCAAGTCGTCAAGTGCGACGTGCTTATGATCGCATTTTAACCTTGAGTCACCCTTTGACCTTTCCTAATTCCGTGCGAAGAAATGGGAGGGGAAACCTTGAGACGGTGTAAGAGAATACGAGCTGAGGAGCCGGGCAGGAGCTAAATCTGGCGGAAAGCGCGTCTGAGCGGGCTAGCCAGGGCAGGATGCGGCCAGCGTGGTGGTCACTGCGTGGGCAGGGAAGATGCACGGATTCTTGAAGGGATGGGACATCAGACATAAATTATGCCCCACACACCCAGAGAAGGTCGTCGACATACTCGATCAAGTATTGGAGGGGGGTATAGAATGGGGAAACTAATAGAAAAAAATGTCGAGACGATATACCCTCACATTCTGAATCTGTTTAGCGAATGCGACATCCGGTGCGCTTCCGGGCATAGACAGTATAGGTATATAAGCATGATGACGTCACAGAATTAATTTCGTCTTACTATATCATATCCTAAGAAACAAGATTTTATCCAGTGCAAATCGGCGTATTTAATCACGTTTAAGCTGCAGTATACACACAGGAGCATTTCATGATAGGATGTAACTATTTTACTAAAAACGCTCGTGCAGTACGACATTTACCTGGCTTCAACGTCATTTACACAGCATGTCATTTTTTATTCTTTTCCAGGGTAGCCAATGATAATGCGTTGAGGGAGAGCTCTGTATTATTGGGTAACGAGTCTCTATTTGACAATGACGTCCCGACCTGTAAGCCGACGCCATAATATAGCTACATTAATTCCATTTGTGTATGCACGGGGGGAGATGATAGCATATGATACCCGCCGTCTGCAACGATGCAAGTCATTTATGCAAGAGACTGTGCTGAATGAGACGTGGTGGTAAAGTGAAGAGGGTGCTAGCTGGTGTCATGGTGTCAAGGTACTTGCTATTTGTCAGGAGAGGAAGGCAGAGGGAAATATGAAATGATTTTTAGCCGTAATTCAACCCTTCGTATGGGTAATGACAACCTCTCCCCGGAAGTGTCGTCCATTCCTCCTCTAAGCATCTTCTCCCATTTCCTGACTTGCCATCTTTTTTTTTCCTCTTCGTCATTGAGACGTACTTGTAGGATGGCTTTCTGGCACGGACTTCATTGTGTGACTTCATTGTGACTTTAAATCCCGTGTAAATTGCAACCTTCTTCCACTCTAACAGCACCCACACACGAAAACACTCTCCTTAACATTTCATTTAGAATTATGCAGAATGAGCATTCATGCAGTTTCTTTGATCCTGACTTCATGCTGTTGGAGGAGATGAAATTGAAAACAGACCAAGGTATACGAAGATTTTTTCAATATCGAGGGCGTTGAAAGAACATGGGCCATGCTTTGTTCTCGAGTTCGCCAAGTAAATGTCATGTCTGCAGTATTGTGGACTTACCTATCGAAGTCGATTACCACACACGCCTTTACCTCTTTGTTTGTATCTTATGAGGAATTTGCGGATGAAAGCGGGTTCATCTAATTTTCGAGGAAAGCTTAACCGAGAGAAGAGAGAAATGTTAACGTTTGGTCTGCGTATTTTCGTCGAAGGACATTTAGAGGTGAGCCCTACAGGACGCATAGTTGTTGTTTTTTTGTTCTCCATTTTTTTAAGTCTGTTGCTGAAATTTCGGGGTGATTTTGCGACTGGCCAGACCGCGTGGTATCGAGGTCAAGTGTGAGACAGTGAATCTTCTTGGGTTATTGATAGCTTCCTGACATACATACCATCTCGGCTCGCGTTCATTTATACCATTCTCTTGGGGCTATCCACAGATAGGCTGCAGTACCTTGAACCATAAAAACCCTTATTTACAAAAACGTTGTCAATGTCGGGGGAAAGGACGAATTTTAGATTCCTCGTCCGCTTCTTCCACTTCAACGTTTTTCTTTCCTTTATTCGTCTCCCTCCTTCCTCCCCAATATCTCCTTTCCTGTCTTCTTATAAACAACAGTTTTCCTTTGAAGCATGTCCTTCTTCCTCCTTATTTCCTCTCAGCTCTCTTCGTTTGCCTACCTTTCTTCCTTCCTTTTTTGGTTTCATTTTTCTGTCTTTCCGGCTGTCCTCGTCTTCTCCTGAAAACGATAGCCAATATAGCAGATATTGCGAGTTATTCGACGCACCATCAAGTTACGACGACGAATAACACCGTTAATAATCTGCATGGGAAATATTTGAACTATAATTACACCTTATTTTAGGGCCTGAAATATATTTTACATACATATACGTATAATAAATTTGTATGTCATTCATTTCTGCGGAAAGGTATAAAGGAGATTTTCTCAGACAAAAAAGAAGAAGACGAAGGTGGACTTCTGCCTGGTGGTACTTTATTACCTTTCATAACAATTAATACACTCTTTTATTTGATTTTGTTTTATTATTTTCCATATCCGAAGAATGAAAAATTATTACACAGTAACAATGACGATTTGAATTATCATGAATAGCCCTTGCAGCTTTGTACCTTAAAGACTTTCTGATGTCGTTGTTTATGTCATTATTCTGGGAATCAACAGCATATTACCACAATCCTTTAAAATAGATAGTTATGTAGCTGATGTATTTGTTTATTTATTTATTCATTTGTTGATTTCTGTCTTGTGATTATTGACCACTAGCTTTAGCTATAATAAAAGATATTTGAACTTATTTCCTGTGGGGAAAACGTTGAGATTAGTTTCCAAGATAATGGCAATGTTATTACACTTGTTACGCCCCCCCCCCCCACACACACACACACAGAGGACACACACTTGTAACTGTTTTTATTTGATTATTTCTTTTCTGTCAGAACGTTCCAGGCAAACACTATTTTACTCTTGGTATAATTTTAACAAGATCGATGACTATTATACATATACTATTTCGTTTGTTTGCGATAAATATAGTTATAAGTTAGTCCCATAAAAAAAGTAAAATCTTATAAGTACAGCAGTAAAAATCTGATCAAATCGGATAAAAAGTATGAAAGTTATGAAATAGTGACATTTTGCTGATTGCCGCAGAACAGTTCTCGAACAGTTTATATGAATACGCAAATGAGTGAGCCCTTGCAGCTTTATTCCTATAAAGACGTTCTGATGTCGTAGTAATGTCATTATTCTGGGAATCAACAGCATATTAGAATAATCCTTTAAGATAGGTAGTTTTGTAGTTTATGCATTTATTCATTTATTCATTTTTTTTTATTTCTGTCCTGTGATTATTGACCACTGGCTTTAGCTATAAACGACATTTCAACATATTGCAAGATCGATGACTATTATACTCTTTTGTTTGTTTGCAATAAATATTGTATACTTATAATTTACTTAAAAAGCAGTAAAAATTTGATCAAAATCAGATAAAAAGTATGGAAGTTATGAAATTGTGAAGTTTGATGATTGCTGCAGAACAGTTCTCGTACAGTTGATATGATTATGTAAATGAGTGAGCTGATGATGTCATTAACTCACCGTTTTCTATTGATCGTGTAAAAAAAAAATTGACGAGAAATCAAGATATCTGTTATGAAAGTGTAAAATATAACGTTATTCTTCGTTGAATAACTTCAAAATAATGATCAGTCAGATTTAATAGACTGGGGCATAATTGCGTTTGAATGAAAAACTGGGAAAATTAGCTTAACTTTATAATTTCACAACTTCCCTGTTTTTCATCTGATTTTGATCAAAGTTCCATCGTTGTGCTAAGAAAATTTTACTCCTTCTTTTCAGACTAACTTTCAATTGCACTGGAAATCCCCTTTTACTACCTCTCCACTTATGTGATTAAAAAAAGAGGAGTACCGCCGAATATTGTATTTGGCATTCGATCCCAGTATGGGTGTTACTGGTTTTTGAAGTTGACATTGAATTTGTTCCTATTTTTTTAATTCATAAGTGCTGTTCTATCGTGTAATTTTTTTGCTGTTGTTTTTGTTTGTTTGTTTTGCCATAGCAGTTAATAGCGTAATAATCATGTCATCCTCTCTCTGAAATAACGGAAGCGCACCCACGCCTTGTAATGCCTAAAGATGCAAACAGCATTTTCAGAAATGTTAGGTCACGCAGAGTGCATGATAGTAATCAGATAATTCTACGATCAATGTCACTCTGGCCAGATTAGCTGGTTTTGCATATACATGATCTATAAAGATCTGTCTTAAACGTTGTTATCATGATTGGTTAAACAGTTTTAATTCGACATATATTTTCGAATTCAAACGTTCTACAAAGATGAAACAATATACAGAATACATGATATCAGCTTGATACAAATTGAAAAGAGAGGTAAATACACCTGATACAACTCTAATAATTACGTCTAAAAAGTTACAGTAACCGTTGCGATAAAATGTGAATGTGACTGAAACACACTGAATACAATTCGTATTACTCAAGTAAATGTGGAAGAACTATAAAACATAGAACAGGTTACAAAAACACGATCAGACTATTACTGTGTCCGATTAGGACCCGGTTTTATCTTTTTTGTTTTTCCATAATCTTTTATTGATTCCATATTCAATACAATTTCATAACAGATCAAATCACATGTATTACAAAATCCACGCTTCAGCAAAACACAATTACAATGAAATCAAGCCAAGCTGTACTTTCAGCAGAAACAGTACATTCGTAAAGAATATACCTTGCACCGGGAAAAAAACAAAAAGAAAAACAAAATAACAACATACACTGCTTACTTACTTTTATTAAAATCAAATGGAGCTGTACTTTCAGCATGACAGTGCATTCATAACAAAAAAAAAGAATACTTAACACATTATCAATCTATACACTCAGATAAAATCGATATACACCCAAATGGAATCGATATTCCCTTTAATCAAAAGATATTCCCTATTATTCCTTTTTTCCTCTTATTCCTTTTATATCAAAAGATATTCCCTTTTATCAAAAGATATAATCGATTGTAAATTTCCTTATCACAGAGGCTGCCATAGACTTATGATAGAAATCAACTATATAATCGATAATAACTCTTCATAAATGAAAACAGGGTCTAGATCAGTTAAGAGAAAAAACCCAAAACAAATAAAAACCCAATAGACAGGATGAAGAGGAAAGGAATGTTGCCAAGATGTCAGGAGGATTAAAATGTTTCTCGGGAATGCAGAGAATGTGAGTGTCGTCATAATGCGGAATTCGCGATGCGCGCCGGAGAGCGCATGAAGTTGGGATGACTTGGCAACATTCGCGTTCGTGGGTTCATTTGGACTCCACGAAACAGGTCGCACGTGGAGAGGATGTGCGCGTCAAGTTGCATCGCGTAAACATCACGATTTCCCGTGATGCCGCGACCGCGTCTGAGTCGGCAGGACTGTGGTGATGAAAGGGGTCTCTTCGTTGCACGCACTCTTGTAGGTGGCTGCAAAATTCAAGGATAACTTGAAAGAAATTTCTTTCTATCCTGTAATGTGAGCATACGCACGGCATTATCATGTTATCTGTCACGACTCGACTCCACTGATTTTTTTATTCTTTTTTTTTTTCACTGCCGGCAATTGCTACCCACCTACAATAGTTCATCGGTTGAAAATGAGAAGGGCGTTAAGTTATCTCGAACAATATGGCCCGAATTCACGAAGGAGGTACAACTGTCGACGAAATGATCATTGGGTAACGAAATGACTGATTTCGTATCGAAATAGGTCATGCGACACTTGGCGCTCCATACAAATTGTCCATGCTTTAAACCATGGTTTCATTTGTACCAACTTCGTAAATTCGGGCCTATGGGTTTAGTGGCAAGTTAACACCCGACGTATTGTACACAGTGAAGACGCACACGCTGAGTGAGATGTGGAAGATAACAATTCAATCAATCGAATTTTCCCTGAATATTTATTTTTTCTACCTATTTTACTTGAAAATGTTCCAAATATTTCGCCACAAGTGCACCAGATCGTTGAATTTGATTCTAATTCGTTCTAAAGCTCCCTCGATATCACGACTTAGTCAATCACATTACTTTTTTTTTTAATATTAATTTTTGTATTCATTCTTTTTGACTAAAAATCCAAAATGTTCCTTCAACAGTGAGCGTCTGATCGTTAAATTTCAATTCCAGAAATGCAAATGTTCCCTCATAAGGGATGGGGATGACCCCTACAATTTCTTACCCCGCCCCCCCCCCCCCCCCCCCCCGTGCGCATCTGAAGTTTCTTCTTCTCCCTCCCCGAAAAAAAAAAACAAAACACACACACGCACACACCCAACCACCCAAACTCGTGAAACACGTGTAGGTCTACATAACACTCTCACTAAGAAAAAATACATTCTGACACGTTTCCCCGTTTCCGCCAGCATTTTTTGTGGTTTGTCGTTGAACCGGAAGGAAATGCACATTATTTTGATGTGTAGGGTGTATACTACGGGAAGTGTACAAATATTTCTTATAAAATGTTGTCCTTATATTCATGCTTGTGTCACCCTCCATCAATCACAATTATTTAGACCCTGCGCCTCGAAAATTGTCCAACCTGCCACATCTGGTATG
Organism: Diadema antillarum; assembly: GCF_040938485.1. NCBI lineage: Eukaryota > Metazoa > Echinodermata > Echinoidea > Diadematoida > Diadematidae > Diadema > Diadema antillarum. Next base: position 258,624 of record NW_027272044.1, read on the forward strand.
GTTCGAAGCATGCTTGATTAATGCGCTATCGCTGCTAACTAATAATCTCGAACGCAAACTGCAAATTGTTCATTCATTGCGCAAACGAGTCGAGTTCACACTCCGTTCAACCTGTGGCTGTCGATACGGAGTTCACGGAGCGGTGAGACGGTAATGTTTTCCAACGCCGAAATGAACATCCGGGTTCCAATCTCAGACTACGTGATCGTAATGATGGTCAAAATGCCGCATACTAAATCCACACATAGGGATTTTCTTCGATCTGTCTTTTATGACGTCATACACTGACTCACGCGATGTACGCAACATAAGCTACGGTTTAAAAGTGGAGAGAGCCAAAATGAAAATGATAATGATAAGAAGAAAAGAAGCAAGGACACAATGCGAGAGAGAAAGAGCTGAATCCATGTGATACACAGTGTTGAGGGTTAACGGAAGAAGAGGTGGAGCAAGGGGAGGGGAGGGGAGTGCGAGGGAGGGACGCGACAGAAGTAGGGGAGAGTGTTGCAAGAGGAGGGGGCGTTTTAATAAAAAGTACTCGGAAATTCCCCTCATCTATGTCGGCCATCGGCAGAATTCATCGTGGGTGTACGGCGAGAATTGGGATGGAGTTTAAGTGAAGTCCCACTTCATTATTCATATTGACTTTGATGAAAGTAAAACCAATTTGACACAACAATAACAGTTTCAGTAAAGTCGGACCTTAAATTTATTTTTAAAAAAGAAGTTAATCAAACAAATCTAACCGTCAAAAAAGAAAGATACAAAAACAAGTTTAAATGAGGTGGTGATGTAATTACCTTGAGGATCTTGCAATGTTTTGTTGAAACAGTATCATGAGAAATTAATGTTTGCTGGAAGAAGCCTCTCCCGTAAAGGCAACACGAATGAAACCAAGTATCGGTGAATTTTTTTTAACCGTTAATTTTTCTTAAACAGTTCTATATATCTTGACTTGATTGGAAGGTATGATTTTTGGTTTGTGCTAATATTTCAAAAGATAAAGAAAATTCAAAAAAAAGTTTATCACTTATGTCAATGGAAAATTCGTGAGGAAAGAGATGATTTCTTCATTAAATTGCATTTGTGCTTGTGACCGATGTCATTATTTCGTGGAAACATGATAAACTCTAATCTAATTTTACCGGTCTGTCACTTTTTTAAAATAAATTCAATTAAAGTTAGACATCGAGTGGCATTTAACTTTTAACCAAATGGGGGAGGGGAGTCTTCTCGCAGGCAAGGCCTTCGTAGAGCAGGTGTTGGTAACATTGGCCTTAAGGTATTCTAGTGGGTTTCCGATGAAATTTTATGGTATTGGACATGTTCGTCTGAAACTCAAACATCAATTAACTGGATGCTACAGGCAACTACACCACAGGAAATGCTCATTGTACACACGACGACTAGACAAAGTATTAGTAAAGCAGCAATGGAAAATCTTGATTTGAAACAAAGCATCGATTCTTTTGCTGCTATCCATCACAGGTCGGAATCAGTTTCAGTTAATTTGAGACTTGCGCGTTCTTTATTACGTGATTTACACTGCAAAAAGTCCGGTGTTAAATAGTGAACACCGAGCTGGTGCTAGATTTTCGGTGCTCATTTATGGTGTTAAATTAACACCTCCGGGTGTCATTTCCAAATTTTAAACTGTTTTTTGAAGAGTTTCTTAGTAACTGCACTTTTTGTTGATTTTTAATTTAAACAAGACGATCAAGAATTTTACATTAAAATACTAGATTTTTGAAAAAATGTGAAAATAAATTTACACCAAAGTAACACCAGCTGGTGTGGTCTCTTATTGAAGCTGGACGGGTGTTAAACCATTGATATTAACACCAACAAATATCAAATCAACACTATGTGGTGTCATTTTTGAATTAACACCAGTACAGTGTCAAAATAACACCAGGTACGGTGTCAAATTAACACCACGAAGTGTCAGGTGAACACTTTTCAACACCATCACAGTGCATTTTCAACACCTGTGGGTGTGGTCCTTTATTGAAGTTTGATCGGTGTTAGATTTAACACCCGTGGTGTTAAATCTAACACCGATGTTTTTGCAGTGTAGAATCCTTAAAAACCCATCTGTAATGCCATTCATGTGGATTGTGGGAAATTAATGCATGCATACATTGCATGACTGTCGAATAACTATATACTCGAAATTCCATTTCATCCTATAAAATGGAAGCTGTCACATCCGGTATGACAATAATTAAGTGAAAAGTGAAACGCAGGCCCACTAAAATCGAATAAAACTGGAAAACTTTATTTTTCCATCATGATAATATATGCCACTTTCCTATCGATATACTTTTGAATGAATCCCCACATGAACAATTTACACAAACACGCACACACACTCACACACATGACATCACTTTAACAAGTTTTACGAGACACTAAAACATCTATTCATTCATTACATTTCTGAAGCGCTTGATTCAATGTTTCTAAAAACTAACACAAAGAACGACACGGAAGAAAAACACATTGGAGGTTATCACATCAATTAAGCAAAGCTGAACCACCTCTACGAAGTTATCAGTGATTAAATCTTAACAGGTTTGTCGAAAGAGAAAATGCTATTAAACGTTTCATTTCATGAATACTGTATTAAAAAAATCTTGCATTAGATGTATACATAAATGATTAAGATTATCAAATTATGTAAAATCTTTACAAATTGATCTAACTTGTTATACATATGATAATAATAGGATGCTAAATGATACAAGATAATGAAAACGAAGTAGGCTGGTTAAAACCCGGGCTTTTACGTTGCAGTCCATTGGAAACATACGTTTAACTACAAATAACGGATAGACCCATATGAATAAGAAACATAAAAGTTGTTGGAAACATGTTATTGAAATGTAGGGTGGTCGGCTTATATGATATGTCTTTTGTAAATTCACGTCATGCTAAAGTCTGCATGTATTACACAAAGAGAATGGAAACGTATCATAGTACTTGGAATCCTTTCATAAAGCAAACTTGAACAAGGAGTACAATTCCAGCGATAATCTGAATGGGCAGAAAAGAATGAAATCAAATGTCAGTAATTGAATTTCACCTACTCCTGAGAATTAAATACGCTTATTTGTTTCTTCTTTCTTGAGATATTGGACAAACAGTGATAAAAGAAAACGAATCGAATTTGCCACCTTAGAAAAAGTGATACATTTATTTATTTATTTTTTTTTTTGCATTCATGCGTTTGTTTGTTCTGGATAATAGAGGTCGAAGACGTAATTGTATTTAAAATATGAATACCAGAAAGATCAATCAAGATCTGGAAGAACAAACATTAAAATGCAAAGATTCTGGCAATGCTATGGGGAATAATCTAAATGGGCATAAAAAAATTAAATCTCAGAAATTGAATGTTATCGTACTCCGGAGATTTGTATAGAGTCTATTTTCGGAGATATTGGACAAAGTAGTGATAAAAGGAAATGAGCCGAATTTACCAGCTTTAAAAAGTTGATACAATTATTATTTTTTCATTCAAGTGTTTGTTTGTTTTGTAGAGAAGGAAGACTTAATTGTATTCAAAATACGAATGCCAGAACGATCAATCAAGATTTGGAGGAACAAACATTAAAATGCAAAGATTCTGGCAATGCTATGAAAAGTTTCCACAAAATACGACACATTGGCAAGATTATATCCCAAGGGTCAGGTTTGGAGATCTCACAATCACACACACGCATCCAGAAACACATCATTTTTGATTCAAAGTCCGCTCAACTGCATAAAAATCACATTGATGAATAACAAATTCAAATCTATCTTGATAGTAAAAGCCAGTAATACGGGATCAGACAATATTAACAGGAGATCAATGGCAAAATGAGGGTATCTGATACCTATGTGTATTATACTAGTAGGCCTACACTGTATAATAATGTTTATCTTATTTTCACAATGAAACAATGACATGCACGTTATGACGATCAAACCATTAATGTCGGGAAAATGATGTTCTGGTCTTGGGCAGATCTGAGATCGCTAGTTGCCAAGCTTGAATTGATATAACTGATAATTAGCCCCGATTCCTTGAAGGAACATAATCTTTATAAAGAGTTAAAAGTTAAATATATCATACATACATAGATATTATATAGATATAAAGGTTATGATAGGTTATCATAGATGTTATATAGATATAAAGGTTATGATAGGTTATGATAGGTTCATGTTTTATAAAGGTTAATATGGAGCCAAGTCTGCATTACGCTTATATCTTTCTTCCTTTTGAAATAATGACGTACCTCTTTACTTCATTTTCTGCTATACAATAGCATGACAATGATTATTCCCACCCACACACGCACACACACATACACACACGCATACATATGCAGACATTGGATATAGATAGATATACATATAATGCTTCAAGGAGCATTGTTGAAATTTCTCCTCTTCTTACAGTGTTTCTACAGATTCCATGGTGATGGGATCGCGAGGAGGGGCAGAGATTTTATCTCGCCTTCTCTTTAGGTCGGGTGGATTACATTTCTTCTGTGCAGGCGTTGAGTAGTTAAGCACTTTGATGGTGTTGCGTCTATATATGAGATTACAAGCTCAATCCCATTGAATTATTAATAAGCCTCTCGTTACGTCGGCGTGCCAAAAGGGGGCATTAAATTATTAATCGTTGTTCAACGAGCTTTGTTTGAGACATTAGATTGGGGATAATCGAACGTTGAACTGGAGGCATTAGTCAGGCTTTCTAAATCCCTGGGTACTATGACTGACTGGGGATGAGAAACTGGAGCCGTTAGCAACCAGAGTAAACACTGATAGTTACTGCTAGCCTGATATCCAGACTGTGTAAATATTTCTGTATTTTTCATTTTGTACTCGTTCAGCTAGCTTTCACGCGAGCCTGAACTTAACCTTATCACTGCCAAAGCCCAAACATCTTGCGCCCAGCTTGGGTTGTTATTGACCATTCAACTCTTCTTCCTTCACCCCTTTCCCCTGTCTCTATTGGCCTTCTTAGTCTCTTCTTAGTATGTCTTTCTTTTTCCTTTTTAAGCAATTTGCCTTAGTTTCTTTAGTTTAGTACAGTAATTAGTTATTGTCCACGAGAAGACTGCAGATTACAAGCTATTCAGCAGTTCCCTCCATTTCCAAAATGTTATTTCAACCTTAACTCAGTAAATAAGAAAGGACACAGTATTTATTGTCATTTCAAAGTATTTGTACAGGATACACGTAGGTTATTTTTGTGTTGCTGGAAATGAAATACAATGACATGAAATGAAAATGAAAGCAAAACTATCATATACAGCAGCGCATCCTGACTTTGTGTTACTATGTGTATCGAAATGTTTTGTGCTTTTGGAAATGATATGAAATGAAATGAAATGAAATGAAATGAAATGAAATGAAAATGAAAGTAAACCTATCATGTACAATAGCAGTGTACTGACTTTGTGTTACTATCATGTGTATCTAAATGTTTTGTGCTTTTGGAAGTGAAATGAAATAAAATGAAATGAAATGAAAATGAAAGTAAACCTATCATGTACAATAGCAGTGTACTGACTTTGTGTTACTATCATGTGTATCTAAATGTTTTGTGCTTTTGGAAGTGAAATGAAATAAAATGAAATGAAATGAAAATGAAAGTAAACCTATCATGTACAATGGCAGTGGCTTTTCAAAACAGTTGGATGGTTTCTTATCTTTACTTGTTGCGTGTTTTCTTTGTGTATTTTTATTCTGTCTGTCTGTCTCTTTCTTTCTCTCTATATATCTATCTATATCTTTGAGGGTTTTTTTTATATAATCAGATTGAATCGAGTTAAAGTCAAGCAATAGAAGAAATAACTCTTCACTGGAATCAGATCGAAAAGAAAGTCAGGAAATTGAAAGGAGGACATGTTTGACCATAAATCTTTCCCAAATTTGGCTGGTAGAAAATCAAGCTAAAAGAAGAAAGTAGGGGCTTTATAATTCGCATGAAATCATTTGATTATTCGATAAGGATAATAATGATGGTGGTGATGTTGACAGTAATGACAATAATAATAATAATAATAATGATAATAATGATAATGATATCAATATCAAAAATTATATATGTATAATATATATATATATATATATATATATATATATATATATATATATATATATTTAGCAGATCCAAAGATCCTGATTGAAAAAACTCTTTTTAATACTATGTTTTGAAAAAGCCAGTGGAGAGTTGTATGATCACTTTTATCGAATTTGCTATGGTGATTATACTGGTTGCGTAGTAATGCCTTGACAATTTAATTTTCTTTTCTTTTTTGTCCAATAGTAAAAAAAAAATGCTTGTACACTGACTCAGTTACTGTTATCGGAGTCAACTTGGAAATACACTGTAGGATAGACTTTCCCTTTAAAGGACGTGGCGTATCGAAAGGCGTATCACTATCAGTTTCATCTTCTGGCAAATACTTAAACCTTGAGAAGTATGGTGGTGTGCATTTGTATCTTTACATAGGAAAAGGACCCAGCGCCTGAAGGAAGGCTAAACCTGTTACGTACACAGAGTGCAATGTCAATACGCAAGTGTGATGAGAAGGCTAACTTTCACTCACGGGCCCTGCTTCAATGAAGTAACACTTCATTGACCAAACGAGCTGTGCAAACAGATACAAGCGCGTGAAAACGAAGGCGGACTTGAGAGTGTTCTAACTAAATGTTCTAAAAAAGGAGGAAATCACCTTTGAACAATCCTGATTTACTGTACTTGCCCAGAAAAAAAAAATAGACATAGTAGCCACAATGGTTGAATCACTATAAGCGTGGTATAGTAGTAGTAGTAGTAGTAGTAGTAGTGGTAGTAGCAATTGCACTGCTGGTAATTATAATAGTAGTATAGTGTGGTAAAATTAACATGAGTGATGATGGCATTATATCGGCAATGACAAATCTTGTTTTGATTCTTGTGGAAGAAGACTGAAATTTCTATCAATGACAATGGTGAATTTATATATATATATATATATATATATATATATATATATATATATGGAAGTTATTCGCCGCAAGGGATTTCATTACTTAAATTTGTTTTTGATCTAGTTTTTATCCTTCTTTGATAGGGTTTGGCGTATCTACATGCTAAGCCCGAGAAAGTAACATGAATTTATGGAAACGCATTCGAAGACATTTAGATCACGAATCAGCAATAGCGATCAACAGCAATAATAATGTCACTGACAAGCGGTGAAACGCATATCTTTCTTTTTTTACGTCGGTCGATTTTTTTTTCTTATTGAGGCTGTCCATTAGGCACTGTCATCAAGAAGTTATATTTGTATCAAGGCGGCTGATGTCTTTTAGCGATACCTCACTGAGTCATGGCATATCCAATGCAAGACGCTACAAGATCTGCACTTTGGTTATTACCGGTGAAGGTGTGCCCGTGTACTTGACAGTAATTGGCTTGGGATAAAGTATTAACTTTTGGGGGTCCTTCGTTCTATAATTCGCTATTTTCTCGTCTCTCTCTCTCTCTCCCTTTTTTCATCTCCTTTTCATCAGGCTCTGGTTGGTAATGCAAAGTTTGCTAATGGCGCCACCCACGCGAAATTATAAGATAGACTCAGTCAGTTAGTCAGTCAGTCAGTAAGTCAGTCAGTCAGTCTTTCGCCGAGCATGTCACTTTCTGACACCAAAGATGAAAAGCCCACTTCTCGGATCGCTGGCCAGCCGGTATTAAACACAGGGTGACTAGTTTATCACCAACTCCTCCCCGTCAACTTTATTCGTGAAGAAGGGAACCAATTTTTCGTTCTAAGGGACAGAGATGAGAAGACCCCAGAAGGTTAGCACATGTGTTCTTTACTATTCCCTTCCCCCTTGTCCCCTTCTCTCTTTCTTCTGCCATAATTATACAAGTACCCTCCCCCCCCCCCCCCCCACACACACACACGCAAACATGCACATCTCGTGACAGGCCAAGTTAAAATGCGACAGGCATTTGTGGAACTCCGAGATGCCAACAGGTGCGAGGACAGCATCAGTATACTAAGTATATAGGTGCTCTTGCCTATTACTGGATCTTGCTTCGTGCCCTCTGCATGCAGGTGCGAGAACAAGGTGGTGGTAGGTAGTAACAATATAAAGTTACCCAATGCACTATTTATGTAGAAAAATATTCAGCTTGACAAGGAGTGAACATACTACAAACACACCAACACCCACACACACACACATAGACACACACACGCACACACACACTCACACACACACACACACACACACACACACACACACACACTAACACACACTAACACACACACACACACACATACACTAACACGCATACACAATGTAGTATACATGAAATTAGAAAATGAGCAACAATGTCCGACATCACGGACTCACAGAACTCAAGAGAGCTATTGGCTGACGTGAATGACCCGTGGTGAAATAGAAATAAACTCAAACACATGTACAGACAACGCCAAAACAAAAATCATACAGTCACGGACACGTCATGAAAAACAAAGGGCATGGAGAAGAGATGGAGAACTTACAAGGATTACTGACAATCTAGCATGCCATATTCAGCTCTGGCACTGTCTGGGGAAGCAGGGAAAACGAATAGGTGAGAGGGAAAATAAGAACACATCGTGAAATCATCCCTTGCCATGAATAACTGATGACTCAACTTGGTCTTCTACGGGTCTCATGCCCAAGTGAAAATATCAGACTGACGAGCCTCTTCCAGAAAATCAACAGACGACATCACACATGTGATTCATGCCATTTCCATTGCCGACTGTCATAAATAGACCTGAATCTCACAAACAAAATTAATAGATAATGAATACAGCAGAGGCAAAGCATAAAATGACATTTAACTTTAATTGTTTGTTTGTTTGTTTGTTTGTTTCAGCAGTGATTTGTTATGATAGAATTACTAGCAAGTTCATTCCCCTTCTTCCATTAAACTTCTCTCTCATTCCGGCTCAATTCGGATTAATATCAGGGAAAGCCAATGTTTTTTAATGATTCATCGAACATGTTCAATCGAGGACTCTCTTTGAGCTTTTACTTTTATAACTCTCGTTTTCTGTTTGAGCAACAGCGATGTCTTCGGTATTAGTCATGATCATCATCATTAATATAAACATGCAAACTAAATCAGTCGTTTTTTTGCAGATGAGTTTGATTTTTGAAAACAACGCTCACAGACACCCACACACTTTTACGCCAATATAGACAAGATGGACACATAAGACGACAAAGAAAGTGAAGGAATATTCATATCAAAATAATGTAAGGCAGAAACCTTCCAGTGGCACGCGTCGCATAGAATGTAATGTCTACGCCAATGAGGCAAATACACCTCATATTAATGTAATACTTGAAAACGAGTTCCAGTTGATGTTCCAGTGTAAAACGATCTGTATGAGAGATTCATTGTGACACAATAATAATAATAATAATAATGATAATAATAATGATAATAATAATGATAATAATGGAATAATGCGAGATGGCGGAGGCATACAGTAGCCAGAGCGAAATTTCTAGTTTTATAACGGTATCATTTTTGCGTTTATGCTATAATAATGATAAGTACAGCATTTGTAATGCCCCATTGATATGACATTGTGTAAGTGTTTACATTCTCAAAGATAAAGAATAAGGTTTCGGTGTCACACCATTTATAGCATGTGAGACTTCCATTGAATAACACTTTCTTATTTATTCATGTTAACACATTCATTCAGTATCCTTTTTTAAACCAATTACAAATCTACATTGTGTAACTAGAGACGCTCTGAGTATACGAAGCTTTTCTTTCAGCTTCCTCCTCTTTTTCAAATTTGAAAGCAGAGATCGTGTGAGTAATCTATGTATAACAAACGTTAAGTGAGCATTGTTCAATCTATATATATACACTGCAAAAAGTCCGGTGTTAAATAGTGAACACCGAGCTGGTGTTAAATTTTCGGTGCTCATTTATGGTGTTAAATTAACACCTACGGGTGTCATTTCCAAATTTTAAACTGTTTTTTGAAGAGTTTCTTATTAACTGCACTTCTTGTTGATTTTTAATTTAAACAAGACGATCAAGAATTTTACATTAAAATACTAGATTTTTGAAAAAATGTGAAAATAGATTTACACCAAAGTAACACCAGCTGGTGTAGTCCCTTATTGAAGCTGGACGGGTGTTAAACCATTGATATTAACACCAACAAATATCAAATCAACACCATGTGGTGTCATTTTTTAATTAACACCAGTACAGTGTCAAAATAACACCAGGTACAGTGTCAAATTAACACCACGAAGTGTCAGGTGAACACTTTTCAACACCATCACAGTGTATTTTTAACACCTGTGGGTGTGGTCCTTTATTGAAGTTTGATCGGTGTTAGATTTAACACCCGTGGTGTTAAATCTAACACCGATGTTTTTACAGTGTATATATATATATATATATATATATATATATATATATAAGCATTCGTGGACGTATAGCTAGTGATCAACGTGTGTGTTTATTGCCGAGCTTCGGTCTTGTTAGGGCCTTCATCAGGGCTGTAATATATATATATATATATATATATATATATATATATATATATATATTTATTTATTTATTTATTTATTTATTCATTTATTCATTTATTCATTTATTTATTTCTAATCTTTTGTCAGGGTAGCCCATTTACCAATAAATAGTGGTCTTCCATAGAGCCCTGAATGATATTGATGAACATTATTATGTACATTAAATAGCAAAACGTATAGAAGATAACACACACACATATATATATATATATATATATATATATATGTAACGTAAGAAAAAGCAAAATCATGCGAAAATAGAACAAACACAAAAGGATCAAATACCAAAATACTCTTTGGAACATGCAAGAAAACTTTGTGAAATACCACCTACATCATTATTTCCGAGAAATTATATTAATTATGAACCTACACATGCACATTAAGTTCGCAAAGACACAATGTGATAAGGTAAACACGACAAACGAAATAAATCGTGCACATAAACTTGCGCATTGATTGGGAATAAAAGTCTGTATATTAAGATGCGTATATTCATTGATTCTTCTGTTTTTCTTTTGAAATTGTTCCCCAATAGTATGTTCCCATGTCGTAGAGAGCTAGAAACACTTTTTCTGAATAATGATGTAGATAAGATGTAGGTGGGGCGGTTAAGGTCTTGAGGTGACGAGATATGCCAGACAACGGAAATGCTATAGCTATAGGCTATAGGATGTCTGTGTGAAGGTCGCTGTAGATGAATTCGTAATGGGTATACGATCTAATGTGCACCATTGTTTAATTGAGCGGGGGCTTTCCATTTGCTCTCCTACTTCCGATTTGCTCTGTGTATACCAGTGCGCGTGTGGGTGTGGGTGTGTTTGCGAACATGTGCTTTGATTTGTCAAAGCTACCCCCCCCCCCTCCCGTTCTGCAAGCCTGGTAATATTGTGATGTCATAAACATTTCTTAAATGTCGTCACATCGTAGGCAGGTGATGACGTCATCAAAATGAGGAAGCGGAAGAATCCCAGTACTCCTTACTAACAACTTCGTTTCTGTGCCGAAGCTGTTGCTATGGAAACGTGCACGCCGAAATCGCACGCTTGCTGTTGACTGGCCTAGTGAGGGTTCCATCTATGTCACGCCACAGAAGGGACTAGAAACTCGTGGAATAAAGGAGACATTCACATAATGAAGTGAATTGTTATTCATAATCTATTGCCAGTGAAGAGGATAATTATGTCCATTTAGGCCTACATGATTTATGTAGGGCCTAAATAATCTACGTGCACGCGCATTGTCTATGTGTGTATGAATGTCACGGTATAGCAAATGTCCACTCAATTTAAATATGCATACGCACACACATGCAAAATATTTAAATATCTATATCTATTTATATCTGTAACAAACATGCTGAGATTTCACGTATTGGCCCAACGAAGAAAATTTGAGTCGAATAAACTCATGCTTTATTGGCCAAAAATGCATTACCAGTTTGTTTCTTCATTATATATATTATATGTATGTATATATATATATATATATATATATATATATATATATAATTATATTACATTACACTTTTTAAATTTTTATTACATGTATGTATATACATTCCCAAGCGCCATGAGTATCTTTTTAGGTGGAATGAGCGCTTTACAAGGGTATTATCTCTCTATTATTATTATCATCATTGTTATTATAATTATCATCATCATCGTTATCATTATTATTACATGTGTGTGTGTGTGTGTGTGGATTAAAATTCATTAAAGCAACGTCTTTCATGGAGTTTCTTTAATTACTATTATTGTGAACCAATGTCTTCTTAGACTTCGAGCAGAAACCTTTCATGCTGTATACATGAGTTGAGTTGAGTTTATTAACAACATACATGTGAATATGATAACATGATAACATGAAATTCCATAGGGTAAGATACAATAACATGAAAATTCTTATGAGAATACGATGGTTTTGTACAAGGTTCTTACTGCTATGCAAGCATAAATGTTTCACATACTTATAGTTATCTTACATAAGAATACATGTGGTATAATAGATTTAGTTTCGTTGTGATACATTTATCACTGAAAAGGCAAAGAGAATGAATAAGTATGTAATATAGACATATATGCATAGACAAAGGTTCTGGGGAAAAAATAGAAAAACAGAAGATTATGTTGTTAAAGGGGGAACCAAGAGTTAGCACAAGTGCTAGTCGAGAATGGTTCTCCCACTATAGCTATACAGGCCCGTAGCCAGGGGGGGGGGGGGGGGTGCGTCGGGTGCGTACGCACCCCCCCCCCCAAATTCTGAAAGGTCCACTTTTTCATAATAACGGTTTTTAGCAATTCTCAAGATAACAATCCAAATAAATATAAAGACACATTATATGCTAAGTAAATGTGGAAGAGTACGTTTAACAATGTTAAAAATAATTGTACGAAACCCTTTTGTTGTATGAACCATCGGATCGCCCCCATGCACACAAACAAATATTATGTATCAATTTGTGCGAGCTATTACATAATGAAAACTTTCGGTCATCTGCGAGGCCGCGCTTCTGCGCGAACGCTACAACACGTAAAACGGGTCAAAAATCGACGCATTTTTCCACAAAGTCTGCCATAACTTTTAAACTGTTTAAGAAGCAAACTTGGGGCGCCCGGATTCTGAAAGTGGACACTTTAGGGATTATTTATGTGTATATATCTTTATTGTAACATTTGTAACAGTGACGCAAATTAGATCAGAAAAGTACCTTATGAGTAGAATTGTCTATGGCGAACAGTCCAAATTTGACGAATTTGAGCATATTTTGCCGTCTTGCAATTCTTCCAGACGGGATATCTCGAGAACGGAAGATCGCACAAACTTGGGGCCCACGGTTTCAGAAAGTACAGGTTCTGCCCATTTTTGTGACATAAGAATCTTGTCCATTGGTTGAGCAGTCCTGACGCAAATTTGCAGTAAAGCTAGACTACCCATTCACAATTGCTGTCATAGGGAACGTGTACAATCCATACAGAACTATCACGTGACGAGACTACCAACGAAAATTTGAGCCGTTGACCTTCACTGTCTGCCGTTGTCAGCAGTGTGAATTCCTGTGATTTCAAGCTTTTGTTTATCGCCAAATATCATTTTCAACGCAATATCCAGATACAGTTGTATGTGAGACATTATCTAGATACGTAGCAGCCTTATTGACAACATAACTGTTAAGTTTGGGAGCAAAAACGACCATTCCACATTCCATCTCATTTTTCGATGATGGCTGTAGTCGGACTGGTGCATTTCCTTCGGAGGTGGTAATAATGTAAGTAGTTGCAACGGTCACCTTGCCACCTGCTGTCTGCAATCGGGCGCTTATATACACGTGTTGTACACAGGTAATCAACTGAAATAATGTTGTAAAGGAATGATAAGGTCGTAGACTATATCATTTCAACTGTAGATTTAACCCGATTGCACTCATGCATATCCATTACAACTTTGACGTTGATAACGAGAGGGTGGTGAAATTGTTCGCCAGAAAGCATCCCAGAAGACTGGAACTTCAAACAATGCTTAAAGACTTGAAAAAGACTAAGCGAAGATCACACTGCACAAGTGCACATTCAGAGGACCGGCAAATGCTCCCCTCTAACTCCTGTTATGTAATCATCATTTTCTATTTTGGATGATTACTTGCCTGTCTCAATATATTGTTGATTATTAGTTATACATTTTCTCATGTTGTGACAGTTCGATTGGTTCTCATTTTGAAGTGAGCCAAAACCTAAGAACATTCTCACTTATAATTTCCAAAGAGTATTATGCAGGCACGCAAACTCATTTTAGTTGTATTTCATTTAAATGTAATGGGTAAGAGGGTATGAGAGAGAATGCTGAGCTATGAAGTAAAATGGTAAAGTAAAAAGTTTGTCAGATAGTATTACAAAAGCCTGAATGTTGCAAGAGCTCCGGAGTAAAAACAGTCAGGGAAAAACCCTATGTATGATAACATTGTGAGAGCGTTAGACTGCATTGTGACGCATCGTTATTTAATCTACATTTTTTATTCATATTTTTCATAAAAAACACAGGTAATGAGCCGGATTGGGTTAAAATTCTCACTTACAGCTTTGTAGAAGTCTGAGTCAACAGTATCACACAGTACTTCAAGACGTATTAGTACAAACGATTTCTTGAGCCTGCACCGTTTCAGGCTCTGTTCTGGATACGGCGGTAGAAACTCATTCTTTTTTGTTGTTTATTTTATCATTATTTACTAATCTCTTTTCTAACTTAAAGGTAGCGGATTTCTTTGCAGGCCAAATTCGGAAATGTACTGTTGATTATTACTTATACATTTTCTCATGTTGTGACAGTTCTATTGGTTCTCATTTTAAAGTGAGCCAAAACCTAAGAACATTTTCACTTATAATTTCCAAAGAGTATTATGCAGGCACGCAAACTCATTTTAGTTGTATTTCATTTAAATGTAATGGGTAAGAGGGTATGAGAGAGAATGGAAAGTGCTGAGCTATGAAGTAAAATGGTACAAAGTAAAAAGTTTGTCAGATAGTATTACAAAAGAAACTCATTCTTTTTTGTTTGTTTATTTTATCATTATTTACTTATCTCTCTTCTAACTTAAAGGTAGTGGATCTCTTTGCAGCCCAAATTCGAAAATGCCTCGAGACAGCTAGTAACCAAATATGCTACTATAATTTAATAAATAAGAAATAACCATTCCAGTATGTATCTTAGTGTGCACAGTAAGACAGATCAAATCAAATAGGAAAACATCTGAGCACTAAGCCTGAGGTCTGAATTTGCACTCAACTTCTTCCAATGGCTAACGGATGTTTAATTTTTGAATTTTACTGACCTCCAAATTTCACAAAGAAAACCTTCTTAGCATGATGGTTAATATGACATTTTGACTGATATTGGAGATGTTTGCGAATCGGATCTACTACCTTTAATATTATTAAATCTAAAATGATTATTTGAAAGTTCGGAAATGCTGGAAATATCCTACCACAAGGAGGCAAAATATAAATGGTTCACATTTACAATTCATTTTGTTTTAAAAATTTTCTTATTTATTTTCGTTTTTGACAAACTCGCATACCAACGGCTGATATACTGTATAGTAAAGTGAATGTTTCATCTTCCAAACAGCATCCAATGGGATGGAAAACTCCAACTGAAAGGTGGACACCGTGACCATACTCGCTAAAGAAAACGCGTAATAGGGGTCGTTTTTTCTCACGGATTAGATGGAAAGTGTGATGTACGAGCGTATAATCTAATAATCAAAGGGTATCAAAAAGGCCGAAATTTGGGAAAATGGTATATTGTTCAATCATGATGAAGTACTTCTTTAGGGTGCAGGAAACATTTAAGGAATACTTGTTTTTAAGGCCCGAAAAAATCATATGATCATTACTCGTTTAGGGGCCATTTTGAAAGTCCATGTATGAGCATGGTGTCCACCTTTTAATTGTCGCTACCCCTCCCGGGACAGTATCAAAGGACCGTTTTGTTAATTAACGCAATCCCCCCTTCCTTTAAAAATTCTGGCTTCAGGCCTGCTAACGCGGGTATACAATAGAAAAAATAAAAGTTAAAACAACACCAGGAAAATCACTATTCTCAATTTTGCGGCGCGCTTCGCGCGCAGAGTCTCGAACACAATTAAACTTTGCAACTTCCTGGCAAAATGAGTTTTTACTATTTCCTAGATGAAATACCGTAACGCGATTGCATGCAACAGACAAAAATACAAATTTCCTCGAGACTTTAAAACGTCATTAAAACAGTCAAAATTCACAATTTGCGGCGCGCTTCGCGCGCAAATTCTTATACAACTTTTGTAGTTCGGTCGTCCAAAGAATATATATATATATATATATATATATATATATATATATAATTGTGTGTGTGTGTGTGTGTGTGTGTGTGTGTCATCATTGGTATTGGTACCGAAGGTCCGTTTTTTTAGTGACCGCACCCCCCCCCCTTGAAAAATCCTGGCTACGGGCCTGGCTATATCTATATTTAAGATGCTTATTGCAAGGTCTACTCTTTTAAAGTAACTGTACTATAGAAGTACATTAAACTAAACATCTGAATATTCTTTTCATCACTAAACTTCATTTAACAAGTGATTTTTTAGTTTTCTTCGAAATGAAGATCTTGTTCTTTCCTCTTGAATATTTTTGGGCAAACTATTCCAAAACTTTGACTTGACAAAAGATATAGAAAATGTTCCATGTGTCGTTTTACATTTCGGGAGTCTAAGAATGGAATGATCTTTGCCTCTAGTCCTGTATGCATGATTCATTGGCTCATAATATTGCGTTACAGAATGTGGTAAATGTCCCTTTATCATATACAAAGGTTGACACTTGTTATGTGGGTGTTATGTGGCGTTCCATATTATGTGGCATTCCATACTCTGAAGCAAGATGGATGCGGACGTGTGACCAACGGGATGGTGATCGTTTTCCTACAATAAACGACGTTCATATCTGGAGATGGTTGTATTATATATACAAGTTTCGTTCTTATGTGTTCGAGAAGTGGTCGGACCCGTAACAACACTGCAAGCTTATGCAGGACAAAAACATCTAACACTCCTTGACTGGTGAATAATGGCCTAAAACTTGTTCTTAAGGGGGAAATGTAATTGCTCTCACGGCCATTTTTTTGTGCTAAAAATATACAATTTAAGTGGCTTCTGTAGGTACTTCCCCATACTTCAATTCCATAAAGTATATGTGATTTTGTAAAGAATTTATATAAAAGCATGAGAACATGTTAACTTAAAAAATTAAGCCGATTTCGCGCCTAATGCATTTGTTGATACATTGAATCTGATCCTTCCACATCAAGGTCTCATCAATTTGGATTCCTACAAAAGATGTTACATGTACTCTTTCTATAACCGTTTCAGAGACTGATAACACACCTTTAATTGCAATTGGTTGTCTTGGTCCTTTGATAATGATATAATTTGTTTTCTTCAAGTTAATAGTTAATTTATTCACAATACACCATTTCTGTACCTCATTCATTTTTCCATTTACGTCATTCATATCAATTTCTTTTGTACCTTTGGGAAAGTATGAAAAATGTTTGAATCGTCAGCGAATAGTCTGAACTGAAAATAGTTAGATGAGCTAGGTAAATCATTGATGTATAATAGGAACAGTGTGGGTCCCAGCACTGATCCTTGTGGTACTCCACATGTGATCGTTCTACTACTGGATATTTCATTCTTGTAGCACAATACCTGCGATCGGTTTGAGAGGTAATTTTGGAACCACTGCAACACAATGCCTCTTATGCCATTATATTCTAATTTCGCTGAAAGGATGCGATGATTGATTGTGTCAAACGCCTTTTTGAAATCTATAAATATACCAAGGGTTATTTCACCTTTATCATTTGAGTGTATTAATGTATTAACCAAATTAATTAATGATAATTTTGTACTGCATTTCTTACGAAATCCATACTGGTGTCTGTACAAAATTTTAGTGGACTCTAAAAAGTCCATTAGACGACCATTGACTAATTTCTCGAAAACTTTTGCAATTACTGGCAGAACTGAAATAGGTCTGTAATTACGTGGGTCATCTTTCGAACCTTTCTTGAACAAAGGCGTCACTTTTGCAATCTTAAGTGCATCTGGGAATTGGCCCATTTCTAATGACAAATTGAAGATATAAGGCAATGGGGAAACAATTCATTCATTCATTCATTTATTTTTCATTTCCAACAAAAACATATAAATATATTACAAAAATTGAATACAGTGCATAAATTTCATCATACAAAGTAAAGGATAAATTTACAGAAAACTTGTAGGTATAGGAAAATGTTGGAAATGGGGAGGAATGCTAAAAAGCTGAGCTTGTAGGCTGCATTCCCCCCACACGTAATACAAGAAATTATATGATCGATAGACTG
Source organism: Diadema antillarum (assembly GCF_040938485.1). Classification (NCBI taxonomy): domain Eukaryota; kingdom Metazoa; phylum Echinodermata; class Echinoidea; order Diadematoida; family Diadematidae; genus Diadema; species Diadema antillarum. The sequence continues at coordinate 277,155 of NW_027272044.1, forward strand.
ATAAGCATTGAAAATGGATGAAACAAAGAAACTAAGACAAAAAGACCTATAACCTAACTTATCCGAAACAAAAACCCTGAACAAATCCCTACACTACACTAAGTCGCTGTCATGCCGGAAAAGAGAGGAGAGAAACAAAATAGTATGTGTGTGTGTGTGTGTATGTGTGTGTGTGTGTGTGAGTGTGTGTGTGTGTGTATGAGAGAGAGGGGGGGGGGGGAGAAAGCAGCTTAATGCGTGGTGTGAAGATAAGAGACAAAAAAAAAATAGAAGGACACGAGAGGTAGTTGATGGATGGAGCCGCTTAGCTGTAATTCCAATAGAATATAAGGTTGGATTTTACACTTCTTTGCAACCAATAAAGAATCAACAATTCTTATAACTGTTCAAAATATTTTTCTTCAGATTACTCTTAAAGGAACTTAAACTTGGAGATGTCCTCAAACTGTTAGAAAGGTTGTTCCAATATTTAGGTCCAGCAAATGTAAATATAGAATGTGTAAACATTGTTCTAGTTAAAGGCAGATGGAATTCATCTGAGTGACGAGTTGGATATTTATGGAACGAGCGGTTTCTCGCAAACATGCTTGTGAAGACAGACGGCAACAAATTATTAGAAAGTTTATACATAAATTGGCCAAGACAATAATAATAAATATCAGTTATCTTTAAAATTTTGTTTTCAGAAAATAAAACATCGGTGTGGGCTCTCCAAGAAACATGACAAATTATTCGAAGAGCTTTTTTCTGGAGACGGGACAGTCTGTCGAGATATGATGGATGTGTGTTCCCCCAAGCTATGATGCCATAATTCAAATAAGGTAAAATCAAAGCTGAATATAACATTAAAAGGGTGGGAATAGAAAAATAATATTTAACTCTATTAATAACACCAATATTTCGAGATATTGTGTGACAAATACTATCAATATGTGACTTCCATGAAAGTTTATTGTCAATAACCAAACCTAAAAACTTCATTGATGCAACTTCATCTATAACTATATCATCTATTTTTATATTATTAGGAAGATTATTTAAAGTATTACTAAATAATATACATTTAGTTTTAAGAAGATTTATAGACAACTTATTTGACCTTATCCAACATAACAATCTCTTTAATTCAGAATTTAACAAATCCACCAAAATATGGGGATCTGAATGAGAAAGAAAAACATTAGAGTCATCAGCAAAAAGTACAAAAGATAAAATATTAGAAGCATTTATTATATCATTTATATACAAAATGAATAAAAGAGGTCCCAGTAAACTACCCTGAGGTACACCACAGGTGACAGATTGGTTGCAGGAGTTTTGACCAGATAGAAAAACATACTGTTTACGATCAGAGAGGTAACTCCTGAACCACTCCAAGGCCTTGCCACGTATACCATAGTGACATAATTTATGAAGTAATATTTTATGATCAATGGTATCGAAGGCCTTGGAGAGGTCCAGGAAGACACCCACTGTGTGATGAGCCCTATCTACTGCTTTGGCTACTTTTTCAATAAAGGAGAGAATTGCTTGAGAAGTGCTATGTCCTTTGCGGAAACCAAATTGTGAATCAGAAATGATATCATAAAAATCAAGAAATTTAAGGAGTCTAGAATAAACAACTTTTTCTAACAGTTTTGAAAACGATGACAACAATGAAATTGGTCTATAATTACTAATATCTTCCTTATTACCTTTCTTATAAATTGGGATTACTTTAGCAATTTTCATTCGTAGCGGAACAACACCACTGCTTAATGACAAATTAAAAATGTAAGTTAAAGGTTCAACAATATTCTCAGCTATATTTTTCAAAATAACGTTATCAATACAATCAGGTCCCGAGCTTCTTTTACTTTCCAAACTCATAATGATATCTTTTACTTCATAACTAATAATCGGATCAAAAAAGAATGAATTTGAGTTGGGTAATTTAAGAAATTAATAGAAATTTTTTTTGACAAGCAGGAGTTTTATTAGCAAGACCATGTCCAATCTGCGAAAAGTAAAGGTTAAATGCATCTGCAATCATCACAGGGTCTGTTATTTCCTTGTCACCAGAAACAACTCTTGTAACACAAAACTTATCATTTTCTTTATTTATAGCACTGTTTATTATTTTCCAAGTTTTACTCATGTCATGCTTACAAAAGGATATCTGATCCGCGTAATACTTCTTTTTTTCATAACGCAATATTCTTGTAAGAGTGTTTTTATACATAATATATTTACGATGAGATTGTTCAGTACGTTTAATTTTGTCTGCATAATACAAATTGTTTTTCCGGTTTATAGATCGTAGAAGAGATTTTGTTATCCATGGTGATCTAGGATACTTTTTGTAATCACGTTTAACTTCTACCAAAGGAACATATTTCTCTAAATGAGAATTCAAAATATTCATAAAAACATCAAATGATAAATCCGTATCATGAGTGCTATATACTTCTCTCCAAGTTTCTTCATTCAGACTATTCTTCAAATTCTGTAAGTTATCCGGTGTGACTTTTCTAAATACTTCTCTAGTGGGACTAATTGGTTTCGTGGTGACTGGGATGGATGTGAAAATTGGAAAGTGGTCCGATATATCTGCTAAAATGATATTCGATTTAGGAGTAGGCGTAATATTACAAAATATATTATCAATAAGTGAAGCTGTATTATCTGTCACTCGGGTGGGTTTAGTAATAAGTGGTAAAAAAGAAGCTGAAAACATACTATCAAGTAAATTCTGAGAGGCATTTACTGTGTGGCATTTCAATATATCTATATTGAAATCGCCCATAACAAAGCATTTTTTATTAACAAAAATTGGGTTATGGATGAGATCCTGTAAGGCTTCTAGAAATAATGCACTGCTGGAGTTTGGAGGTCTATATATCAATGTAATCAAAATATTCCTAGACTTTGGGATATTTATTTCAACACCCAAAGATTCTAAAATTTCATTCATGGAGTTAAGTTCGGTGTGTACAAAATAATCAAAATGTTGTTTAATATATAATGCAACCCCTCCTCCTACCTTGTTAGTTCTATTATTCGTAATAAAATCATAACCAGAAAATGCAAAAGAATTAGGGGAATATTTAGTAAGCCACGTCTCAGTGAGCCCAATAACAGAAAATGAATTCTGGGTAGGATTTTCTAGTAAAGATTGTAAATGTTCGAAGTTGCTATTTAAACTTCGGACATTTAGATGCATCAATGAAAAACTATCATTCGATATCTCTAAAGACTGAAATTGATTAATCGTTAGATAATCAGAACCTTGATGTAATATATTTTCCTCATTCACATTCAAATTATCGAAGATAGAATTAATGGTATCTGCTGCACGGTATTCATATCTAAATGGGTTATTTTCACTTTGTTGATCCTTTTGATTGATTCCAAAAAGGTTAATCAAATCTTCATTCCCTAGAGAATGAAAATCAAAACTATCTATCTGCGCCATCATTAACAACCAAAATTAAGTATTAGATATGAAGCGTAAGCTCCATATCTCATATCTCCATATCTCAATATATGGTGCTGCGTCCTTGATCAATCTTATTGACAAATTATCATAACCACGAGACTTTGTAGCATCAAGAGCATATACAATATCCATAATTTCTTCTTCTCTTATAGGTTACCAAGCCAAAGACTTTGTATTTCTGGCACCCAAATAATCTTGAAAACAACTATTAGGAGGCCCATTTGGTATTCGTTCTGCCAAATTTGACCCAACAGTGACAAAGTAGTTATTGAGTTCTTGGCTAATTCATTTTCAGAAGATACAACTTTATCAATTCCACGTTGAGTAATAGTTAATTCTTCTATATTCAAATGCTTATTCTTACCCTTTCAAGCAATTAACCCATCAATGGTATCCCAGGCCTTTGTCATGTCACTTTTGTTACGATTAAAAGAATTGCAATAATACAATCTCTTTGCATTTTTGATAACTGTTACCAAAGTGTTTCGATACCTTTTATACTTGTTTCCGTATTCGTCACTGAAATTTGATGACCTGTAGTTTTTGTATAAGTTGTGCTTCTTCTTGATGGATTTAAGAATCGCTGATGAGATCCAAGGTTTCTTAGGGCTGTTGTTTTTCTTGGATACATTATATTCTATTGTAGGTGCATGCTTATCACATATTTTCTCAAACATATCATGAAAAACTTTATAAGCTGTGTTTACATCTTCGTATCTAGATACATGTGCCCATTCAATTTTCCCTAGATCCTCGTGAAATGACTGGGCATTAAATGACTTGGATCGGGCAAATTTCCGCACAAAAGCATTCGTATTTCTATTCCCGTTTTCAAAAATGACAAAAATTGGAAAAATGATCTGACACATTTGTCTCAATGACACCTGAATGAATGGTATGACTATACACCTTTAATAGTATAAATATGATCAATAACAGACGACGTAGAATCTGTCACCCATATGGGTGACGAGATAATCTATTGCACTCCTGTACTCTCTACCATACGCAGATAATCATATACCTTTTGATTATTCGTTTGAGATATATCTATATTGAAATCACCAAGAAGTACAATGCCTGTTTTTCCAACATTAAGCTCCTCTAAAACATTAAGCAAGCTATTTCGAAATTGTTCAACATCAGTATTTGGTTTTCTATATGAAAATCATTCCTATCACAGTTTTATCAAAACAATTCTGATTTATCCTCAACCAAAGGCTTTCCGTGTGTTCAACATAATAATTCAGTGTAACATAATTCAGCATCTTATGAATATAAGCTCCTACTACTTCACCCCTCTCCTTTCCCTGACGGCAATTGACCTCCAAAACATAATCCTGTAATGGTAATGTGTTAACATTACATGTACTAGATGTTTCAAAAAACATTTCCCACTTTTGATTCTTAATAATTCAAAAACTATACATCAGATAACACTGTCATTGATATGAGTGATAGCTGAATAGTGTACAATTTGGTTGAAGGTGGTTTAAATATGAAAGCATAAATAAGTTTCATGAAATCCATGATTAATTTCACAGTTAGGTTCCAGACTTTGCTCTATTTTCAACCCTCTGTACAAAATTTCACTTTGCACAGGGGGCAATGGTTGTGTATGGGAGTGTGTGGTTAACACCCTGACAATGGTCCTGAACAATGGCCAGGGTTTGAATGCTTCATTATTCATTCATGAGAAATTCCACTATCACAGCTAGTCTTTATTCAGCCTCTGGCAGTATCTGTGTAAAGTCAAACGCCTGTCGATACTGTCGTTGAGTCGCGTCAGTGCTCTCCCTACTTCTGAAAAACAAAATTACAATGAATACCTCCTGTTCTATCGTAAACGTGGTGACAGGAAGTAAAGAAAATCAATTAGAGTATATATACACTTGTGTATATGGAGCTTTAAATAAATCTACTCTGAAACAAATCGCCCCAATGATAAATGTTGCTGAACTCTTTACCAAAAATTATCTCTTTTTCTCGAAAAAGCGAAAAATTTGTCAGACTATTTGATTAGTAGACAGTTGTTTTAAAATGAGGAACTTTAGATCATTTATGCTTATTTATAACCCAAATTTAGTGATATGTGAAGCAAAATTTGAAAATGATCGCCAGCTGGAATGAAATGTGGTGTTTGGAAGCACTTTACCGTGCATGAATTCAGACTAGCAGTGTCCAGGGCAATCCACATGAATTATTGATTAAGCATTCATGTGCCAGGGAGCGCCGAACTGACGCCTAGTCAACAGCTGGTTCTGGCATGTCCATTGTTCAGGGCCATTGTCAGCACACACTCACATACACATCATTGGTTCCTGTGCCAAGTTCAATTTTTGTACAGAGCGTTAAAATTTGACCAAAATCTGAAACCTTACTTCAAAATCAATCTTAGATTTAATGAAACTGATTTATGCTTTCACGAGCAAATTACCTTCAACCAAATTGTACACTACCCAGCTATTACTCATGTCAATGACAGTTTTATCGAACGAATAGTTTTTGAAATATTTATGATCAAAAGTGGAAAATGTTTTTTGAAACACCTAGTACTAACGTTCCAAACTTCAGAAAGTGCAATAATATCAAATTTGAATTTAAGGCTGTGATCATACAATAATTGCAGTCCACTTACGTTCCTATTTAAAGACCTAACATTGACATGAGTGATACTAAGAGAGTTCTCATTCATTTCATTTATTTTATTATCAAAATCACTGGGACATAATTTGTATTCATGAACTTCCAAAATATTGACTTCATTTTCTATCATTACTGATTGGGTTGGAGTTTATCTTAAATTGGGATTAACAAGGTCACAGGCTATACCATAAAGTGAAGTTTGAAGTCACTATAGGAAACATCATCAAAACCCAGATCAAACAGATCATCCGGGTTCTTGATGATCTTTGTCTCTCCGCTTGTTAGTTTTCAAGACACGTTCCCATACTTGCTTGTTGTTGATTTGACATTTGGGGCCGTCTTTACCTTCATGAGGATGGAATACCGCATTGCCGTCAAGTCTGCATTGATGTATACCCACTTCATGTTGTTCACACATACATAATATTATACATATTCGTCTTGCGTTAACGCGTTTAAATTCGAGATGTGTCAGATGATGATCAAACGGGCTAAATAAAACTGTTTAACTGTTAACTTTTAACTTTGAATTAAAAACTTTGAAATAGAATTAAAATGCCCGCAATTGTTGAGGCTTCCATGTGCAAGGTCTTGAGTAGCAAAGTAAACCGATTATGAAGATGAAAAGGAAAACAAAAGTAGGCCCAGGGCCTTGTGGCTGTCTTAGCTCGTAGATGTAGGCCTATCGGGCTTTCTTTAGGACCCCCAAAAGTTACCTCTGGTGAAAAGGAAGAGTTCCATTACTGTCATGAACAAGTAAGAGTGGATATCGCGTTGAGATCATTTTCTTTGCGAGGCGAAATGTTGTCACGATGTTATTGTCTGAATCATTGTTGTCTGTGTGTGTGTGTGTGTGTGTGTGTGTGTGTGTGCGTGTGTGTGTGTGTGCGTGCGTGCGTGTGTGTGTGTGTGTGTGTGTGTGTGTGTGTGTGTGTGTGTGTGTGCGTGTGTGTGTGTGTGTGTGTGTGTTGAGAGACGGAGAGGGAGGGGGCAAGGCTTGTGTTATTGATACGTACATTGTACCTAAATGCCTACTAGTATATACTGTAGTTTAAGTTGGGACGGCGGCAGGTAAGTGGTGAGCGATGGTTCTATTTATGTGCCTCTTTTACTATTTTCTCAGTTCTGCGTTGTGGCTGCGCTCCTTATCTTCTCTTCGGCGGCAACCTTTTTAGAAGATGAGACAAATTGAATGGAATGCGAAAATGGATGAATAATATCAAATCCGTCAATAGAATAGAAAGACAGAAAAAAAAAGCTGGCAGACAGAGAAAAAAATCAGACAGACATAAACAGAAAGAGAGAGAGAGAGAGAGAGAGAGAGAGAATGGAAGAAAGGAAGAAGGAACGCAATCGTTGTTAAAGGACAAGTCCACCTTCACATACATGTGAATCAAGTGAATGCAGCAATATTAGTAGAACACATCTGTGAAAATTTGGAGAAAATTGGCCAATCCATTCAAAAGTTATGCATTTTTGAAGTATCTGCGCAGTCACTGCTGGATCAGAAGACTAACAACAGGATATGATATCACATGCGTAGAATGATATAAGGAAAATATGAAGAGAATTTCACTTTTTTTTTTAATTTAAAAAAAAAGCACATTTCCTCGACTTGTCAGTGACGTATGTTAAGGGTAACATTATTCTGCCTACCTTCTGAAAGAGGCAAGTCAAGCGTTTATCTTTAGATTATAGCGTTTTATTATGCAAGAAAAGTGAAAATATGTTGAAATTTCTTTATATTTTCTTTAAATCGTTGTACGGTGACATCACCACCTGCAGTAGTTTTCTCATCCAACAGTGACTGAGCAAAAACTTCAAAAAGAAAATCATAACTTTTGAATGGATTGTCCAATTTTCCCCAAACTTTCACTGATGTGCTCCTACGAATATTGCTGCATTCACTCAATCCACATGTCTATGAAGGTGCACTTGTGCTTTAAGTTATTTTGATGATGTTCTTTCATGTAGGAAACAGTGCTCTCTGTGATTAAAGAATGGTATCTGACGTCAGTACGGTCAGCATGATGATGACACCTCAGTCGAGCACTGGGTTTAATGCCGTTTTTTTCTATCCGGAATCATTTTCTTTTGTCTCTCAAATCTATTCTCTTTCGTTATGCTGCTTTTTTTTCTCCTCAAGCCATGAAATTACCTCTTTCGTTCTCGACTCATGATGCCATTTCCCTGCAATAATTTTCCACTCGCTCAGGCAAGCACTAATGACCATTTTTGATAGTCCGGAGTGAGATGCATCCCTGATGCCAGAATCCCAACCATCTTACATCATCATCGTCATCATCATCATTATCTTCTTCTCACTCTCTCACTCGCTCTTTCAAGTTTCAAATCAGTGTGTACAATCGTCGATTGTTGTCTGTGGCTCTGCAGGAGCTACCTCCTCCCAGATTGTTATCACTATCATTTTTTGTTGTTGTGAGTAGCTGTCATTCTTAATGGTTCACGTCAGAGTGAAAATATCTGGTTTCCAGCAGAATATGATCGACACAAATCTAATGACGTACGTTTATATATCACGATAAAATTTAACCTTTTATTTCTGCTCATGCCGTTACATCGCCATGGTAACCACATCATAGCACAATCATCCGTTGTAGAAGAGTGAAATGTGCTTTGACCACTTGTAACTGAAGTAAAAAGAAATCCAAGAAATGCTGCATTTCTAACCCAAAGCAAGAGGTTTGAGCTACTCTCTTACATTTCGTCACTAAATTTCAGCCAAAGTTGAAATTCTATAGAAGAAGAAGAAGAAAAAAAAAAACATACAACCGAATAACAACCAGAACCAGACAAATTGCCCATTACTCTTATATCCATAATAAGTTCCCTTCTTTCCTTCGCCACTCACCGCGATTATAGAATGATTCTGGACAAATTCCTTTGGGTACCAATTTGAATGCTAAAAATGATGCTTTTAATGTCAAATGCCTCCGAATGTGATATTTTTATGTTTGCAACAACAATGTTTTCATCCCCACCCTCGCCTTCAATGTGTTTGTTTGTGTTGCTTTTGATCAAGGTCTGTTGTGGGTGGGGATCTCTTAATATCAAGTCATCAACTTAGCAAAGTTGTCTTAATTTCCATTCCTCGTTATTGCTGTATTATTGCCGTATTCCCATTTCCACGTCATGTAGTGTTTCGGGGAAACTTATACGCCTAACTTAACATCTTTACGTGATATTATGTGGGTTTTCTTTTAGGTCGCAGCTCCCATTACCCTGTTTTCTGTATGATATTTGCGCTCAGGAAAAAAAGAGAGGAAAAAACAAGCACGTTGTTGGCGTCTTAACCACATTTTATCAAAGATGAAGACACATAGAGTTTGCCCTTGGCACTCCCCCCCCCCCCCCCTTTTTTTTTAAATTTATTTCTGGATTGTATTGATCAGAAGAAGGAAGGCATTCTCATTTTCACAATTCTCAGTGTATAAACATTACAAGATCCATAATTATTTTCACATCATTGTAGAAACTAATAAATTCGTCTGACCCAATTTTTGCATGATAGTACATAACAACATGACATTGTGAACACATCCATATAACTTGAAGTCATACACTAAGGAACCAAAGGAAAAGAAAAGTGTCACCAATAAAGGTACGAAATTCACCAAAGAGCAAAATATCAAAAAAGAAACAAACACAGAAATTATAAAAAAGAGAAGAAAAGAACAGGAAAGTATACGTAGGCCTACACTGGCTCATTAATGCATTCGGCAATCAATAACATTCATGTAAATCAGTATAAACCAACTCTAGGCTGAAAGTTGTGTAATCTCCCAGTCCCTCCGTCAAACCGAGGGGGTGAACTTACCACTGCACTCGCTATAGGGCAAGACAAAGCAGTCAGTCCCTCATCATAAATGAGGGAACGATAAACGCCGCCATGAGAAAGAAATAGAGAAAGAAATTGAGTAAGAGAGGGAGTGAGGGAGAAAGACAGAGATGACGAGAGAGACGGAGGATGAAGATGATGGAATGGGGGGGGGGGGGTTGACCCCATCCCTGCGGCTATTTCTGTGATAATACTCTTACCTATACTGCTTCATTTATGATTATGATAATGATAATAATGGAAATTATAGAAAAGCACTCTGAGATTTCCGCCAAGCAGCAATCACATGCTGAAAGTCGTCCAATTTCCCAATATTATAGAAACCTTTTGTTGCGTCATCAGCTTCCAGCTACGCGGCACCTCGCCCGAGCAGAACATGCACTTCGAAGAGCGCGTATGCAGATCTCGAAAACGCGCAGCTTGAACTCTTAAGTTCATTGACCCTATCAGCAAAAAGATTTTTTTTTTTAATCCTTCAGAAAACCATACAAAATTCCCGGTTCACTACAAAACTTTAATCATCTCTTCCTTGTATTGTTATCAACTTTTCCTGCAAGTTTCATCCAAATCCGTCCACAACTTTTTGAGCTATTTTGCGCACAGACATACGAACAAACGCCGATGAAAACACAACCTCCTACCTTGGCGGAAGTAATAACAATGGGGGGGGGGGGGGGGGGTGTCACACGTACACCAATTATTAGCGGGATATTAGCGAGATATGGAGCGCGATCGTCATCCCGCTATTTTGTATGTGTGAATACGGCTACTGATAATGACTGTAATAGAGCACTCTGAGAGCGCAGACTTCCACCAAGCAGCTTATTTCCACCATTGATTTTTTCTTCTTCTTCTTCTTCTTCTGCTGATTAAGTCTGCCTCCTTCAATAGGCTGAAGATTCTTGCAGACTGTGCTATTTACATCATAATACAGTTTATTTACCGATATTTATATTTACAGATATTTTTTTTTTTTTGTTCTCCACATGAGATCAGTGATTTCCACTGATATGTATGCATGCTGAAAAATCGCCCAATTTCCTAATATAGAAGCCTTATATTAAATGGGTTAGTCAAATACCGGTTAGTGATTGGCTAAACACAGCCACGTGATGGAGGCACATTGGTTTATGTTCGCCCATAGGCTGAACATTTTTGTAATGTTCTCCCATGGGAAAACATTTTCACGTGACAAATGACAAACGATACCAAACGATTGAACGATCACATTTTCACGCAATCGATAGGATAAATTTGCCTATTCCATACAATGTGAAAAAGCAGACGACCGATTATCGTAATGCGTACGAAAGTGTGATAATTTGACTAACCCATATAACATAACAGATGATGACTTTTTTTGGTCGGGAACATGTACCAAACGTTCCACCCTCAGGTTTAAAAAAATATTTCGGGAGGCTATAAGTCCCTCGACTTCGTCTCGGGACTTATAACCTCCCTAAATAGCATTTCTAACCCTTCGGGTGGAACATTCGGTATGTTCCCTCCCCCACCAGTCATCATCTATATAATGTTACGTCATCAGCTTCCAGCCGTGAGGCGTCTTGCCCGGAAAAAAACAAAAACAAAAACAAAAAACACGCACTTTAGTGCCCGTATGCAAACCTCAAAAATGCGCAGATTGAACTCCCACGTTCATCGACCCGGCCCGCCTACCTGCCAAAATATCAAAAATACTTCATAAAATCCATACAAATTCCCCGATCAGTACCAAAATTTTATCCTCTGTTCCCTGTGTCCTAAGTTTCATCCAAATCCGTTGACAACTTTTGGAGTTATTTTGCACACAGGCAAACAAACGCCGATGAAAACATAACCTCCTTCCTTGGCCGAGGTCATACTTGTAATAGCTAGAAAAGCACTCTGGGAGCGCAGATCTCCACCACCGATTTTGTTCTGCCGATGAGATCAGTGATTTCCACTCATACTCATATGCATGCTGAAATTAACCCGATTTTTGTTACATCACAAGAATTCCCGGATCAGTTCCAAAGATTTCATCATCTGCTCCGTGTGTCATTGTTGACTTATCCTACAAATTCAATCCAAATGCATTCACAGCTTTTTATAGTTATTTTGCAAACAGACAAACCAACGCCGATGATCTGAACCTCCTTCCTTGGCGGAGGTAATAACAATAATGAATATGTAATAGACGCTGTTCACAACAAACATCAGAGCGCCTTGATACGTAAATGCGGTTTTTACACAACATTAAAAGATTCAATGCTTAAGACCACAGAATTACGAATAGAGTCAAAGATTTAGAGTCGTACTTACAAATTCATGACTGTTTACGGAGTGGATGATTTTAAAGTTGCTTTGTAAAATCTGATTTTTGAGGATTCTCTATAATTGACTGCGGTAGTGCATTCCATATTTTGGGGAATGTAAACATTTAGTAGAAGGGAGAAAAAAAAATTGAATCCTGGAACTACAAGATGTGTTTGATCATGACTAGAACGGAGATTACGAACTGATTTGTATGGAATAAACATGTCAATCATTGTAAATACTGTGGTACAAGATTATTCATAATTTTGAAGACGCCTAAACAAATTTCAAAGTCAATGAGACGATTGCCCACGGAGATAACATAATCGATTTTTTTGCAACTTTATACATCATGCAAAGTAATTGTATTTTGTCTTTGACTTTGTCTTCTTCAATGAACTTCTACGCCTTGATGAATGAGAGGGAGCTGAGAGGTTCAGATGAAAAGTGGAAATTCTGGTAGAGAAAAAACAAACAAGACCAGCTTCCACTCGCTCTCCATCTTCTTATAACAATCGAGAAGAGTGAAGTATACTCGGTAAACTGCATGTATAACCCTTATCAGTGCCATCTTTGCAACGCGAAGGTTGACCATATTCCTCTTACATTTCCTAGCTCTTCGGAAAACTTTGGTTTTTTCTCTATTTTGTACATTGGACGGAGATTCCCCATGACGCAGAACGTACTTATCTTACCATATCTCTTCATCAGTTATGCTTAATTTTCTGTTCTAAACTAAAGATGATTCTGATACCTCTAATGATCAGTGTTAGACAGGAACCTTCAACCATAAGACGTCAAAGTTGCAGAGGAATAACAATTCTCTTCTTAATCATCATTAATTACCAATGCAAGCAAATCCAGACAAATACATTTCCAACCTCTTGAACGTGACAGAAACAATCTTTGCATCCATTTTACCTTTTGAGGTTGTAAAATACATATTTACATTTCAAGAAAAAAAAAAGATCATACAACACATTTTCAACCTCTGTCTGCATAATTTTCCACCAACATTTCACGCCTTATTCTAGCAGGGCCACTCCAAATAAAATGTGTAAGTGAGTCTAAAACTGAGACTATGCTACAACATATACCAGCTGAGACAACGCGTCAGTCTTCACAATCTTGACACTCTTGATTCAGGGGAAAGTGATGAAGGAAAGCAATGGAATGAACTCGACTTTGACGTAGATGCCAAAAAAGACCACGACGGATGTCAATGACGCCGCAAGTCATGGGCGTTGACCTTATCAGATTTTTTTTTGTTCAAAGGAAAGGTCGTTTATCTTGCTTTCCTCGGGAGCTCTTTTTTTATTCTTTTATGTTTTTGTCATCTCCGTTACTCAAGATAATTTTAATGATTTAACGGTGTTATATAGATCATGACGACTATATGGCGATGATTCTAATCAGAACTTGAGAGATGATAGCAATAATGGTCATAGGTAAAGTTAACAGTGCTGGAATACCACTTATCATAACAACAGTTCTTGACGAATATAATGTATGATCATGATATCATAGAATATGAAATATGTATTTTATCGTATAATTATGATATAAAATGATATGTTATATCATGTAATATGTATGTTTTATGGGATTCCGCATTCTGCATGCAAAAAAAAAGCGATAAGCAAGAGATTTTTCTTCAGCATAAAATGATGAAAAAATGCACTTTATGTTATGTTGAAATGAAAAGAAACCTAAAATTGACATGAAATTGGTCATTCAGACTTTAAAATGACGGCTCACGTGTGGTGTATTGGTGACAGTATTTCATGGCTTGTTAGAGAGAAACAGTAAGTTCATAAATCAATCCCATTTGTCTCAATGAAGGTCCCGAAGTCGTCTAAGAATGCAATGACAATTCCACGAATGCTCTTCATTCTCGACCGCCACGCTCGTGGAGAAGGAGACCTGTCGCGTTGGACTCATTTCTGAATTTAACAGCTTTCGAGGACGATGCAAAGGATTGCCAAAGACGGGGTCATTAGATTTAACCTTTAGCTTCCCGGCATTTCTAAGAGCTCTAGATCTTCACTGTAGTATCATTGAAAAAGCCATCACGCTGTAAATCTTATTCATTTTACTGGGTGATGCAGTTGACAACATTTAAGAAGAAGATTACAAAAAAAAAAACAACAACAGAAAACCGAACTTTTCACGGTTTGTTTATAATTGTTTCTTTTTCTCTCCTCTTTTATTGATATCTCTATTGTAACAGATGGCACAATATTTAGCTCCTTTGGAAGGAACTGAAAATAATCTAGAAATGATTAATGTCTAGACTTGTGGACATCGATCACTCATAAAATGCCCTGGTAAACAGCTTTTATCATTCTGAATGTAAATCTCGCAACATTTTATACAAAATATCTCGCCATAATTTTGTAACGTATGAAAAAAAATCTTACATTATTACATGCTTCCTAAACAGATTAGACGTATGTCATCCAATCCTCGTAAATGATTTTCTTTATCACTTTGGTTCATTATATTGTTATCATCAGTCATTTCAGGCAGAGTTCTAAACACTGAAAAGGCAGTTTTATCCTTCTGCTCATCTGTCGAACAAGTATCAGTCTGAAACTAAAAGCGACTTTGAAGTCTACCTGACTGCATTGATAGGTCACAGTTGGGCATTTTTCCATGTTAAGGTACTGTGGTGACGGGGTGGAAAGTTCAGTTCCTCGTCAGCGTCAAGTGTTGACTGTGCTTGTTTTTAAAAAAAGAGAAGTAACAAACCGAAGAAGACAGAAAACATATCTCTTTGAAATACATGAAGACAATATTCGAAAAAGTTCATTGACACTGATGCAATAACTAGTCAACTATTGCAAAATGGTGACGAGTTGCGCACCACCGAAGTATCCGTTGGTGGTGAAGAAAGCCGATGATTTCTCTACCAAAAGATCCAAGGATTGTTGCTCATGGGATCTCGTCGTGTAGGGAGTCTCCAGTTGCTCCTTGCATCTTAAACATTGAGGATTCCTCCCGCATCATATCACGCGATTGAGATCCCCAACTCTCCGGCTGGCTCAGCATTGAACGGATTCACGAACGTTGATGAGTGTCGATAAAAATAGCCGGAAAGTGCAAGTCGTATTACCCTGTTAGGGTAAGGCTGAGATATCTTCGTCGCTTCGGTGTGGAACCTGTTAATAGATTGGGGCTTTCTTGGCGGCTAAAATTGCACTCCTATGATGAGCTAACCGGGGGGAGCTGATGTCTTCAGCACCGCGTTTTGCGTCCTTGCTGGCTGCGCGGAATGCTTCACATTTTCATAATTCATGCCAAACATGCGATGACTGGGTCCTTCAGTCAAGACCTTCTATTACTAAAGCCCGTCTTGCTAATCTCCGCAGCGTCTTCGGGAGGATGAAGACTCATAAAAAAGACAGACTGATCATATGCTGATAGACAGACAGACAGACAAACAGCTAAATAGTTAGTTGGGTAAAGATAAAGTGAGAGAGCAAGCCAGAAAGAGACAGAGAGACATTTAAAAGAAATAAAGATAAATTAGCACAGAGGTACAGCAAAAGAGAAAAACAAATGGGGATTAGGAGGACATTTCAAGGAGG
Organism: Diadema antillarum; assembly: GCF_040938485.1. Lineage (NCBI taxonomy): Eukaryota > Metazoa > Echinodermata > Echinoidea > Diadematoida > Diadematidae > Diadema > Diadema antillarum. Next base: position 293,023 of record NW_027272044.1, read on the forward strand.
ACAGGCATACTTGACACGACAAAATGGAAAAGAAGAGGGAAGATTAGCTGAAATATTTTTTACTGAGATTAAAAAGATATATATAATGAAACATAATATGGCATGACACATTTTGAAACAAAAACACTCATCATCAAGACAACTGCGTGCCCTGAAACAGATAGCAAAAGACGCAATACATCAACACGATAATATTATCTTCATGATGATAAAATACACTTTTTAGTCCTGTTGAATTAGAAAAAAAAATAGAAGACATTTACGACACTTCCAAGAAATATAATAGGACTGCTGATTTTTGAGGTTATGCTAACACTCTGAGGATAGGACGGTACACTTCGAAAAGAAGATACGGATGAAGAATGGGTAATAAGCAAACACACACACACACACACACACACGCACACCGACGTGAACACACACCACACACACACGCACACACACACAGAGCACAATGAAACTGAGTATTAAAGGTTAAAAAGTGTGCTTGAATACGTTTGGTATTTTTAAATACTATCTGAGCCCATCGATGCCAATGGGGGGGGGGGGGGAAGGGGGGGTTGGAGGACCTTAATCATTATTATGATATGAACTTTAAAAACGTTACTATGTCAATGTTTCTTGATAGTTTGTTAAAACCTGACGTCCCTACTGATTTCATGTTCTCTCATTTTTATGACACTTTAATTGCTCTGTTTGTTTGACTTTGCTTCTTTAATTGAAGTCAACTTTAAACCTAAGTGGATGTTTTTCCCCTGCGAAACGGGGGTACTCCACCTTTCTTATTCCAACTAACCTCTGGGATACAAAAACAAAATAACAAAGAAAAAATACCAAAGACAGAGTAACAACAATGTCCCTCACAACTCGAAAACAATTAATCAGCAAAGTCTAGGAAAGTACTTGGACGATGAGAGCTATATATAGGAGAGTCTTGTTTTCTCCAACAGTGTGGCGTTTTAATTGCAAAGAGATGATTAGTAGCTCCCATAAAAACATTTACACTGAAGTCGACCGCGCCCAAATTGTCACTTCCAGTGCTGAAGTAGGATGGATATTCAAACATAGGTCTTTCCTTCCAAAAGAAAGGGGGGGGGGGATAGAGGATGATGATATCGATTTTTTTTCCCCTAAGGTGGGGGGAGGGGGAGTCACATATGCGTAATTTCAGCGCAATCTTTCATGCAATGGAAAAAGTCATGACTAAGGAACAACCAGCAGTAACAATGAAAACAGAAGGAAAATATAAAGTGATGCATTTTCCTCTATCCGTTTGACCATTGGTTAGCTTTTGTATTGATGAAGCCCACAATGACGCGTTTGTAGAAGTCAAAGAACAATATCTTTCTATCACAAGTTAAGGTACGCACTTTATGGGCTATTGAATATGCACGCGACATCTCACTGTAGTCCGGACATGCCGGGGGCGTTTCGGCACCTTGCCCTTTTAATCTCACCCGATTTACATTACAAATTTCAATTCTTAATGCAGTGCATTCGAAAAAATAAAAATTGGTTCAATAAACCGACGTCGTTTCATACATATTATATATATATATATATATATATATATATATATATATATATATACACATATATATATATATATATATATACATACATGTATATATATATATGTATCTTTTTGAGAACTAATCATTGCTTTGAATCTAGTTTCGAAAATGTAATAAAGTTCGTTAATCTGAGACTAAAAAAAAAAATAAAAAAAAAAAAAAGATGGGCTGAGTAACTAACCTTCGGAAAAACGAACCGTAACCGTTAACAATACTTAACGCCGCGCGGCGCGCCGGCAGAAGATAATGCGCAATCAACGTTCGTGAAAATGAATTCAGATAAACAATGAAATGGGGAAAGAAGAAATCCAAGTGCTCATGGATACGTGTTTCTCCCTTGCATGTTGTGTTGTTCAATAAGCGTTTTAATGCACGTAACCACACGTTACCATGAAGAAGAGTAACGAGGCTAAGTGATTGGTGTTGGTAAGCTCGGAAGTGGACGCGAATTCTGATACAAAGTATGATAAATAAGGTCAATGTCCATTTACTTAATCGGAAGTTTAGCTTTTAAGTCGCAATAGATGCCAAACAGCGAGTGGCGGAATTTGCCGAATTAAACGCAATTTACAACCCAATAAAACACCCACGCCCCGCTGGGGGATTCAAATTTGAATGCAATTAGTAGATGTATCGTTACAGGTGAAGAGATCTTTGCTTTACCATGCAGTATTGGCGGTCAGAATTACTTTTGTAGTTCGATATTGCTCAGATTCAAGATCTCCTGAAGTGACTACCATATAAAAGCAAAGTCATTTGACTACAGAAACTTTCGTGGGTCCTTTATTTGCAAAGTTAAAGTTAGAAGCGGTTTATACGATGCTTCTTAGAGCTGTCTGGGATTCGCTTCAAGCAAGAAACGTCCCTGTAACAAATCATGTTGTTGATATTACTTCCATGGTTTTGTGGGGGCGCTGTGGCATAGTGGATACGACTCCCGACTCCCAAACGGGAGGACCCGAGTTCAATTCCCGCCCAGTGCTTGCGTCCTTGGACAAGACGTTTTTACCCACAATGTCCCTCTCCACCCAGGTGTATAAATGGGCACCTGGCAACGCTTATAGGGTAATAACAATGAAAGAGCCCTCTGGTAGAGCAGTGGCAACACTGAAGAGGCTACCCTGGATAACGAAGACATTATTATTATTATTATGTGCGGAATTTTAGAATCCTATGCCAAAATCCCCATTACACTTTTATATACATTTTGCAGTGTGCTACTCAATTCCTAATTCCTAAATCAAATGCTGTCTTTTAACGTTACAGAAGGTCTATGTAAAAATCACCAAGTTATGGGACGATTAGAAAGCCCACGAAAACGTGGTATTGAATAGGAAGTTAACAAATTTGATCGAAAAACTCATATTCATGATCGATCAAACAGCGTATCCTCAAAGAGGAAACATTTAACGACCATCAGTCACATTCTTCCTATTATCATTGTTATTATTATTATTATTATTATCATTATTATCATGTATCAATTATTTTGCGTTTCCTCGGACGGCGATACGATGACTACCTACATGTATAAGGACAAAATGCATGATGCATAAACGGCTTCAAAATAAGAGAAATTGAGCAACTGTTTTCATGCAGGTTTAATATACAGCGGAAAACATAAAAAAGTAAAACATATTGTCACCATATCATATAAATGAATGAAAAAAAATCAATGGGCCGTCAATATGAGCAGAACTTGACTGAATGACGACCTGCACAAGAGAACGAAAAGGAGAAAATTTGTGATATAAACGTAACCGACTTGCAAACCCCTTGTTTTTTAATTCAATTTGTTGTCACACTTTTAAAAGAATTGTTTGTCGTCGATGACGTTTCTTACAGTAGCAAAAACTGATAAACCCTGTTAAAAAACAAAACAACTCATTAAACTTTTAGAAGATATACAATCCGACCAACAAAGATGAGTTATATCTGCTTTATTGGTGAAAAATTTGGTGATGTTCGTTATCAAGAAATGTTGTTAATCCGAAAATGAAACAAGGTTAATTATTTCGAAGGTTTTTTAATCCGAAACACACAAATCCTTTATACCTATATATTCGTTGGTTGGAAAAGTAAACAGGGTTTGTTAATCCAAACATTTTGTAGCGTCATTCTGAAGATTCGCTAGCCCGAAAATGAAATACAATTCGTTAATCCGACAGAGTAAAAAAAAAAAAAAATGAGGACCTTGTTTCTTCTTCGGATTAACGAATCTTCGGAATAACGACTTATTCTTCCTTTTTCGGATTAACGATACTTCGTAATAATGAACCTTATTTGATGTTCGGGTTACTCTAGACAAACCTTAAAAAACCCTTATTTCATTTCGGAAGAACAAACCTACGGCACAACCAACCTTCCGAATAACGAAAGTTTGGAATAACGATCTGTAACCGTGAATATTTCACCATGAATTCAACCATCCACTAATTACATACCTACACGCACACACATGCACGCAAACGCGCAAAGGCATACACAAAACAAGATAACGTTGTTTATGGCGAAATGAAAGAATAGCACACACAAAAAAGGAAGAAAATGATATGAAAACAATTTACTGCAACCTCAATGCAAGCAATTTGAAAAAAACTGTTCATGTTAAAGGTACTGTTTACCATTGAGAGCAGTGATTAATAAAAAAATGTTCGAGTTGTGACATTTGATGCATAAGTGTAAGTTAGTTGTATCAAAAAATCCTACCATATAGAATTGTTTGCATAAAGCCTATGATATAATGGATACATCACCATTTTTCTCAGTAAAGCATAACTGTAGACGGTTTATTCTAGAAATAATTTCATTATTACTATTGTTCACATTTTGTATATTCAACATTGATTATACTGATGAACAATTTTACATTGGTTGTTTCTATTCCTAACTCACATTTTTAAACTATTTTGAAGCACTAAAGCCGGGTTTTTGTTTCATCTGCAAATGGTAAATTATGCCTTTAAACTACTTCTGCCATTGTTTTTGTGTCGTTGCATATATATATATATATATATATATATATATATATATATTGTACGGTTGAATGACTTAAACTTTTCATTACATTTCATGACAATAAGCAACATTAGTTTGTGTCATTCTATGAGATGAATTTTTTAAGGAAAAAAAATCCATCTGCTTCTACCTCACTTAATGAAGCAGAAGGCAAGTGTCGCCTCCTTATCAGTGGGCAAATGGTGGCTTTGTAATACCCTCTTAAGCCTAGATGAAAATATGACATTTTGGTAACCTTTCCGCGAGGATGGCATGGTGGAAGAATGGTCTCAATTCATAAGCAAACAAGATTCCCCTCCCCTCCTCTCTCTCTCTCTCTCTTTTTCTGTTTGGATACATCAGCAAATGTCAAAGAGTGTCCTAGTTGAGTTTACAGTGGTTTAGGGAGCAAAATATCAGGGATGAATATCATCACTACCTACTCATTCCACTGATTATTTCTTGAACTGGCTGCTGCTGCTGTTTGGTTTTTTTTTTTTTTCTTCAGCGGCGCCAGTGTTTCCCATTCGCGGAGATTGGTCCATCAAGCAGAAATCCATCCGACTAGATCACAACATTGTTGCTTCCATCCTACATATAACCTACAATGTAAAATTTAAGAGAGATAATTTCAAGATCCCTATGGAACGTTCCAAATTGATTTTGAGAAGTGTGCTGTAAAATGCATAGAAACCGTTTGATAACGTGATCAAAGAAGTGTTACATAGTTTACAATACTGAGTAGATGATCCCATGACACTTGCATATAATACCAAGAATACATAGGCCCTATACGCACAAACCATCAAGAAACACCATTTACACACAATCACACACACACACACACACACACACACACACACACACACACACACACACATACACACACACCATACACACTATATCACACTCACCATCGTATAGATCGTATAATATTTGTTGAGACCTAACTTCATTTTTCTAACATTTTAGATGAGATAATGAGAAACCTGCAATGAAATGTGAAAGAGCATGTAATTTCAAGAGAAATTCAAAGTTTATTAGATGAAACTTGGTTTTGAAATGGCTGAGATATCCAAAACAGAGCGATCATAATAAAAGGTAGGACCCACCTTTATTACGAGCGCTTTGTTTAACTTTGTTTTTGGATGTCTCGACCATTCCAAACCCGATTTCCATCAAACAAAATTTGAATTCCTTTTAGAATGGTATGCTCATTACTATTTCATAAGTGGTTTCTTGCTATCTCTCAAAAAGTTAAAAGCCTAATCCTCATCTCTACCAATGCTATACCATCCCTTTAACGGGAAGAGGATATAAAAGGTAACAGACCTATGTGTCTGTGATAACAATTATAGTCACGCAGCTTATAATCATTGAGTGGCATTACTTCAAGTCTTTGTTTAAGACGAACAAACAAGAACTTCTGATCATCATCAGAAAGATCATTACAAAATTTGTCTCTGATGAATGCAACTGTTTTCTGAGCTAAAAATGTTCGAGTACGTGGAAGGTGACTTTTTTTTCTACTATTATTCTTATCATTTTTCTTCCCTTATTATCATTGTTATCATTATTATTATCATTATTATTATTATCATCATCATCATTTTGCGTTGGGTAAGCATGGATTACATGATTTTGCTGAAATATCTGCGTAAGCAAGTCTAATAATAATGTAAGGATTGCGTGTTTCTGTATTTGAAAATTTTCTCAATTTTTTTTTAACATCTTGAACATTTCCCCGAAAAGGAAGGATACGGTAATTAAGACACGAGAAAAGAATCGTGGAGTCAAAACTTTTCAAGATGTGATTGGAAAGAAAAAAAAGTGTTGAGTTTGTTTAGAATTCCAGCATTTCCTCACTCCTCATAGCAACTTACATTGATAATCTATGTGAAATTTCCACACTAAGTCATATTCAACAATATAAAGGCCTAACAATTTTAATGATTCTACATAATGTAACGATCATTGATCGTTTTCAGGGCAGGTGAATAACAGAGTTACTAGATAGCAAGTAATTGTTTTTGTTTACATGAAGAGAGAACTTATTTTCCTGAATCCATATTTGTACTGACTTTGATTCTCTGTTCACTTTATCTAAAAGGGCTATGAGGTTTCAATGTGAAAAGAAAATACAGGAGTTATCGGCAAACAGAAGAAAGGACTAAGACGTCTGATGAATGCTTGAAATCATTTTATATATAAAATTGATAAAAGCGGTCCCACGAGAAATTTTGAGGGACCCCGCAAGATAATGTTTCATACACACTATAGGATTATTGTTATCGATACTAACAAACTGTTTCCTGTTGGTTAAATAGCTCTTGAACTAATATAAAGCCTTTCCACGTAGTGCAACACAATGCGATAGTTTGTATAACAATATCATGAGTGATAGTGTCAAAGGCCTTAAATAGGTCCATGAGTATACCAATGGTATGCGACGAGTCATTAATATCATGAACTACTTTAAGATAAAAGCAAGCAAGGCATGGGGTTGTAGTATATTTTTCTTGAATCCAAATTGAGAATCACAGAAAATATCAAATTCAATTTATAACTTGATTATACAAGAGTAAATATTTTATGATTTTGGAAGTAGTGGACGGTGGACGATAAGTACTTCATCTTCTTTATTACGGTTTTATGAGTTGGAACAATTTTAGAAATTTTCATTTGATCAGGCACTTTGCTGTTAATAAGTGGCATATTATTGATCTTTGCAAATCTAAATGTTCAGTAGACAATCAATGTCAAATAATCTCTAACTGTTTGGATACCGAAGTTGAACTTTTAAATTATCATAATATCTTACTGCAGATAGCCAGAAAGAAAGAAGCATGATCATATAGCTACACGGCGTGATTCATTAATGTTAGGGCCCAGTGATATTTACATTATTAACTAAAAAAACCAGCGACAATACATGTGAGTTTAATTTTTAGAAATGAATTGCGACATCTTTATCAGCATTTCAATGCAGTATTATTTCCCCTCTACCATTTGCATTGTTTCCATTGTGTTTGGAGGTTATCAAAGATTGATATGAAGAATAGATCGTACTGATGAAATCTGGAATTCTGAATAAGCCAAGTCACGATAGGTGAAAAAAGATAATGTCAAACAGTAAAAAACAAGCAATCAAGCTTTGGAGAGCTACAATCTTTGACAAGCTTGAAAAGTAGCAATCAAAAGTTTTGAAATATGAAAAAATGCAATAATCAAAATAACTTGATATTTTTCTTGGTAATTTTCCCACTAAAAATGAAATGTCATTTCCAGTTTGGCAACTACATTCACGTTCTTTATTTCATTGTGCTGGCGTTTAGACAGTCCTAGAAAACACTGCGAATCAAGCGTAATTACATAATAAGTAGGGATACTTGTTAAAAGTGACGAAATATTGCTTGGGGCATTCCAATAACCTCAGTCCAATGCAATTTTCATATAATTATGTCGTGACACACTCAATGTTTTTAGGGGACACGCTTTACTTAAAAACTGTTTCGTTGTTTGGTTTAAAGAATAGAAACTATATGTTTCCATGGTTAGGATTCGTCTGTTGAAACGTTGCGTAATTTGCAACGAGAAACAAGACGCATGTCTATTATTGTTTGTTCGAATTTCGTCCACATTGTCAGCGAATTAAAGTGGTTCTTTGCAAGATTTTAGCAGGCCTCTTGCGCCGTGATCTTTCAGCCGTTTTTTCCTATCAGAATTTGCGACAAAACAACAACAACAATAACAACAACATGTTTTGCTCAGTAAACACACCATCCTTCTCCCTTTGGAGGAGGTAGCGATGGACCTGCCTCTAGTGCTAGATGTTCGGTAACAGTATAGAGCTCTCACTTCCAGTTTGCATCATACTATGACGTCACGGGCATCTTCTGTTGGTAATTGATACACAATGCTAACAGCACCCGACACACTCCTAAAAGTGCAAGAGATATTCATCTTTGGTAGAACGGCATTAAACGTTGCTCTGTCGGAAGCGACAAGAGCGAGAGAGAGAGAAAAAAAATAAAAAGAATAACGTTATGGTCAACACGTAAACGCGAAGAGTGAATTTGAAAAGAAGTGATATTAAACTATCGTGTCCAAGACTAACGCCTACAATTCTTCCAAATGTATTTTATGTTGCGAGCTCTTTAGATCGGAATTGAATGTATTATCACTATTTTCTTGGTTGCTTAATTGTTGTGCAAGTGAAATTTATTTTGTGAATGCGCAATTCGTCATGGGGAAACACGTGTGTAACAAACTTCGTAATCGGTCGCTTCCAGGTGATTATTTGATATGAATATAATTATGTGTACATGAAGAGTTCTTTTCCAAAGGGTGCATAGATCCACTTTGGGATGGTATGGTTAATGCAATAATTTTCCATGTCCCATGATAGTGCTCAAAAATGGGATCAAGAAAATGTCCCTAATAAGAATTTACGTGTCTACACTGAATTTTAAAGAATCGATATTCTAGGTAGATCTTGTGGATTTAGCACCTCTTGGAACAATAATTTTCGCATGGTGATTTACAACAAGTAAAAGTTGTTTTAGTGACTAATTTCTGTGACTTTGTGATATTTTCCGGGATGATTTGTTATCTCTATACACTCTCCTTTTGTTTTCTCCATCTCTTCAAAGAATGTATGTATTCACAGAAATGGGGTGGATTTCTTACAATTCAGCTTTCCAGTGATTAATTGATTTTGTTTTACTTTATTTCCGAAGCCCTACAATCAATTTAAAGAGTAGATGCAGTCAAGGATGGAAGCGATAGACTGGGCGCGCAAAAACACACACAAACAAACTGACCAAAATGAATATAGTATATATATATATATATATATATATATATATATATATATATAGAGAGAGAGAGAGTCCACGTGTTGGCAAGATAAAAAGATAAGTAACAAAGCTGCAACAAAGTTCATGCTGTATTCACCAACGGTTTATTTCTTCACACAAATTTTCGGGCGTCTCGCCGCCCTTTCAACACTTGAGAAAGGGCGGCGAGAGAGAGAGAGATAGAGAGAGTATGTGTATGTTATAAAATGTCAATACTTTCACTCATTTAAAAAGAAAATCTTGTGTTGGTGGTTTTCACCTCATAGGGTAACTTTAATCAATAAGTTTGCACCTCATTTATTCTCATGACAGATTTTTATTAATTCATTTATTTTGTTGTTTGTTTGTTGCTAGATTTTCAGCGGTTTCGATATACCATTTTTGGTATCAAAAAAGAATTAACTGCTGATCAAAAATGTTAAATACTTCAGAAGTATCAAAATTACAGTATACAGTAGTTGAAGCACGTTGTAGATTTTAAATTGTATGGAACTTTTGATATTCACATTTCTCTATCCGAATTATGTGATTTGGCAGACTAATTGATTCTCGGCAGTAGTGTATGTGCGGCTTTATCAGAGGAACGTTACTGTATAGGTCACACACAAACACGTATGCATATATATATATATATATATATATATATATATATATATATATACGTACATAGACAGAAACATGGAAGAGAGAGAGAGAGAGATAAGGACACACATATGTCATATCTGATCCTAATTAAAATGTACTTTTGTTTCTTGCATGACTCATACCGAATTAGAGTTAATGGGGTCGATAACGTAAATCGGGGGCGGCTGATACACTGAAATAATCCTCACGTAGAGAACGCAAACGGGAGAACTTTCCCGAAATATCGAGTAAGAGTCAAAAGGTCTGACTCCCCGATGTCAGCCAAGATGCACCTTCCTCTATTTCTGTCCTCAGTGATCAAGATAGGAGAGTATTGTCATCGACTGTCCCTCCCCCTTTCATTGCATACTTCGTCAGCTGAACTTTGCAAACACTTCTCCTCCCTTCTCGCATTATTATACAAGTCGCGTCTTTTTTGACACCTCAGCTTTCCCCCGCCACCTCACCCATCTCTCTCTCTCTCCCCCTCCGGCCTCGGGCGGGGTTTATAAAATGTGAACAAAAATCTTTCATCAAAATCTCGTACTCTTATGGAGTAGCGAGTTTTGCTGGTTCCGTGCAACTGCGTTTTCGGAGAACACTACCGTACAGCCACCTTCCCCCGCCGTTTCGTGCCGTCAATGAGGGCACATGTCTATGACTGCGTATCCCCCAAACTCAGATCAATTACAGTTCATTCTTGCTGCTATGCAGACAACAAACTTTACACATCGCCAGCAACTTCCGGGTTCTGAATTTATCTCAAAGGGGAAATGCCGAAGCCACGTAAGCGCACGGGGGTACGTGCCCAGACAGGCACCCTCTTTCATCCACGACAAACTACAGATTCCTCACCCTTCTTCTTTCCCCGTTATTAAAAAAAAATCAAATTAATCTCGTATGTTCCTGACTTCCCGATTTTTGGCTTTTCGAGATTATCTTTTTCCCATAAGATAACCATACATCTGTAAACCATTTCTATATTTGAAGAAGCAGCGAAGTTCCTCCTCATTCTTTATTTCTTTTCATTTAGTCATGTCCGAAAGTGAAAACTTGTCAGTGTCTTGGAACTTAACACGTTATGCTCCTCATAGCTAAAGTGAAAATATAGGTAGAAACGTAAAATCTCGGGGAAAAAATAATCATGAAGTTATGTGTGGCACCCTGAAGTCTCATAAAGATGGCGTCTGCGGTCTTGTTTACGGAATACACATTCACTCTCATCAGAGAAAGAATATCAATGTCAAAGAACAGAATGGAAATAATTGAAACAACATGGTATTGGTAACAGATGACTTGATATCTTACATACATCTGAAACATTGCGTGCCGATTTGGGACAATACCAACGGCATGCAATCAATGTAAGACGAATATATTACTGACATTACAGAATAATGCAGTACGCGTATGTTTAACATCTTGCTCACTCTGCACCACTGTTTAAAAATAAAGCAAAAATTGGGTTTTTTAACTTTCAGAATGTATTACATACATATGATTGGTGTATAGTTTCCTCCAATTACTATATCAGCACATGTCATGTAATAATGTTCATCTAGTCAAAGATAATTTGGTTTATTCAAAAGATCTCGCTTTACCTTTCCCATTGTTTGGAATTCCATATACTGTGACATACGCCCATGCACAATCATAATGGATATTCTTGACAATCTCTCTCAAAAAAATGTTCTCGCTTAAGTATCACCGATTGTTATCTCCCCCCGAGGTGTGTGATTTGATGCGTGTTCTATTTGTGGGCGAGTATAACCTGTTAATGTCTATGTTGTGTTAAGGGGATGGAACAGTTTCGGTTGAGAGGGGGCTTCTGGTTTCCAATGTTTTTGATAATGATTTTTTTTTTTTTAGATAATGAGAAACCTCTAACGAAATATAAAAAAAAATATTATTGTATTCTTAGAGGAATTAAAAGTTTATTTGATGAAAATTGATTTTGAAATGGCTGACATAAAAAAGCGATCCTAATAAAAAGTGGGACCCACCTTTTATCAGGATCGTTTTGTTTCACTTTGTTTCTTGGATATCTCAGCCATTTCAAAACCGATTATTATCAAATGAACTTCACGAGAGGTTTCTCATTGTTTTATCATGATTAAATCATCATCAAAAATGTTGGAAACCACAAGACCCCTCTCAACCGAAACTGTACCATCACTTTAACACGACATAGACACAACTAACAAGTTACACTCGCACACAAAACAGAACAAGCATCAAATCACACACTTCGGGAGGAGATAATAATCAGTGATATTTAAGCGAGAAAGAATTTTTGAAGGATTGGTTTCTAAGTATCTTGCAAAAAGTTAAAAGCTGAATTCTCACCTCAACCAAAACCATACCAACCCTTTAAAGTATAAGAGGACTTTAGTTCCACAAGGCTTCCGCCGAGCCTTATCTCATGTTCTTGTTCATTTCACATTGATTCGATACAAAGGTCTGCCCTCGGATCGTTCAAAATTGATGATGAAGTATTGTGTATGCATTTTCTTGATGCACTATTATTTTTGTATTGTTTGAAATGGAAACTAGTGAAGAAACGAAACGAAATCACATATTTGGAATTTATATAACGCAATCATCAAGCGAAGAAGCATGTCATATCTATCTGTGGTGTCCTTTTACAAGATTTTTCTTTCGAATATATTCAGTTCAAGATAACTCGAATGGACGAAGAGACATGAACGTGCGCGATGCGACTCGGAATACTTGTGTATGGAGTGAGACTAAATAATAACAAACTTCGCACAACAAGCAGTCGTAAAATTCGAAGCATGCACAGTATGCGGATTTACACGAAACATTAAAAACTGAAAAATAAGTACATTCTCAGTTTTGTCGCATGCCATGTAGATACCTATTTGACATGTAAAGACTTGAATACATTTCAAACGAAAGTTTTCCTATTGATATAATCAAAGAATGATTGACTTCTTATACATATCTCATCCAAAGTACAAGAAAGAGAGAAAAAGAAAAAAAAAAGAGAAAAGGTCACTTGTGTATGCACCGGAAATATCTAAACTTCACGTCATTGCTGAACTTCATACTCATTTGTCTACTCTCTGCCCTCGCCAGATATTTGCTTGAAATTTTCGGAATCTCCTCAGAATGAACCATTTGCTCCGAAATTTATTACTGTGAAAGGGAAACTCTTAATTTCCTCTTATCTGTCTTTTAGCTCTTTCTTTAATTACAAGCAGGTTAGTGAGTATTCACGGTAAGAATTAATGCAAGTACAGAATCCCATCTAAACAATTTGAATTACTATTTTACACGAGAAGTTCCTCAAGTAACTCAACAGTACAGTATGTGACTGGTCATCACATTACCATAAATTCAAGCGAGGAATGCTGCAAACTTTCGCGATTCAATTGGCAAATTATCTGACATTTCGTGTCGCAAAATATCAAAAGTTCCAAATATTATTTAAATTCTGTTTTGATTTCAAACTCTAAAAATACTTCATTGAAGTTTGCAAAATTCCTCTTTATAAGCAATATAAGCAACAAATTCCAGCGATGTTTCGAACTAGTGGCCACATTTATCGCATGATGCGGAAAGCTGAGAGTCTGGAAGGGTTAAAAATTCCAAAGTCAGAAAATCGGTGGTCGGCGATTTAATCAGGCCGTGTCAGTGACTTACATTTTACAAATCGAATGAAAACATTGAGAAACAAATAATCAAAACTTGCATTAAGTTACGGTGCGAAGACAAGACAAAGATAGGAAATATAACATGGAAGGGCATTTTTCGTGGTTATTGCATACATGGGTTTAATATCGTGATTGCTGATTACCTTGGATACACTGTTCTAAAGGGTCTACGTGTACTTTGATTCCTTGTATGGATTATTCAGTACATAGTTTTTTAACTATCAGTAAGTCATTAATCGACATTGCGCTAATTTCTCGTTAAAATCTATTTCACTGAAACTTAAACAAATATGGGAAATCGTCCGACTGCGGATGGGTGAGCGATAGTCTCTTAAGGTAATGGTATGTATGTGTGTATATACATACATGCATTTGATATGTTTTATGGTGATATTCATAATAAACTAATTGGTATTAAAAATAAGTAAGCTAGCTAGAAAAAAGTGGGACATCCTGAGCAAACAGTGAAATGTTAAATAAGTGTGTAGTGAATACAAATAAGTAATTGAGCGTTTGCTTCAGATCTCTGATGTCTTTGGCTTGTCGCTCGACTTATAGTGAGCTTATACATGCTCGATTATCTCTAGAGTCAGTGATAACAAATTATCATCCGCCCAATTTCTTTTACGCTTAATGACACCTATTGCCGATGACATAATGTCATACCCTGATTACAAGGCCTTTGTTAGATAACGAAACAATAAAAATGTATTATTTGTAAAGAAGTACTTTCAAGGATTCGTTTTTGATGTGTGACTAAAGACACGAAAGACCAAAGGCAGAGTCATTTATATATCGTGAGAATAAAATTCAAAATTGAAAATAACGAAATCGGGGGCATTTCGAAAATGTCAAATATGACATTCTTGACGGAACACAGTATTTCCTGATTTAAAAATGATTTCGCTTATTGCATGGAAATTCGACATTTGTCAAACATGATGATCGCAATCTATCAGAGGAATAGAACACCAAAAGAAATTCCTGTTGACTTTTTTTCGGATATTTAAACGTTCCCATGAATAGGTCAAATCTGGTCCTGATGAAAGGGTATTAAGCTTGTTCGGTGATTGCGATTATTTCGACAACAAGAAAAGATCAGGAACCCTTTTCAATAAATGACGCAAGTACTATTTACTGTGTAATCTTATTCTAAGAATCATAATAGTAATGAAAAGGTAAAATTGAAATGAAAAAGTTTAGATATTCATGACTGATATGAAGCAGACCTACTGTAGCATTACTGCAATGCCGTTTGGAGAAAGTTATGTGAATGGGTTTATGTTTCCTGACTAGTTGTACATGTGCATGCTTTGAATAATACCCAGATTCATTTAATATTTTTCTTCGTTTTCCTATACCTTATCTGTTCTTTTGCTTTGCCTTTTTTTCCGACGTCGACTTTCTAATATGTGGTATTTCTTGAGGTTTTTTTTTTTTGAGGGGTTGAGGAATATTAAGTCTAAGGGTTATCAGTAAACCTTAGGCGCGTTACTGAAAATGATGCCTACAAAGTGTATACGTGTGTACGTGGCTGTGTAAGATTTTGTCACTGTGAACGTGTGATGGACCTTCAACTGTTTGGAAAAACAACAGCAACAACAACAACTAGACATGAATCATGCCCATGTCATCGCACGCCCCCGCCATACCACATGCCATGCAACGTCCACCCCTTGGTATTTTTGACAGGGTCCGACAGGAATGAGATTCGGAGTGGCTGATCGGGAGGACCTCCTGATTGGGGGCTGAGCGCAGCTCTCCTCTCAGCAGGCACGACGAGTGCTGGAGAATTCAGGATCTCTTCAACAAGTCAAGAGTTCCTTTTTAACCATCGTACGGAAGCAAAAACAGGTCCATCCTACCTTTGTCAATAACAAATTGCTCCCACAACATGACATTACTTGTGTTTTGATATATTTGTACGTGACTTTTCCAGGCATTCTACACTTGCTGTTCTTACCGTCTCCTTGCCTTCCTTCACCCAAAAGCATAATGTACATCACAAAGACGCACATTTTAGTAAACGAATAAGCATCGATACGGTTACAGTTTCGATACAGTTACAGTATCGATACGGTTACAGTTCGTTATTCCGAAGGTTTGTCATTCCGAAGGTACGTTAATCAGAAATGAATTTAGGTTCCCTAGTCAAAAGGTTTGGTAATCCGAAAATTACATAGGGTTCTTTATTCCGAAGGTGCGTTTATCCGAAAGCGGTAGGGCTTTTAATTCGTAATTCCGAAGGCTCGTTAAAGCACTTTCTTATCATTTTCTTATTAACGAATCTTCGGAGTAACAAACCTTATTTCATTTTCGGATTAACGAACCTTCTGGATAACGAACCTTATTCTCACAACGAACCATCGAATTAACGAACACCACCCATCGATACTGGAATGGAGTTTCAATACCAAAACATCATCATTTATAGACCTACTCAATATGAGGGTTGGCTGTTACAGTGCGTGTGTGCGATTTTCCTCCTTCATTTATTATTTCTATTCTTTTTATTCTTTTTTTTAAGAAGCGAGGGGCTCTTTTTTCATCTACCTGTCAGTAGGTTGATTTGTGTTTATTCTGTTGTTTTTGGTAGACTATGAACATTAATTTTATCCACCTCACGTGCACCTTTTTTACTCAATCATAGCAGTACTCCTACTTCTATACAGTTTAACAACTTCATATCGTCAAAGCAACAAATAATGTGGGTGTCTTTGAGACCTCTGGGACACCGGAAATTACAGGCACGTGCTCACGTTAAAAGCAAGAGATTATTAAGCAGAGGGATGAAAATATGGGATATGAATTTTCTTCAATTTGTCTCCCTCTGTACGAATGAACTTTGTAAGATCCCAAATGTTGATACATGTATTTTAACAAACATGTCGGAGAAAAGGAACAAGCGGAAAATCGAACCTATCATCTACTGCTTTCCGGGCAGCGACACTACCACCAGGCTATCCCTGGTTGCCGGTGAGATTAGCTCTTCATGTAACTCGGGATAACTCGCAACAATTCGGCACGACTCGGCGTAACTCGTAGTGAATCTGCAAAACTCCCCGTGAACTCGCGAGTGGTTCCAAAATTTTTAAACATGTTCAAAATTTTCCCTAACTCGAACTAACTCATGCTGAACGCGTTTAAACTCGTAAATTTTCCTGCGTGCTGAAAAATCCCCACTCGCAACAAGCCTGCGTAGCTTGCCCGGAAAGGTGTGACACGGCCTTTACAGGCCGTGTCATATCTTTCCGGACAAGCCGTGCGTGCGACTTGCGAAGAACAATTTTTTACTACCCGGAGGTCCCCACAGATGACCTGCACGTAACAGTACCTAGCACGTATCTCACCCGTAGTCGCCCGGAGGTGCGCACGCAAATCCTTTTTACCCGTAACATGTTACCACCCGTAAACATGGCTGCGGGTAAATCGGACTTGCGTGCTCCGGGCAACTACGGGCGAGATAATTTTCCTGCGTGCTGGAAAAACCTTACTCGCAACAAGCCCGCGTAGCTTGCCCGGAAAGGTGTGACACGGCCTTACGCCGCCGAACTCATTCGGTGGGGACAAAAACCAACTGCACTTACAATTTGTTGATGTGATTATTGTGGATGAGCAGAAAGTTACCAAAATGTGCCGTCAATGTCCTGCACATTTTGGTAAATTTACCAAAATGTGCAGTTACCAAAATGTGCCGTAAGAATGTTACGGCACATTTTGGTAATTTACCAAAATGTGCTATTTACCAAAATGTGCCGTGACAAACATTGCTTATTAAGCAGAGGTATTATGAAGATTATTGGGTATAAGTTTTCTTCGAGTTGTCTCCCTCTGTACAAATTAAATTTGTAAGATCGCAACTGCTCATCAACCTAATTGTCATTGTAATCCTCATCAATATCATTTCACAAGCAGGTCTTCTCCATTTAGCCAAGACAAGACGGAGAGAAAAAATAATAATAGACTGAAACAATGAATTTCGCACAAACAACGAAAACACCAAAATTATCATATCTTTATCATATGTGTATAGTGCATATATATTTCCTCTCTGAATATCAATGTTACGTGTCTCTTTTCCCCTACAGAATTTATTCCTGGCAATCAGATCACGAAGATATATCAAGAATGTAAATAAAGAATGCATTTTGTAGCCTTTAAACGATTCAGATGTACAAAATTTACATTCATTTACTACAACGTTCATATTGCCGAAGAATGAAAACGAAATCGAAATGTAACGTGTGTTACAGTTCATGTTATCACTACACAAACTAGGAGTCTTGCTTTTTTCACAACCGTACCAGGTCCCCGTCACTCTTCTGTCTGAATCAGTAATGACAATAACTTCTTACACAATACTTGCTTTAATAAAGGGGTCACGCTTTGCTGTAGTTATGTCAGTTTTGTCTCGAGGAGATGAAAATACAAGTGACACGAGCAGGAGACAAAGGAGAGAAGGAAGGAAAAGGACAAAAAATGTGAAGAACCATAGCCACGAGAAAAGAACAAGTCACAAAGGAGTATAGGCGGACTGTAGTAGAAGAAGAAAAAGAAAATTAAAAGGAAAATTAAACAGAGTATTTGAAGGTAAGTAGAGATGTAATGGACGGGCGTTAAACATGTTAAAACAAAAGCCCAAACAAAAATTTGGATTGACTGGAAGCAGCAATATTGATAGAACACATCTGTAAAAGTTTGAAGAAAATCAGACAACCCTTTCTAAAGTTATGAATTTTTTAAAGTTTCGGTGCCGTCATTGCTGGATCAGGAAACTAGCTACTACACTTTATGAGGTCATTATGGACAGCAATATAAAGAAAATGCAAGGAGAATTCCACAAAACTTAATTTTTCATGAAAAGTACGCATTTCATTGACTTCTTACTAACATACGTTAATGGAAATATTCCCCCTTCTGAAAGAGGTAAATCAAGTGCTCTTTTATTCTGCTAGGAAAATGAAAGTAATTTACTAATGTTGAGTTTTTTTTGAAAAATATTTTCCTTTGTTGTCCATAATGACGTCAAGAAGTGTTGTAGTCTCCGAATCCAGAGATGACGGCACAAAAATGCATAATTTTTGAACGGATTGTGCGATTTTCCTAAAATTTTCATTTTCATTTTATAATTGGGCTTTGGTCTCCTTAAAAAATGGAAGGTATGGGCGTGGGCTTCTCCTGCAGTTCTTGAAACAAAAATCATTTAATTGGTCTCAAGTCTTGATGACAAAAACCGAAAAAAAAGACAGAAAAAGACACACACAAAAAAAAATGTGACAAGAAGGGGAATGAGACAGTTTTGAAATAACGGAGAGATATATATACACTGATAAGTAGATAGAACAAGAGGGAACGAGGAAGAGAAAGTAGGAGGGGAGAGGGGTCGGCGCTGCATCAATAGACCATCGCCCCCATACTCGCGTTGAAAGCGGTCACTTTGTGACGTAAGCTGCTCCCCCTCAAAGCTACTCAGCCTTCCTCGCACTGTGGATTAGTTTCAGGAGCCGCGCATCACAAGACTTCTCGCTATCTTTTCAAACGTCAAATTCCACCAAACACGTAGGTGATACACCTATACCTCGCTGATACATTATTTGAGTTTTTACTGTGTTGCATTGCATGTACAACAAGTAACAAGTGTAACATGTGTAGAGGAAATTCATGGTATACAAAGGCTTATGATATTATCATAGGCGTATGCTTTCATGTGAGTGAAATAAGACAAAGGATGGTTGGAAACACTACACGTGTACACACAAATACAGAACGTGTGTAGTGTGGTTCCCTTTCAACTGCTTGTAATAATAATGATGATAATAATGATAATGATAATAATGATGATAATAATAATAATGATAACAATAACAATAAAACTAGTAATAATAATAATCATCATCATCATCATCATAACAACAACAACGATGATGGTGGTGATGATGATGATGATGATAATGATACGAACGATAATGATAATAGTAATTATAAAAATAACAATATGGTCTTCTTTATCTAGAGTAGCCTCTGAAAGCGCTGTCATTGTTCCACCTGATTTCAATTACCCCAGCGTTGCAAGGTATCTACCCATTCATACACATGGGTAGAAAGGGACACGGTGGGTAATAGTTGTCCAAGGGCGCAGGCACTTGACGGGATTTGAACTCGGGACCTCCAATGCAAGTCAAGAGTCTTATCCACTATGCCACAGTGCCCACACATATAATGGCAGTAGTGAGATGAAAACTAGGAGATGAAAGATGTAATGAAAGATCTGAGCAAATTGATATTTCAATGCATAACAATCAACTCGATTTTATCGGGATTTTTTATTTTTTTGAACTTCCCTCAACATCATAATTGATGGTATGATAAGATTTGTATGGAAGCTCAAGAATGTATGAAATTTACGAATGCCGTCATCATCATCATCATCATCACCATCACCATCACCACTGCTGAGTCATTAACAATCATCAGCATCATCGTCGTATAACTGGACTTTACGAAACGTCAATGTCTTGCGTTCGTGCCTGGAAAGTACTTTCCTTCACCGCGATGTATTTTTCATGAACTGTTTCGGCCTTGAGTGACAAAAGGTTGAGTCCACGCGAAATGGAACCAATCACGGGCTCCGATTTCATCTCATGCATATAATGTATGCCGTGGACGAGAGACGCAAGCCGTAAGTCGTGTCACGGTCATCGGAGGAGAGCGTCTCATATTATTCAGCAGCTAAACTGCGGTTCAACCCCGCTGAAGGGGGCGGTTGGGGAGCGGCTGAGTTGTTTCGAGAGGCTATGACGCGAAATATGTCACATCAAGAGGGCGCTAATGACGTAGTCCAGATGAATTATGCGGTATATCGAATCTATTCATCTGTCTTTAAATACTATATACACTTCCTATGGACTTTTCATGATTCAATAGGGATAATCTCAAATTTACTCACAAAAACCCCCACTGCTATTAAGTCCAAGTGTGTTTATACAAATAGATATGGTGATCTTCCACGAAGAATCTTTATGAATGTTACATTTCATCATCTAATACAGTTTTTAAAAAGGTGTCGTTTCCTGGATTCGGAGGTCAATGTATATCTTATCCTGGCAATCCGAGATTCAGGTGGAATGATCTAAATGTACCTTCACGCCTACCTGATTATACAGATTATGACGAACTAAATGGGAAACAAGATAAAACACAGATTAATAATAACAAACAGTCGATATTTATAGTGATTAACCAGCTGCCTTTGAGACAAGCATGAGTGAGTGATCGCAACACGTATCGTCAAAACAAGAAAAACACAAACCGTCCCATTGAATTTCGATAAACAGTTCACCGCTTGACCTAATTCCACTATCATCTAGCAAGTTAGGAGCGAAGTCAAGCTGGACCATGATCTGACGATGCCCTAGAAAGTCAGTTATTACGGCCGGCGGTTAGGTGCTGTGTGTGTCGGTACTTGATACGAAAACGAAATGGGAGTATTCATTACTACCACAAAGCGCACACGTATCACGCTCCTAAGACTGCGGGGAAACTGCGTGACATTTCTGATTATTCTGTGCCCACTAATCACCTGTTGCACTAAATTATATTTGTGTTGATTGATTGCTTACCCTTATTAGTTGTCATAAAAAACACACAAAACAAAGAGTTACTACATTAACTTCTTAAGCGACACCTACGTCAAGTTGGCTCTCCTGTACATGTCTTCTGGCTGTAAATTTCAAAGAGCAAAAATCAAATCCATAAAAAAAAATCTTGGTCATGAAATAGGCTAAGTGAAGATATGCGATGACAGGAGACCTTACTAAGTGACTTAGATTTTGTTTCTTTCTCTTTGTAAATATCAAAAGCATAAGCAATAATACCAAATGCTTGAAATGTAGAAACCTGTAACTTTACCATCTCAAATTCTACCAAATTGATTAATCTTCCTTTCTTCACCACTTTCTAGATACACTATGTACCGAGAAAACCCCAAACCATCATGTATAGATGCGACTAGAGGACTATACATCTTGTCGAGATGTAGAATCTTGATTTTTATCCTCGTCCTTTGTAAGTAGAAGAAGTAAAATAATAAGATTAATAGTGTATTTTTTATTTCTAGGGAAAGACTTATACTCTGTCCATATATACATATATATATATATATATATATATATATATATATATATATATATATATATATAGTATTATTAAACATTAACTTAAATCGCATTGGCTTTATTCCTTATCCGGATTAAACTTGTTTTCACGCTTCTTGGCATTGTTATATTATTGTACAAAATGTCTAGAAGAAGAAGAAGAATGAGAATAGAAAAAGCAGACGAGAGATGGAGAGAGGGAAATGAGAAAGAGAGAAAGAGTGTAAAGAAAGAAATGCAACCATCGGCGGAAAGGGGTGTTTTATAATGATACTCGTTCTAGAGGGCACGGTGATACAAGGGGTGTTGCCGTTCGGTCTAAGTGGAAACACTTTCGGTGTAAACAGGACTGCAAAGTTGGCGTGCATGAGGTGCAAGAAATCAATTTTACTATTATGATTTAGTACTACGACGATTGAGGCTTCAAAAATACAAGACGGTAATGATGTTCCACGAGTTATTTGATGTAGCTGCACGAATATAAATCACTGAATGCGTGTCAGTGTTCGGGACTGAAGCAGTGATGATTCATTACTATTGAAATCACTTAGCTGCTATTGGCCTCCCGTAAAATCCCTCTGAGTTACGTTTACATTTTGGCAGGTCAGGAAAGAAAGAAAAAAACAAAACAATTACAGCAGAGGAATGGTTGGGTGGGAATGGGGCAGATGTGGGAAGCAGAAAGGAAGGGCCGAGCGGTTTTATACCGAATTCAATCAAAATTGGTACATTATGGGGTATCATAATGTTAGAAAACGCCGTCTTGGTGTACGCGTATGAAGCAAGAAGGCTAGATGAAACTGGGCGAGGAAGACAGAGGAGGCCGAGGGAAGAAGGGGAGGGAAGGAGAGCAAGGAACTATGCAAATGATAAGAAGAGAGAAGGAAAAGAGATCGTATAAGCAAAGAGAGGATACGAAATAATTCCACACAACAAAAGACTAAGTATATTGACTGCATATGAAAAATAAAACAACACAAGAACTACACAGTAAAAAATTGAATGACGAAAAGCGGGGTTGAGGTGGGGAGGAGGGAAGATGGTGTTCATCGTAGAATGGACAATGGAATGATTGCTGGTGATTATCTACAAAACCAAACCAAATTGCTGACTGATTTAATGAGACCGAGATTCTGGAGATGGCGAGAAATAATGACAAAAGCTGAGACCAGTGAGTGTATACCATAGCAACTGATTTGACAAACGGTAATTACTCCATCTATATAAAGGATTAGTAAACTCCTGACGGTATAGATAGATCGATAGTTAGATTAGATCGATAGAAAGACTGAGTGGGGGAAAGAAGATGGACAGAGAGATAGCAATATATAATGACATCAAAATGTCATCTGAGTCATCAAATGGTACTTTGATTCATCAATGAATGGATATATTATATAGTCTTTGGTAGATAAACATGCATCACGTAACGAATACTTGTATTATATACATACATACACACGCACACACACACACACACACACACACACACACACACACACACACACGCATGCATACATAACGCATAGGGCCTATTTTATAGGCCTATTGTCAGATAAGAATGGTCACATAAGATTTTATATAGAGACAGAGCAAAGATACAGAGGCTACATCAAAAGAATGGAGGAGAAACAGAACAGGAAAAAAAGATGATAAGTAGAAAGCTTTGTGAGGAAACCGAAGCATAACAATTATGTTGTTAGGTCTGCGAAAACATGAGATTTATATGTTGTGTGAGAAATCATTCATTATAAAAGGTACGGCAAGGAGAAAGCATGTGGGAGAAAGAAACTTGAACCTGCATGGAAAATCACTTTTGCAAGAAAACAGCTTAATAACGTATATGCTATAGCTCACGGACTGCAGAATAAACACGATTCGTCTTCATTCAAAACAAGTCTGAGAATAGCAACATTCCTTTCACAGATCTGGCACTCCTCAGATAAATACTTCATATCCATTTTGCATTTTATTTTACAAAGGTGAAAGCGTTCAGATGGCAGCTATATATATATGCGTTTCGAAATGGTGGCAAGCAAAGGAACTTTTTTATTATTTCTTTTTCCTTCTATCCACGACCATAGGTACACGATAAAGATCTTCAATATGCAGTGATACGATGAATATGTTTTCGTAAGGACGTGATTTACAACTGCTGGAAATAACATTGAGATTCTGCGACATTTATTTGGCCGAGAATGGAAGATGACACTGCCATCACCATACCTGCCTGTCATTATCACGTACGCCATCAGCGGTCCTCCGCTATCCCTCAGTGACCCCTGCTAGAGGCGTTAATACACTTCAACAGCAACAACAATAACTTATACTCTTCTCTCAATGCTATTTCAAATGGGGAAAACGTCATTACAACCTGTACGAAAGAAATGGCTTCAGCGTAGAGTAGCCGAATGGTGTAGACAATCCACACATTCTTCAGAATCGAGTTTCGTCTAAAAAAATAATGATAAATACCTTGTAAAAGTAAAGTTCTTTCAATACCGGCAGGAGCTACAACACGTGAGATACACAAGTACACATACACACACGTACATACATACATAATTATAAACACGCGCCCCTAAAACAACACACTTACAATGTATAATACAATAATTTGGAGAAATTGATAATGCTAAAAGCAATCTAAAAGGACATGACGTGTCTGCTGGAGAATTCCTTTTTGTCGGAATGAGACTATGTATACTTCTACACATTGACAGTTTGTCAAACGTGTTTGAAGATTTGAATGATGAATTAACGCTCATGGGTTATTTTATTTTCCTTAATTCTTCATGCTTTGTCAGTAGGTAATATAAAACAGATTTGTTTTGTTTTTTAAATCTAGTGCGTTTGCTATGAAGTAGGTTCGTCATCCTCCTTTCTTGCATATGCTTGTGCGTATGTGTGCACGTGTGTATGCACCTGTGTGTATATACATGTACATGGCTTTTTTTTTTGCAAACTATTATCATTATTTGCATGAACGAAACTGAAAGCATAAATTTATGTGAACACACCATAATATTCACACATTGATTGATAAGCAACATACAGGATGATTAATAAGAAGAAAGAGACATTTTTATTTGTTGAATTCTGATTTTTACTACATTATGAAGATTTGATTCTATCGTACCTGTCGCTGTATGCACTTGACATGAATGTGTGGTTACGTGCTTGACTTAATAATGTTGTTTGTGTTCGTAGTCATATCTCACTCGTTGTCATGATACTGATCAATAGTCTTGTTTTTCTGTGGCTAAACATTCCAGAGGACAACGATTAATGAAGTTCTTATGTAATCACAAATTATTATATAACAAATCACGAGCGTGGTTACAATAACGTATTGTTATAAAATTGTTTTGCAACCCTAGTTTTTGAGGGTGCAGTTTGTGTAAACATCTACTTGAAGAAAACTTTTTAATAGTACATGTATTAATGAGATACAGATAAATTTCAAACCATTGTTATATGGTGATGATGACGCTTAGTGCAATATTACCATACTTATATATAACACAGTGCTTATATAGCGCATATCACTACCGTGGTGTCTCTATGCGCTTTAAAGGAGAGGGATGAAAGTAGAAAGAAGAAATGCAGTGTACAATATGTGTACCATAAATGCAGAACCAAACTCATTCATAATACTTTTTGAACAGAAATGTCTTGAGAGCAGTTTCAAACTTTAACACTGTGGGAGCTTCTTTTATATAACACGGAACAGCGTTCCACAGTGTGGGAGCAGCATGGGCAAAAGATCGCTCACCATAAAACTTTGTTGTGATAATAGGACATTGGAGAATATTTTTCTGAGTTGATCTTAAATTACGAGAGGGAGCGTACCTGACCAAGAACTTACTGAGATATTCTGGTGCCATTGAATGGCGGCACAGATAAGCCAGTAACAGTATCTTGAAAACTATACGTGACTGAATAGGAAGCCAATGGAGCTGTTTCAAAATGGGGGTTATGTGAGAATTCTTCGTGCGGGTGATCAATCTTGCAGCTGCATTATGAATTGCCTGGAGTTTATGTAGCTGTGAGTCAGAGATATTATTCAACAAACTGTTACAATAATCTAAATGACAAATAACAAAAGCCTGAACAAGCTTCTTAGTGGTCTTTACATCCAAAAACTGACGAACTTTTCCAAGCTTATATAAAGCGAAGGATGCTGATTTACATTTATCTGAAACAAATTTGTCCATGACCATATTCTGATCGAATGTCACACCAAGGTTTTTGGCTGTTTTACCAGGTACAATGGAAGTACTGTCAATCTTTATTGCAGGAAGTTCCATTCTTCTGCGAAATCGAGATGTAAGGTGTAAGATCTCAGTTTTTTCATCATTCAGTTTAAGACCATTTTGGATTGACCATAGTTTAATCTCTCTGATACAACATTCTACTTGAGAGATTGCATCCTGCATGTTACAAGGTTGAAATGAAATGTATATCTGAGTGTCATCAGCATAACACATCCCTGACATTTGGTTGGACACGATAATATCGTGTAAAGGAGAAGAATACATGGTAAACAACATTGGGCCAACCACAGAGCCCTGGGGGACACCGATATCTAATACATGAGCAGAGGATTCTAACTTCTCTATTACAACTGTCTGCCTTCTCTGCTTTAAATATGATTCAAACCATTTATAAGCAAGAGATGTGATACCAAACTTGTGTTGCAGCCTGTGCAGTAAAACATCATGCCTGATGGTGTCGAATGCCGATGAAAAATCAAGCAGAACAAGTATGGCTTCATTGCCATGGTCTAGAGAAAGATTAATGTCATTTGACACTTTGAGTACTGCTGTTTCACAACTGTGGAATGGTCTGTACGCAGACTGCAGGGGTGAGTGTAAATTGTTATCAGAAAGATAATGCTGAATCTGCCGAACCGCAGCTCTCTCTATAATCTTTCCAAGAAATGAAAGATTAGCAACTGGTCGATAATTCTTCAACTGCTCGGGATCCAACCTTGACCCTTTAATTAGGGGAAAAACAATGGCATCCTTCAGACTTTTAGGAAATGTACCCTCTTCAAATGATCTATTTACGACGCATGTGATATATGGAGCAAGTTCTACAACACACTTCTTTACAAAAGAAGTTGGCATTGGATCGAGTTTACATGTTGCAGCACTCGACTTCTTGATAATTTCCTCTACTTCATAAATCTTCATTCTTTCGAACTTAGAGAAATTCACGTTCTTGCAAATCTGGTCTGGAGCTGGTGTGGGATCTGTACTCACGCTACACAAACTGTCAGATATTTGTCTAACCTTGTCAACGAAAAAATTCTGAAAATATTCAGGTAATGCCACAGAATCAACACTAGGTAAAGTTAAAGAATTCGGCTTAGACTTAAACATCCTTTCAAATTTCCGGAACAACTCACGAGAGCTACAGTCCTCAAACTGTCCTTGATGATATTCTCTCTTTCTTGTCGTGAGTGCTTTCTTATAGTGACAACAAGCCTTCCTGAAGATTTGATGGTGTACCTCCAACTTGGTTGACCGCCATCTACGTTCAAGGCATCTGAGATCTTGTTTCAGCTTATGAAGGTCTTCGTTGAACCATGGAGCATGGGGGCGAGGGAAAATCAAGCGAGTAACCAGTGACGCATGCTCTTCCAGTAATTCAGACAGGACTGAGTTGTATAGCTGTACCAGTTGTTCCAGATCATTAGGGACAGATACGTATAACATAGAGCTCCTGACATCCTCTCGGAACACATCGAGATTGATCTTATGAAGTTTCCCAAACGTAACTTCTGTCCTCTGTTGCTTTGGCTTATCAATCATCAGAGAGCACATCAGGGCACAATGGTCAGAGGGAAGGTAGTATGTGGAGTCCAATTCAGAGACAAGGTTATCAGTCATACGAGTCAGGAGGAGATCCAATGTGTGCCCCCTGAGGTGAGTTGGTATAGTGACATGCTGTTTTAGGTTCACAGAGTTGATCATCTCCAGAAAACAGGATGCATCTCTATCTGCAGGATTGTCTACATGGAAATTAAAATCACCTGCCAGCATTAGCTGATTTGGATACACAGCAATCTGTTCAAGAAATGAGGAAAACTCATCAAAGAAAACCTGCGTAGGTGACCGGCCAGCTTCAGTTCTTTGAGGACGATAGACCACCATGAGGCGAAATGATGATTTTTCTTTTGCACTAAGTAGAAGATCAATATACTCAAATGATGTAAACTGTCTTGTGTCGTACTTGTGAACATTGAAAACTTTCTCAATGCATACTCCCACACCTCCACCCAAGCGACTCTTGCGAGGAGCGTGATGGAAGTCGTAGTTCTTAAGGCAGCTAGTTATATCAGCAATAGCTCGATCATCTCTCACATCACCCGACAGCCAAGTCTCAGTCAATGCTAGAATGTTAATATGGTGATTGATTATGAACTCACAGATTACCGGTGTTTTTGATGTTATGGACCGTGCGTTCCAGAGAGTGAAACGACATATTGATGACAGACCTCCTTCTTCGGGGCATAAAGCAGCATGAGGCCTGGAAGTTGAGCGCTTCTTTCCACCTTTTCTTCCCCTCTTTGTTGGCTGTTTGGAAGATATCTCGAGTTCATTGATAGTCGACCACACTGAAGGACTGACACGTCGGTGAATATGGTTGATGGCAAGGAGTTCAGACCTATCATACTGAATTCTCTCCCTTGCTGTATTCTGGGTTGTTTGGGATGAAGCTGCAGTGGCATCATGGTTAGCATTGGAAGTACCATGCTGTAGAAGAGGTCCTGGGTTTTGCTGCACATCACCACACTGTGCAATGTTAAATGTGGAGTCTGCATTACTGTAGTAAAGTACTGCCTTCCCTATGAACTTCACTTTGACAATGGGACATTTAAAATGCCATTCCAGTTGCTTAGTAGACCCAGGTGTTATAAGGCTTATATCTTTGTCTGCCTGGCCAGAGTTGCAGAGGATGGTCAGGACAACAATAAGCCACACCAGAATAGAACAGAATGGAAAATGTAAGTAACAATCGCCATGTTACATTCATGTTCACGATGAACTGTTCATTACACTATAGGGCTTTTTACACTTGTAAATTTTTGCTTAGCCCCGGACCAACGGTGGGGCTAAGGGGGGGGGGCCTTAGCCCCACCGTTGGTACGGGACTATCCTTAGCCCACTTTCTGTTTACACTCGTTTTTGCCAAAGTGGGCTAGCCCCACCGATAGTACGGTACTATCTGGCCCTGCAAAATAGCAGGGGTTAGCACCGCAATTGCGGTGCCAAGCAAGTGAGTGTAAACAGAACGAAAAAATAATCCTGGGCTAAGCGACGGAGACGAAGTCCGACCCTCACTGACCAATCAGAAACGAGGTAATCAAATGCTGCCGGTGCGTGCGTGTACGTGTACAGTACACAGCGTAATTATGAATATTCATGTGGTTTGGAAAGTCCGGGGCTAAGAAATACGAGTGTAAAACGGTCAGTTTTCTCCTTAGCCCCGGACAAGAGATAGTACGGGACTAATTGGCGAGTGTAAAAAGCTGAAAAAATTGGTACGGGACTAACGATAGTCCTGGGTCAGAGAAAATCCGGGGTTAAGAAACACAAGTGTAAAAAGCCCTAGTATGGACCAACTGTCATTTTCGCAAAAGATATTTTAACCACAATCAAGACTAACTGCGCATGAAGTAAACATTGATCTGAATCTGTTGGGTTCATTCTCACTCTTTGTGAACGGCTTCACAAGAGAAATATGGTTTAAAAAAAATCACGCAATGAACAACAAACTAACTTGTGTAGAAGATCGTTTTTCTATCAAGAAAACTGTATCGACGCTTGTTGTCGTAACGTGTCATATTTTAAACTGTGGAGCAAAGATCGCGAGTCTGTAAAAGTTCAACAAACTATCACAGTCAACTACACCAAGTGGATTATCATCTATCAGGGTATTGGGGAGAAAGGGGAAAAGGTGCATGTACAATACATTTGTACAAGATTTTAGCGCATAAGAAGTTCGTTTGTTCTAATCAAGTTTTGCTAGAGAATCGAGTGAGCGAGGTCTATATTCCACTGCAATAAGTCGCTTTATCGAAAACATCACAGGTATACCATGCTGTGTATTGCTTGCCCTTGGCGAAGGCAAAGAAAGGACGATTTTGGAGACCCCATTCCTTCTGCATATTTTGAGTATTCCAGGGAACTTCGTTGGAACAAGACTTCCCATTTTACAAACTCCCCTAACAAATTTGGTAAATTTTCATCGAGTATTTTTGTTTTCCCATCTTGGATCCATCTACTAAATGCCGTCTCTCCTTCGTCTTGGCACACTGACAAGTAAATGTCTTTCGAGGTTTTTTTTTTTTTTTTTTGGTTTATTTGTTTGGTTTGTTGGTTGGTTGGTTGTTTCTTTCTTTCTTTGCCATGAGTATTAATAATCATTTTCTCATCATCAAATTGTGATTGTGAATCAAATTCCTACCACTCAAAACCTCACTCCAAGTTACTTTTTTTTGGGGGGGGGAGATTTTGGGCCCACTTTGACTGTGGTGGTAATGGTACCGTTGGATTTTGTCTAGACGTAGAAGGAATATAACAAAACAAACTCATACATCAAGACGCTCATTCATCAAATTCATGTGGGGTAATACTCGGCATAACCACCTCGGCACGGGTCAACTACCTTTGAAGGCGCTCAAGTTTTTATCGTAATACAACACTCTTTTATATCCTTTCTCTATTCGTTTAACATGAAGAAAACTAGACTATTAAGTCTCTATATTTGTTTTCCACTCCTGTTATTTCAATCATGGCAAAAGGTTTTAATAGGATTAACTCTCTCTCTCTCTCTCTCTCTCTCTGTCTCTCTGTCTCTCTCTCTGTCTCTCTCTCTCTATATATATATATATATATATATACATCCTTCCTACAGAAACTCTCACATGCCTTTGGCGCTCAGTGAAAAGTTCATGCAAAAGAAAAAAAACCCACCGGAGCTGCCATATTTGACTGATTGAGGCATCTAAGACTTCTCAAATGGCAATCGAATGCCAGGTGCTCTTTACAGGTAACCATTTTAAAGGGTAAACAAGGGGTAAAAATTATTATCGTGATGATTTACGCTCATGTACGACCAACATGTATATTTATCACTGGCCTCTAAGCATATTTCAAAAGTCGCAGAATCGTATTTTTTTTTCAAATTTTTAATCACATAGAAAACAAAATAATAAAAAGGCTTGTTACTTCGATCCTTCCTCTACAGGAGAAAAATAAAGAAGGGAAGAAAAGACAAAATACCTCAAAAGCAAGCAGTAAATGATATTTTCTTTCCCTGGATGACGAGAGCATAAGGCGTTAAAAGATCAAGGAAGTGTCTCTGATATTTTACAAAAATGTCTCAGCTACACTGTAGTTATATAACGAATAATCACAGTAATATGTTAGGGAATAAAGACAATATTGATAGGATGTTATTAGGTATACGTCCACATTGAATGTACCTTTTAACCCTCAAATAGCCCACTGAAGCTACATTTGCTATACGGCAATTGATACATTAAATTTTGATCTTGTTTCGAACACTCTGACAGATGAATGTGTATGCATAGTCATGCACCAATATTTTGAATAAGCTGTAAAAACGCTCGAATCAAGGTTTACTTTTTAAAGAAAATAAAGAAGAACCAAGATAAAGAAATGAATACGACGACCTTGACAAAGGAAAATACAAACTACGTGATAACACTTATCGCTATGTTTATAAGCGCAATCGCGAGAAGTGTTGACAAAGGATAATGTTTGTATTCGATCTGGTGATGTTCGTTATTCCGATGGTTCCGTTAATCTGAGAATGAGAAGTATGTGCGTTATTCGGAAGGTTCCGTTAATGTAAGATTGAGAAGTACAAATGTGCGTACTAACGAACCTTATTCGTTTTCGGATTAACGAACCTTCGGAATAATGAACCTTTTAATTCTTGGATAATGAACTTTTTGAAATGATGAACCTTACGTCATTTTCGGATTAACGAAACTTCAGAATAACGAACCTTATATCATTTTCGGATTAACGAACCTTCGACTTTCTGAACCTTTGGAACCATGAACCGCAACCATTCAATCAGGCAGATGTTTCTGCCAACGTGCTGTTATTATTTCGCCTAGTCCACAGGTAGTTATATTATCAAATACTAAATTTGAAACATGCTATAGGACAGTGAGCCAGAAGTGAACACGACCAGAAGATAAAAGTTAGAAGACAAGAAGAAGAAAAAACCTAATAAAAACCAACAAAAACACACAAGGGTTTTTCCACCTGTAACATCACTATACTCATTGAAGCAAGACGTTCTCGTTGACTTTCATGGATATAGGGAAGAATAAAACAAAGAGCATATACTTACAGAAATCTTATGAGAGCCGGTGATGAGATAAGTAAGTTATCACGGAATCTTTCGTGTTTTCACGAAACGAGAACATTAGCCTCAACCTAATGCCCAATATGAGGCGATGGTATTTCCTCGCAACTTTCCAATTACTTTTTATATAAAATGTAACGATTTGTTTTGGTCGATAACTTAGTGACTTATCTTATCTCTACTGAGTTTGCGCAACTCTCCTGTAATTTGATGCGGAGGATACATTCCCTTTGAGTTCATAAAAGAGAAAAGAAGTAAATGGTGTAATTTATGTACAGGCAGTTTTAAACTTTCGAGTACATTGACATCATCCCTTTCGTAAAATATGGATTGTCAATTATTATTATTCATTATCTTCATAATATTCTTGATACAACTGTGAAGAAGCAGAAGGAAAAGCATGTGAATCTTGAAAATTCCCTAACTTTGTTACTGCAAGTCCGCTTTTCATGAAACTTCCACCGCCTCAATTTGTGTTATTACATTCTACTGAAGATAACATGGAATGGTATTCATTTTAACCTCTGTATATTTTTAAGTCTTCCTCCAGATGTTGGGTGATATTTATTATCGCGTTTGTTAGAATTCAAATCAAAAGCGTCTGCTGTTTCTGCTCAGATTTTCAGTGACTTTCTACAAAATGCTGCTTGGCGTCCTGTTAGCATGGTTGGAGGGAGATGGTTGCAGGTAGCACGACGACTTCGAAGCAGATTTTGACGTAGGTTCACAATATAACACGTTTGTCTGTTATATGCACTAGATTCTCCTCTCTATCTTCCTCGATCTCCCTTTCTTTCCCTTTCTACCTATTTATTCATCCCAATTTTTACTTTCCTCCATGATTCCCTGTTACACTGCCATCTATAAGATATGATGTAGTCCTAAGAGCCAGACTACATATTAATGTCTCTTTCCCACTCAAAATTGCACGCGATTGTAGGGGGTAATCTCGCTCTTAACAAGTATAGGTTTCGCACAATGTATCAGGAAACAATCCCTGGGTATATGTTGAGTTACAAAATTTTTCATTGAACTGGCATTTGTTTTTCTGACAAATTCCCGGGAGGGGGCTGACGACCAAGATAAATTTGACTTCGTATTTATGAATGAAGGACCTTGGTACTGTCGTGCTAATAAAATAAGTAAATCCTGGAGTTTCATCGCATTTAGTATCCAAGTAATTTGTTCCAAGTTAGTGGTAGGTTACATTTGACGTGAAGGGCCTTATCATTTGCAGCATAAGTTTCAAAGTATGTTGGGCTGTTGGGGGCGGACTCTAATAGTCGTCAAAATATCAAGACAGTTTGGCTGGTGAATGAGGCAATAGCAAGAAATGGTGGGGGTATAAATGACCCTAATTGTTTCCTGAATCTGTAGAAACTTAGCAATTTTGCTTACTTTTTCTGAGCCTCCAAATCCGATGAAGAATGTGGAACCTTCGTGTAGGGGACCTGCTGTTTATTTTGATAATTCGCAGTCATGTGACATCATCATTCTTCGATTACTTCAACAAATATGAACGTTAACAAATATCAAGACAGATTTCTCTGCGAAACTGGAGTTGGATTCTTCGTTAATTCCTTCTACACCACTGAGCGGGAGCCTCTAATGTCAGACGTCAAACTGTGCTCGACTCGGTTGAGCTTATCGGTCAGATAAAATTGCCCCCTTCAACTTGTAATTACCCTCTTCTCTCTCTCGTCGTGACGTATGTATTTCTTCTTGCAATTATTGACCAAAGAAAAAAAATAAGATGCATTACAGTCAACAACCAAGCGTGCTTTACGAAAGCAGGACAACAACCTTGATTGCAGGAGGATGATAGTACGTAGGCGTTTGTCATCTTATATTCACTGTATGTACTTTCGTGGATTTGCAGGTGATACAATAATGACCCCCATCTACAACGTAATTTATCCCGGCGTGTGGTGCGCGTAAGCTTCCAAATGATCATCATGTATCAAGAAAATCACACTAGGCTTTTTCCCCTTATAGCCTATATGGTTTTTAACTAGTTTCTTGTTATATTTTACTACTCAATTTTGTTTTCGCACTTTTTGTCGTCGGTAAGACGATTTGGGTAGGTTTCCCTGATGCCGACAAAAAGAAAGAGAGAAAGAAAAAAAAAAATCATCCGAGTATCCACGAAACCGATCCGACATGTTTGGCTATACAGGGAAGCCTCTACTACTTCAATTACAGTGTTAAATTTTGGCTCAGATTTGTTTGTCGCCACCTATACGTACGTCCAGTACAATTCCTTGCAGCGGAGAGCGTGATACGATGACCTAAAACTGGTTTATGCCCAGCGTTTTCGTTTGACAGGCGTAGCGGCATATATACCCACTCAAGAGTACTTCAAACTATTTTCGGACTGACACAAACACTGTTTCCTTTCGACATGATCCTGTCGATTGGCTTGTCATCACCAACGCAAGCCAAGAGACCTTAAAACAGCATCACTTTCCTTAAACCATCCACTGCTTTCCCTGTTAGAACTATACTCTCATTCAATTTCATTCCTAACGTCTCATCCACGTGAGTTGGGCATACAGCGCAACCTCCATAAATGTGAAGGATGAATATTGTTTCCGTCAGCATTTAGATACTACTATTATAATATATATATATATATATATATATATATATATATATATATATATGTGTGTGTGTGTGTGTGTGTGTGTATATATATATATATATATATAATTATGTATATACATATATATATATATATATATATACACATAATTTCCTTCTTTGTTTCAATACACCAATAATGTTGGTGATGTTTCGCTGATGACGACACACCTTTTCGGTGAAAGGTGCGTTGCAGCAGTGCTGAAGACTGTGAATGGACCTACAACTGTATTACATAGAGTTTTATGGTTTCTCTTTGCCTACAGACAGACAAATAGACATCTAGATTTTCGTTAGTCCCAGCATTCCTGAGCTGGGTGTGACGTCAGCAGGTTGTCATTAACTTTGTACATGCACTCCCACATTCCAGTTTCCGTGATCAGCTCGTCGATGGCAATAGCTCCAGCAGAGCAGTGGGAAGTTCAGAAATGATGACAACGTTGGCTTTTTAGATAATTACAAAACAAAGATTGAGAAGCATCTTGCCCTCCCTCTCATTCCAAACTTTGCATCGCTGCCTTAGTGATGATTGTCCTTTTGGTGAGAGACTCTTTCGCTCAAACCCGCCCCTTCCCACCTCTACATGGTAAACTAATCACCTGCTAATGGTGACTGGATTGAAAATCTCATCTGAAGCCAAGAATACTGGAATTGGAACGAACGCTTGGACGTATCAAGAGGCAATATTGCAACTATACTTTATACAAACCAGTTTTGATGTGTATATTCCACTCTTAGGGGAAAAACCAACCTACACATCAACAAGTGGCGAGAGAGAGAGAGAGAGAGAGAGAGAGGGGAGCACACACGACAAGACACGCACACAGACAGACAGATGCACAGCATGATACAAATACAAATACAAATACAAATACAAATACAAATACAAATACAAATACTACGGAACCAATTTGCGAATGTTGCCACAGACATCCTTCTGCTTGAATAGGTCCTACACCAAACTCCTTATTATTTCAGTCTCCTTGCATGAGCTGAGCCATTCTCTTTTGCTGAAATGTATCATTATTATAATTTAGATTGTAAGAATCATCGTAATTTCTATTAGCAATAAGTTGATATTATCATTATTCGTCATTGATTCCTTCACAATCCCGTAGTCTGCCAGGGCAGCGAAAAGTCAATTTAGTGATTGTCGATCACCTGCATGCCTCACAACTTTTGTTGAAAAAATTTTGATGAAAATTTGTTTTGAAATGGTCGAGATATCCAAAACAAAGCGATCCTAATACTAGTAAAATGTGGAACCCACATTTTATTAGGACCGCTTTACTTTACTTTGGTTTTTGATTATCTCACCCATTTCAAAACTGAAATCATCAAATAAACTTTGAATTCCTACTAGAATTGTACGCTTTAACATTTCCTAAAGTGGTTTCTAAGTATGTCGCAAAAAGTTAAGATCTAAATTTTCACCTCGAGCAATGCTATCAGTCATCTTTTTAAGACTCCTCCGAAAGGCTTAGCAGTGAGGATAAAGTACCTGCACTACTAGGTTTCGAACCCCATGCATGCATACATGGAAGCTCGTCTTGTCTCTACTTTGCATGAGACAGCTAGGCTCTCTTGTCATGGAAGCAATCGTCATCCATGCCTGCCATGAGCAGCTTGCTTTCTGAATCATATGTATCAAAATATTCTACCTCACTCTCAGGTTTACCAACCGAGCATGCAACTTGTAACAAGAAACTCACGACAGTCTGTTACTCTCCCTAAAGATCATGTCTATATAATATATACACTGTACAATCATAATTTCAAACAGTCTTGCCTATAGTAACAGTATTGGAAGCAGACACATTGGTAGGAGCGATTAAACTGACAGTGGGGAGGATTCCATGCTGAATATCGGAACTCTGTTGATTTACAAACCAGTGGCGGAAGTCATTCCCCTAACACCAAATGTGCCAGGTCTACACATTTCGAATGCATTCGGGCACCTACAGGTTGCCTGAATCAGTGTAGAACGCGGCGGCCGACATAGATATATTTATATACATTGCTACTTCAACGATCCACTGTGTCAAGGAAGTAAATGGGCGCAGCTCCCAGTCTGTCCACCAGGCAAATGACTAAGCTGTCTGTTGCACAGATGTATGGAAACTGGTATCCCCGCCCGTCACGCGTAAATAACACGAATATTTAGCTTCTCATCTCACGATCTTGCTGACATTTAGGTAGTTTGCTGTCGGTTCACGGGGCATACAGACGAGCCGTCACTATCAGCCGTGAAGGAGCTTGGTCTGATGTTATGATGACACCGTTATATCCAAAATAGGTCTTCCTAAATAACCTGCTGGCAGTTGCAAAGAAGCAGCTTTATCCGCGCAATCAACTGAGTTACCCTCTCTTGGAACCAACGTGTTCGGGAGACTATAGTGTGGCCTATCATACTAAAAATGACCCTTGCCCCTCAGATCTCCAGACGCAATGGTCGGTCATCAGTTTGAACGCAGACTGGTCTGGTAATTGACCACTGATCAAAACAGTCAGTTCACTCTTCTCTTCGCACTAGAATCTTTCTCATCACATCGACCACAGTTACTATTATGCCCAGGGTATTATGTATTACCAAGACCACCATTACCACCAGACCCAAGTAGCTGGTAATAAAAGCCCAAAGTTTGTGGTAGACTGCATGGTGACAAGGCACACCTACCATGTACAGGTGGAGGCCATTACTTCTGCTCGACAAATGTTCCCTGATGACTACCACATACTAAGTATAGACGGTTTCTTCTGTGCGCCTTGTGGCGGGGGGAGAACCCCCGATGGCAAGCTTTTGAGAGTTCTCTTCTTAGCTTCGGCTTGCCTGCATTGAGCTGGAATGAGTATATACGTGTATTATCCAACTCCTTCCGGATTTGCTAACATTCTTCTGACTTCGCTTAGATGGAGGGATGCTTGATATGCCAACCTGTGACATATGCCAGGTTTGCTTCATCGTCTGCATTGCAGTCATCGGACTGAAATTAAAGATAGGCAGCTAAAGTACAAACAACACCTTTAATCGCTGTATGCTAAAGTGTCCTCCAGCAATAACCTCCTACGCCGACTAGCAGGCTAGTCATGATAATCAGTGTTGCCACTGCACTACCAGAGGGCCCTGCCATCATTATCACCCTAGCGTTGCCAGGTAGGTACCTATTTATACACCTGGGTCGAGAGGGCCTTGCCATTATTGTTACCGTAGCGTTGCCAGTTGCCCATTTATACACCTGGGTCGAGAGGGACATTCTTGATAAAACATCTTGTCCAAGAACGTAAGCACTGGACGGGGATTGAACTCGGTTTGTCAGAAAAATATCCGATCAAAACGCTTCATGAAATGCTCCCAGGACCTTGGGAACCTCAACCCCGACAGTGAGCTGGCTGCAACGGATTTGCGACACTGCCTAATATGCAAGAAGTCACTTTGCTAACCGTACGAGAATCTGAAGGGTACGCGGAAGCTGCATTCTTAAATGGATCGGTCGAGGTTTGTTTTATTCAACAGCCAGTTTGTATGTCCAGAATGTACTCCAGGACCACACTCGCATCTTACCAACTGAACTATGCTTGTCAGAAGTTTACCAGTGCAGTATATAGCCCAATGTTGACCATCCCACAATAAGGGCTCTTAGATTTCATGTCCAGAACGTGGACTGCGACATGACGTCATTATTGAAGAAACTGTAGCTCCAGGTTCTCTAGCACGTCCAACACCAGAATCGGGAAGACGTCCTTGAAGGATTTCACGGCCAGGACAGACATCGGACTAATGCCATGAGTAATGCATTGGCACAGATTCTGAAGGGATGGGGTTGGGAGGGGGAGGGGGAAGGCGCTGGGTTGGGTTTTGCCGCGGATGACCAATTGCAAGTAGTGCAATGGGGAAGGGGTGGCTTGTGTGGCCGCTTTGTTTATACATGAATACAAAATTCGCCAAAGTAAAAAACAACTTTGCAGCGTGAGCGAGTCTTGTTTGAGCAGGGGCTGACAAAATACAATGCTTCAACACGAATGCAATTCGTAAGGCTGATTGGCGAGTGTTTGACATAACTACAGATTTGCATGCTCATCTGTAAAGAATGCAGGCCTACATGTCAACATTTTGAACGTGTAACACATTTTTCAGGAATTCACGATGAAACGTGGTCGGCGTTTATAGAAGCGGGCGAAGGGAGTCAGCAAGCTCGACAATTTGTACTTTCTCATAACAATGAGCCGCAGAAACACCTACAGCGCATTGTCCACGGTGGACCCTTCGATCAAAGTATCGGAGCGGAGAGGGAAGGTGAGGATATCCAATAGATACAACTCCGACTCCTCCGCCATTTTTGAGCATAAATTTTGTCTAATGTTAGGAGTCGTGAAAACAGACTAAAATAATTTCCAAGCAGGAAGAAAAAAGACGTTTCTGTTTTCCCATGTCTGTAATAGAATTGACAGAGGATAGCAGCTTGTACTTGTTGGTGCGTTAAGACGAAAAGGACCAACTGTGTTGGCCAGCAAAATTTAATGTTTGCACGAAATAAAGTTGCCCTTTTAGTCAAAGGTAACAATGCCCGTCCCCCCCCCCTTGTTTTTCTTCCCCTTAGGAACTCCTCACAGCCGCTGAGCCTTGGTTCGAATTTGTGCTATTGGGGATGGAATAGTCGTGAGTGTGAACTATGTGTGTGTGTGTGTGTGTGTGTGTGTGTTTGCAAGTGCTCCTAATTGGCGTGTTCACGGGTAGGCCTTCGGGTTTGAGTATACATGCGTACGACAGGGGCGGATCCAGGAAATCCATAAAGGGGGCGGACTCTACAAAATTAAAGGGGGAGGGGCGCACGCCCCCCCCCCCCCATTTTTTTCTTTTTATTTCTTTTGTTTTAACAAAACATAAAGGGGAGGGGGCGCGCGCCCGG
Source organism: Diadema antillarum (assembly GCF_040938485.1). Lineage (NCBI taxonomy): Eukaryota > Metazoa > Echinodermata > Echinoidea > Diadematoida > Diadematidae > Diadema > Diadema antillarum. The sequence goes on from NW_027272044.1 coordinate 332,870, forward strand.
TGCGCCCCCGCCTGGATCTGCCACTAATCTATAAATTCACGATATGATATACAAAATAATGCATTGCCGGAATAATATGGTGTATTTTTGCTGTGTCTGCAAAAAAGCAGGAAGTACACTGTATTGATGCTAAAAAAATTGAACACATCCCTGCATCTACGGGGTACACATCACTGATTGAGGACAGTATGAGGTCCATCAAAATCAGAGAATGGAAGGCAAAAAAGACTGCGCGGGGATTTCTTGAATTTCAAAAGAAGTTAGGTGATTCCCAAACAATTCTATCATGAGTTAAAAAAACCCTTAACCAATCAGCAAAGCTGTGTTCGCAGAAGCTCATGAATAAAACATTGTTATTCAAATTTTTTTACTGAGTAGTTGTGTGTTTCGAACTGATGTCCAATGGGCGAATGTCGCAGTTTCAATAGATCTGAATGTTAAGCTGATTTACTCAATGCTGAATTATTCAGTGGAAGGGGAGCGCAAGTTAAGCTTTCTGCCAGCTCAATGAATAAGACACACACTCGGAGATCTCAAAAGGCTCTCGCACTGACTTGGTTAGCCTTTTGCAAAGGCAGCTCGCGACCGGCGAGCTGCGACAGTAGCCAGCTGCCTTTGCAAAAGGCTATGACTTGGTCGACTTCGGCTTTCTACGCTTGCGTCAATCGGTGCTAAAAGTGAAAGCAGGCCTTTGAATAACAACAGCTCGAAGTATGACTCTGCGCCTCTGATGGTTGTTGTGTAAGCTAGACAGAAAGAAGGGTCGAATGAAATTCTAGAAGCTGTGCAATTAAATATAATTTATTCCACCTTTTCCACCATATTGTGTTAAAAAAAAGAACTAACAATGAGTATGGAATGAGCACCTCGTTTCGGTTGACTGCCCCTATGAGTTAGCGTGACATTTCTAGATGGAACCTTGTGTCGTGATACATATAATATACATCCACAAAGAGGGAGGTACCATCCTGCAAATATGAAGTGAATAGTGTCTGATGGATGTACTGTACTTTACATGACAATGATTCTAACCTCAGACGTAAACATTAAGATTCATACAGTCCTTGAAATTTACACTTTTTTCTCAAAGGCAGTTTCTATGCACAGAAACAAAACGAAATCAGCTTAAAGTCAGCACAAAATTAAACCACATTCAATCATAGACAGCCACACAGAGTGTAGACTGGGTCATTAGATCAAACTGCCAAATTATTACTTGTTTTGTGTGTGTGTTCTTGTTTCCACTAGACATGACATATTTATGCTAAACTAGTAATCATCAATTTATTGGCCTAACAAAATATCTTTAAAAAAATATATATATGCTGTAAGCATATGCGTTGATAATAAAGGATTGTCACGATTCAAGATTTTCTGTATGGTAGACGAACACATACCTATGACATAGACATGTCTAGATAGATCACAGTCCTCTGACTTCCCCTAAATAGCAGACAAAGTAAATTGAAACTAATTTATTCAACGTTTCAACAAATGTGATTGATTTGAGCCCATTCACCTCAAATGAATGAGGATATTAAGCAGTTATGCCTCACACATAGCTCTCAAGTCTATCCCACTTTTCCGTTCTTGATAATAGAAAAATATGCATTTTTCTTCTTTGTTAAATATCTCAATATCATATGTACAGAAAGACAATAGGGACAGACATCTCCCCTACCCAGATCTACAAAAGCACAATAAAATATTTTAAAATACTTGTTTCAGCATTTTTCGTTGTATAAAAAAAAATGGAGTGCAACAAACCCTTCAAGATTTACCTCTAAACAGAAAATTAGAACAAATCATAATACATTTTGTATATTCTCTCAAAGTCTGGTGATGCAAGAATATTTTCTGAAGAGACATTGACACCATGAACTACAACATTGTGCCTTATCCTGTATTTGCTCTACAATACTGTATTTCTCCCTTCAGGCATCTGAAAGACAAACTAATGCTGGTATAAGTTTCAAACACAGAACCATTAAGAGGTCAGAACAAAATCATTTTCCTTGCTATATTGCATGCCTGTATGGGTAGTGTGCATTCTGCATTGTACAGTAGACTGCAGTTTTCTTTCGGTATATCAAAAATTTTGTTATATTCGAACAAATAAGCAAGAAAAAAACTTAAGAGTGGATGATGTTGTGGCCTGAATCTTTACTTTGTTCTAACCAGAATTTCGTCATAACCGAGTTCATTATAACGGGAGTGCACAGTACATGGCAGAGAATTGCTGCACATGTGTGAACAGGCACTTTACCGAATCACAAGACAGAGCCAATTCTGTGACATATGCTAGCAAGAGCACTGCGTATGTGGGCATGGTAATAATGCACCATATTCTACGCATGTGGACTCCAGATATTACGGTCAGGTAGGCAATGGATTTATTTTCCCTGCTGTAACAGGTTCAATTACATTGTAGTTACCATACATTTGTCTTTGTTAAAAAGTTATAGGATTCTGGTCATTATAGCAGTTATTTTGTTACAGCCAATCTCCTTCTAGGAGTACCAGATAGTATAATACACTGACTTACAGCAGGAAGAAAACATCAGGACCACAAAAATTTCCTCATAGCTTCTGATATCTTGTTAAATCAGTATTTGTTATACTTCCCCTGTACTTGGTTAATCCACAATAAATTCTTCTTTTTATTCTTTTTCTAAAAATATCCACAGTTTTGTACATTAGATATCAACTTTATACAATCTATAATACAATTTGTAAATAATCAAGCCATGACAGATATGCATGTAGAAACAATACATACAGTAAGACTGCACTCTGCTGATATACTGATCGTAATCAGTATTAAATACTTGCATACTATCGAGAACAAAATATTGTTTGTTTCACAGTGCTCAAACATGTTCATTAAATGATATTATGAGGCACTTTGCTAACAAGAGAGCCATATGACTCATCTGTATATCTCTGGCTGAGTTTTGTGCTTGCTGCTTATAACTTTGAGCTCTTTATAATCCATCTGATATGTAAACTCTCCATTCACTTCCAGCACTTGACTGGTCATGGAGTGATAAAGCAACTATCATTTCCACCATGGTTTCTCAACTGGATTACCATCAATGACACAAATACCTTAACCCTAAGTAGACCCCAGGCTATCTAGGTAGACATTGGGGGGGGGGGCTCCAAAGCCCCACTCCAGATCTTGGCCGTTGACTGCGCTATGGCAAAGAAAATCAGCACAAACATTGCCTGCGACTTAATCTACAAAACTGTGGAGTTGATTTTTCAACAAATGCCAATTATTTTGCATGATGCATGCGTGAAATCAGACTTTTCGCTATAAATCATTAAAAAAATCTCCAAAAAGACATATTTTTGGTGTACATATTCTTTCTAATATTCTCAGCAAATGTAAGTGAGGAAATTGTGCCATCGAAAAGAATGTCTGTAGTATTTTGCTGTTTTTGTATTTTGTTTTTATTGTTTTTTCCAATGAAATTTGTCGGTGACACTGTTCTGAGTACGAAAACATGTCATTAATTGATTTTTACTCAATAAAAAGCACAAATAATCATGCTCTTATGAAATTTGACTCAAATCACATACATGTATTGCATTGAAATTGCACTTGAATTCATGTTTTGAGCAATTTTTGGTACAACATACATGTACATAACTGCTTAACTTAAAAGTCATGTACCCGAGTGTTGCAAATTTGGTGTCAAAAATGCAGGAGATTCGCAAGACAAATGCCATGAAACATTGTGGTAGCTTTGTGCAATGGCAATATATTGCACAGAATGTCGGGGGGGGGGGGGGGGCTCCCAAGTAAAAGGTAAAGGTAAATCCCTAACTGCTGTAGGCAATTTTTTGTATGCACTATGTCAATGGCACAGTGAAGTGGTGTTCCTCAGAGTTAATTGGCAGTGTGAAAAGGGAAGAGACATGCACATAACAGACTGTGGCACAACACTACACAATGAAATCAATACGTATGCTTGCCCCGTCCACGTGAAAATGATGAGTGCAAAAAGTTTCCTTATACCTCTTGTCTACATGGGATATGTCTTCTTTGACAACCAAATACACAAAGAAATAAACAAGACAGAATACAAACAAAAACAATGTTTGGTCTTCAGATCATGGAATCATTTACAGTGTGACTGTAATTCAACAAACCTTCTACACACAGGAACTTACAAGCTGGCATCCACAGCCCAAATACATTACATAGCAGCCACAGTACAGGGGGTGAGAGAGGCTGATATGTGCTTTGAATAGACTCTCATTATAACAAACCATTTTTTTTTTTTTTTTGAGGGGGGGGCATTGAATGCATCATCTCCACATTTTCCTATAGAGTGGACTCTCCTTCAAACAAACTCTTTGAAAACAGGGAAATTACTCTATTGTGGTAAAATATTGCTTTTACAAAGCAAGTGAAAAAAAGAGAACAACTTTTGAACTTTTGGGCATCTGGCAGACTAACAGGATAATTTCTATCACTGTTGCATTAAGTGGGAGTGAGCTGTGTCAGAATAGCATAAATAACTTTTTTTTTTTCAACTTTGGAACTAATGCATTCACATCACTATGATAACAAGATTCTGTTACACAAGTGTCCATAACAACAAGGGTTTACTGAATACAGTACCCTCTTCTCTAGCCCCTGCTAAGTACAAGTGCATTTTGCCTGAAAGACACAAATCATAATTCAGTCACATCTAAATGGAGCTAGCAAAAACAAAACAAAACAAAGGATGTTAAAGGCAGAAATAATAAGAAGTGTTTCCTGTATATCCACTAGTGAAAGCATGAGACAGTGATATTGGCCAACTAGCAATACAGTGAACAGGGCAACCATTTGTATCACTGCCTTCGTTCACACTGAGGATCTCAATCCCAAAATACAATGGCTACTGAGACTTGCCTCTGAGCATGAAAGTGTTACACAGTTCACATAGATAGTGTTACACAGTTCACATAGATGTCTCATTTGACCCTGAATATGTCTTAAATGATGCAATATTGCTGATCCTTAGTTCTCTGGTTTACCAACACTTTCAGGGTAATACCAAGCGCAATTTTCCTGGTGTTTGCACTAGCATAGATCTATCTTTCATTATATCCTGGCAATGCCAGGCACAAAATCCTCTATATCTAGGAGAAGATAGACATAATTATTGGTGTGCAGTACCTTTTCCAAGGATGTATGATCGGGCAGAAATCTACCCAAGGTTCTTCTGTTTCAGGACAAAGAGCCTTTAGTATTCAGCAGAGCACTCTGCTCTAACCATCATCATACAAAACAAACAAACAAACAAAAATATCCTCCCAATATAACCTGTCAAAGCATGAGAGAGTTGAATGCACTGAAAAATATTTCAATTTGCATATCAAATCTATGCCACCACTATCACATGAGTCCAGAAAGACAGTGCTTCATTGTATCAAAAGATAAGCTGACATGAATCTCGTGTGCAAAAGGTGAAAAACGATGTCCTGATGACAGCTGGCTGGATGGCAACATGACCCATGGTTAACTACGTCATGTCGGCGTAGAATACAGTTCTTGATGTGCAGTGGCAGCAGGGTTACAGTAGTTTGGCTCCAGCATCAACTATGTGTCGGTTTCCATACCAACCAAATTTGTAGCATCGGTGTACTGACAACATCCCCTCTGTGGGCTAACAATCATGCCTTCTCCATGTATGTACTGGGAGCCCAACCTTCTTGTGATCCGATCCGGACAAGCCACCAGCCACTGCCGTCCCTCTTGATCACCTCGACCTTCTCACCAGCCTCGAAGCTGAGTCCATCATTCTCATCATTGACATAGCTGGAGGTGGTCACGTACACCGCATCCCGGTTGCAATAGGGCTGCGATGCTGGCTTCGGCGGTTTTGGCCCTGAGGGGCGTGATGGGCTTTCACTCACGGAAGACTTGTCAAATTGTTTCTTCAGCGCAGACACAACATCCGTCGGTGAGCTGGCGTTGCTAGCAGCAGAGGATCGAGAAGCAGATGGGCTGTTGCTACGATTAATGGGCGGTGGACTGGGTTTATTGGAGCTTGTCAATGGTTTAAAGGCCCCACCCCCTCCAAATTTTGGCCTTGAAGGAAGGGCTGGAGGGCCACTCTGCTCTCCTGTTTCCTCATCAAGGCTTGCTAGACCAGATGGGCCGGTTGACCTACCCCCTCGGCCTGCAGGCACCTCACGTTTCTCGATATATGTTGAGGGCGCCCATCCCTCTTGGCCATTGATGGTCACATACCACCATCCACCAGCTGTTTCTTCACGCACCTTTAACAATGATAGAAGGGAATATTATTAATTCATTGTCATTTTGACTCTCCTCTTTAGAAATGCTTTCAGCACAAAAATAACTTCACATTCTCAAAGGAATTGACTACAAATCCTTAATAAACAGTTTTGAAATCCAGTTTAGAGTCACCCAGCAAAGCATTTACATCACAAAGATTTGAAGAAACACATCTTCATGCAACAAACACATTCAAAAGATTTAAGCTTTAGAATAATTGACAGCAGCACAGTTTCAGAAACAGAAGAAAATAATTTTCTATCAAATTCCAATTCAAAAACACAAATCTAAAATAATTGGACTACTGTGCTGTCAACTGGAATGCCAATGCTTCTCACGCAGCCACTATATGTGACCCTCTACAACAAAAGGATCCGAAAGTCAGGGGAGGTCAATTTTCTAAAACTGGCATGACATTATTCCCTTACTCTTCCGCTTTAATTTCATATACATTGTATAACATGACTCATAAAAGTACTTGGTTGTGGAGATATCAACGATCTTATGAGATTATGTTGAGTGGTCTAAGAAATCAGCATTTCAGGAAAACTGCCTTCAAAGTTTTCCTTCCGATGCAATCGTGATCAAGGGGAGGTACATGTAAGACAGTTTTCACCTCTTGACATAGAAGGTATGTCCTTGCAACCTCCGTGATGTTCATTCAAGCTTAGCATTAGTGGTCTACGCTCGACCAATCAGTAACCAGGATGCCACAAACTGACCAAATAAGATCACTCCCTCGTTGATAGGGGTGGAGTCTATCTGCAGAGCTAAATCCAAATCTTCAGGCATGTTTCTGGATGTTCCGTTGAAGGTCAGAAAATCATGGCCCAGAAAAATGCTCATTTCTTGCCTTTCCTTTGGTCATTTAGCTTCAAAATTTCGGCAGATGATAAACAAAACATTAGACTACAAAATCATGGCAAAAGTAGAATTTTGATTGTTTTGACCAATTTTGATGATCTGACTTCACACTCAATATCCTTGGCTCAGCCTTCAGCGAATTTCCGACCCTTTTGTTGTGGCGGGTCACATATGTGCCACTTATGGGGTTATGTGTACAGTGCGAGTCCTCATCTTGGCAATTTACATTTGAAGCATTTACAAATGCTCACATTAATTACCATGAACACACCCACACACTTAAACACTTCCTGACCCACATGTGAGCAGAGGGAAGAAATTTAGGCATGGCAACACCTACCTCAGCCTTTTCTCCCTCTTTGAAAGAGAGACTTCCTTCACCTGCAGCGCCCTCAAAGTCTGCAATGGTGTAGTACTCCACCACTTTCTTCTGCTTCATCTTTGTGTTCCTCGTAGCACCACGCCTTGCTGATGATTTCTGGAATAATCATTCACAAAAATAGATATGTTCTGAGTCATAACTGATGAGTACAGATACCTGGCCACACTTCCAGCTGTTAGAGCTGCTTATGCAACCTCCCTCTGACCAGGGGGTCCCCATTTCATTTAAGTGATTTGTCATTCCTGCAGGTTGCAGTAATTGCAGTTGCTATAGCAACAGCCAGAAAGCAACCAATCAACGTGAGGATCTACATCATTGCTGTCACGTGGTAACTGCAATCATCACAATTTGCAGCTAGTGCATTCATCTTTAAAGAAATGGATCCCCAAACTCTAGATTCCATTTCTCTATATTACAAGGAGTAATAAGCCTCATGCACTCCATTCTGCTTCAACAAATGAAACATGCTTATGGCAAAAACAGAGAATATGAACCTTTTGGGTTGGAGTCTGATTTTTCAAAGAGTTGCATTCATGATCATGCACAAGTACGTTCGAGTGTTCTGATGCATATGAAGAATGAAAAGGAAAACAAAATAATAGCATGAGAACTATATCTCCCTTTAAAACAGAGAGATGAAATAAAGTTTTTCATGCAAAATATAAACAAAGAATATTGCATTGACTCAGATCACATAAGTCATTTGACCAGGCACCTCAGCTGACATGCATATGGGATTACAAAGTAAGGTGACTTTGAAACTTTCCATCCTCTCTCACTAGCCCTTGCCATGCCTTCTGGTTTTACTCTAATATTTCAATAAACACATGAATGAGAGAACAGTGTGTGGTAGGCTGCCGCTAGTCCTCATCTCTAACTAATATGTAACAATCCTTGCCAGCACTCCCTACTAAACCTACTTGAATTAGTTATCTTCAACCATTAGAGCAGTTTGTGTTCCCATGGTAGCAACATACAGTACGCTACCACTTTTAATAGTCTCCTACAAACTATCACTCATCTTGACATAGGTACATGTACATTACGCAGGTACACACCAATAGACCGGGGGCCCAGAGCATTTATTCAGCTGAAAAGGGTCACAGTTTTTAATGGTCTCATCATATAAGGATGTGGCCAAGGGTCAATAAAATGAATTGCTGGCAAGTCACATCCTGTACCGTAAGCCTAGGGGCGACAAACAGGGACCCCGAAAAATGGATTTATTCAGCCGAAGGGGGTCACGGACAAAAGTTGGTGGATATTGTTCCTTTGGGTGTACTTATCATGAAAACAGCAATGCCAGCTATTTTATCCTGTACGGGGCCCCAGACAGTAGCCCCAAAGGGCCCCACAAATATGGTGTTATTCAGCTGAAAAGGGTCACGGCTAATTTCTTTTGCAATGGAAGTAGTTCCCATCAGAGATATCCAAAACACCAATGCCAGCTATTTTATCCTGTACGGGGCCCCAGACAGTAGCCCCAAAGGGCCCCACCCCCCATAGGCCCTACGTACAAACACACACAAACATTGATTTTATTCAGTTGAAAAGAGTCATGGCTAATTTCTTTTGCAATGGAAGGAGTACCAATCAGAGATATCCAAAACACCAAAGCCAGCTATTTTATCCTGCATGGGGCCCCAGACAGTAGCCCCAAAGTGCCCCGCCCCCTATAAGCCCTACGTACAAACACACACACACACACATTGACTTTATTCAGCTGATAAGAGTAACGGCTAATTTCATTTGCAATGGAAGTAGTACCCATCAGAGATATACAAAACACCAAAGCCAGCTATTTTATCCTGTACGGCGCCCCAGACAGTAGCCCCAAAGTGCCCCCCCCCCCCCCCCTACACACATACACAATAGTTTATTCAGCTGAAACGGGTCACAGTTTTTAATGGTCTCATCATATAAGGATGTGGCCAAGGGTCAATAAAATGAATTGCTGGCAAGTCACATCCTGTACCGTAAGCCTAGGGGCGACAAACAGGGACCCCGAAAAATGGATTTACTCAGCCGAAGGGGGTCACTGACAAAAGTTGGTGGATATTGTTCCTTTGGGTGTACTTATCATGAAAAAAGCAATGCCAGCTATTTTATCCTGTACGGGGCCCCAGACAGTAGCCCCAAAGGGCCCCACAAATATGGTGTTATTCAGCTGAAAAGGGTCACGGCTAATTTCTTTTGCAATGGAAGTAGTTCCCATCAGAGATATCCAAAACACCAATGCCAGTTATTTTATCCTGCATGGGGCCCCAGACAGTAGCCCCAAAGTGCCCCGCCCCCTATAAGCCCTACGTACAAACACACACACACACACATTGACTTTATTCAGCTGATAAGAGTAACGGCTAATTTCATTTGCAATGGAAGTAGTACCCATCAGAGATATCCAAAACACCAAAGCCAGCTATTTTATCCTGCATGGGGCCCCAGACAGTAGCCCCAAAGTGCCCCGCCCCCTATAAGCCCTACGTACAAACACACACACACACACATTGACTTTATTCAGCTGATAAGAGTAACGGCTAATTTCATTTGCAATGGAAGTAGTACCCATCAGAGATATACAAAACACCAAAGCCAGTTATTTTATCCTGCACGGGGCCCAAGACAGTAGCCCCAAATTGCCCCCTTACCCCCTCCCCCCTCCCCCCCCCCCCCCACACACACACATTGATTTTATTCAGCTGAAAAGGGTCGCGGCTACTTTCTTTTGCAATCGGAAGTAGTACTCATCAGAGATATCCAAAGCACTAAAGCCAGTTATTTTATCCTGTACGGGGCCCCAGACAGTAGCCCCAAAGTGCCCCCTACACACACACACACACACACACACACACACACACATATATATATATATATATATATATATTGGTTTCATTCAGCCGAAAAGGGTCACGGCTAATTTCTTTTGCAATGGAAGTAGTACCCATCGGATATCCAAAATACCAAAGTCAGACTTTATCCTGCACGGGGCCCAAAACAGTAGCTTCAATGTGTTTTGCTTTATTCTCTTTATCGTTTGCATCTCTTCTTCTTCTTAAATATGCGCTCCTTCGTCTTCATTTTCGCGACAACGACAACGTCCTCCTCATCATCATCAGTTTTGCTGTTCTGGCAAACATTTTCCAGCGTATCGGCTACGTTCGATTTTAGAGCGGCGAGAGCGGAAGACATGCGTAATTGAGTCTGGGAAAGCGTAGGAACAGCGTAGCTAAAGCGGCCAACAGCGTTATCTAAGCAGGAATGAAGCGTCGTAGGAACAGGCCTTGATTTTATACGAGAGTAGTGAACTTAGTGAGAGCGTCGTTAAAGCGGGAAGGTTGTGCTTTGATCAAGAAAGCGGCGCAGCAGCGGGACCATGTCGTCGGTGTCTAGTTTAGACTACTTCCCGTTCTTGTGACACTGTTACTACGGTCAGAAAAACCTAGAATTGTTATGCTCATCCCGCGGTATTTACACTGTCACTGCTCTCTCCCCGTTTGGGCTACGATTCAGACTAGGTCAATCTTGATGGGGAGATGGGGAAGAAATTTTGAACCAGTTCAAAATTTCTTCCCGATCTGTAAAATTGCCAGATCCAACCCCATCACCCAAACGCTGCTGCTACGATGCTCCCGGTCCCCGTACACTTTTGCCGCTCTCTCCCGATCTGACAGATTGAATAGATCGGGGTGCAGATCTTGATAGTGGAATTACATGTGGGGACACTTTAGGAACACTCCGTGGGGCCCCATACAGCTATATAACTGGTTTCGGTGTTTTTGATACCTCGTTGAGTACTACTTCCATTGCAAAAGAAATTATAGCAGTGATTCTTTTCACTTACTTAAGAATAAAATAATACGGGAGCACTTTCCAGCTACTGGCTTGGGGCCCCTTAACTGGATGGGTTTGTGTTTTACGTATCTGAGCTGTTAATTCCACTGCCAAGGAAAATAGGCATACATGACTCTTTTCACCTAAAAACACTTAATTCATATGGGATGGGAATACCTTGGGGCTATACCTGTCAAAGGTCCTGCATCCGGGCCAATTTCGCACCTCTTTTAATCGAATTCTTTACTGTTGAATTAAATTTAGCAAAAATTTCGCCTAGATGACATGGTAGTTCAATGTCATAATCTCTTCATTCAAATTCATTTTGAAACATTCACATTACCTCTAACCTTATTCTAAATAACACTTTTTCAACTGAAATCCATGATTATAAGACAAGCACCATTCCACTATCCGTTCATTCATAAATTCATAATGATATAGTCACGTGATCACATGCTGCACTCGTTCATTCAAATTGATTTCTGGTCATCTAATTTAACGTGTCTGCAGTCCAGATATGTTCATGCTTGACCTCTTTCCTTATTTCTTTTCATCGTAGTTATTGTTTTGTAAGCATCATAGCTTTTCATGTTTTCGTATTCGTTTAAGAGACTTTGACACCAGTTTTTTTTTTACGTGCTTTTTAAATCCGAAGAAGTAAGAAGCCACAAATTATCTGGCCGTTACGAGCGCTTTATTACGAGCGGTCGGCCAGTTCCAGGAAGTCAAGGTTATGATCCTCAATTTTTTTTTAAATAATTCTTTCTATGTCTTCTAGAGATATACGTCTGTGTCTATTGTGCTGTCATGCTTATAAAAAATGAAGTTAATCTGCATTACTGGTACACGTATAGGCCTATAATGACATGTATATGACAGAGAAGGAGCGTTACCAGTCTGGTTACAGAACAACCAAATCCAGTTATACTAGATAAGAAATATGATACTTTTACTGCTTTATAACAGTAATTTATAGATGAAACGAAAACACACATAGAAAGACACATTAAAATGATCTGAAACAAAGAAATAGCATGATTTAAATTGAATTAACACGTTTGGAATTTGACTGTCTTTCGCGAAATTTAATGACTGAAATACCCTTTTCGGCAAGTCAAGGCGAATTTGAATGAACGTATAGGGTACCGGCCAGCCAATTTGAATACCCATTGTACGAATTCGAACCTTCTATCAAATGAACCGACAAAAGTGCGAAATGGGCTGGGAAAACCTAACTGGCTTTGATGTTTTGGGTATCTGGGCTACGGTCACAACTCAGAGCGGCGACCGACCGATTTGTAGCCTGCTCGGTCGCCGCTGAGATTTTGGCACTGCCCAGCAGTTTTTGGAGCTGTTGAGCAGGCTGACAGCCCCAGCGAAAATCGAGCAGTGCCCGAGCGATGATCTGTCGATGTCCTGTCGGTGACTCGTCAGTTGCCGGCCGATTTTAGGTCAAACTTGGCGAAATGCGAGGATCCTCTCAGCGCAGAGTCCGATCAGTCACCGAGCGATTACCCGTCGGCAACTGAGCGGTCTCCCACCGGCCACCGGTCGATTTTTAAAAAATCGACCAGCGGCCGACCGATGATCGGCAGGGCATCAGAGGTTTCCTGTCGGCGTACGGGCGGTGGCCCATCGTTCCCTGCCAGGATGTTCTCACGAGCAATATTTGGGACTGTATGTCCCTTTTGTATAAACAATAACGCTCTTTCTCTGCATCAGAGAGGTCAACGAGGTCTAAGATGTCGTTGATTCCACCTCAACTACTTCGACAACGAGATCCACAAGTCCAGCAGTTTGTGACAGTCGGTCTCATTAGGGATTTAGCCAGCTCCCCCAACAGATGTCCTCTCTTGGCCTTATTTTTGTAATCATTGTTCCCCATGTTAAAGAACAATGTATGCTCCTCAAAAAAAAAAAACAACTGTGCGATTTGTTCTTCCTGCTCCTCTGTGAACCGTTTGCTGGAGTTCAGTGATTGTTGGATGGAGGGCAGGTCGTCATTTGTCCCACAGTTGCTATCCTTTCCTTCCTTGTCCTCCATGTCTCCAGCCGACGTGACCGAGTCCTCTTCTGATGAGTGGACAATTAGAGCCACAGTTTCCTGCTTCTTCCTCCGGGGATAAACCCTGGTGACGGTTGCCTCTTTCTCTCTCCATACCTGTTCCAGACGGCCCCGATTCCTCCTCCCCTTCTTATCGCTTTGAAGTGCTTTTCCTTTGCGCTTTTGGCATTTTCTTGTGAATGAAAATTGTTGGGAAAACCAGGCTGAGTTGATGACTTTGTTCAGAAATCTTAAGGGCTTTTTACACTTGTAAAATTTTGCTTAGCCCCGGACCAACGGTGGGGCTAAGGGGGGGGGGGGGGGCCTTAGCCCCACCATTGGTACGGGACTATCCTTAGCCCACTTTCTGTTTACACTCGTTTTTGCCAAAGTGGGCTAGCCCCACCGATAGTACGGTACTATCTGGCCCTGCAAAATAGCAGGGGTTAGCACCGCAATTGCGGTGCCAAGCAAGTGAGTGTAAACAGAACGAAAAAATAATCCTGGGCTAAGCGACGGAGACGAAGTCCGACCCTCACTGACCAATAAGAAACGAGGTAATCAAGTGCTGCCGGTGCGTGCGTGTACGTGTACAGTACACAACGTAATTATGAATATTCATGTGGTTTGGAAAGTCCGGGGCTAAGAAATACGAGTGTAAAAAGGTCAGTTTTCTCCTTAGCCCCGGACAAGAGATAGTACGGGACTAATTGGCGAGTGTAAAAAGCTGAAAAAATTGGTACGGGACTAACGATAGTCCTGGGTCAGAGAAAGTCCGGGGTTAGGAAACACAAGTGTAAAAAGCCCTTCTCTGTTTCTCTTGGTGGGTGCTGGGCAGCTCTTTATATATGCCCTGGGGAACGCCGCTGTAAATCAAGCAGTCGCCGCCCGGACGCCGGTCAGTTTTTAACTCGCCGACCGGTGACCGACCGGTGACCAACCGATCTCCCATCGGTCATCGAGCGGCCACTGCTCGGCAACTGATTCTCTTGGGGCTTAATTTTTTTTAACCTAAACCGCCCAACGGCGACCGCTCGATAAGATCGGTGACCGCTCAATTAGGTCGCCCAGGCACCGGTGGCCGCCCAGGCACCGAGCGTATTTTGAACGGCGAGTAGAAATCGAGCGGTCACCGCTGAAATTTTAGCTCCGCGCTAAAACTTCAGCGGCGACCGACCGATGCCCTAAAAATCAGCAGTGCCTGGTCGGTCACCGGTCGGCGACCGACCGATATTGGCTAAAAACTCGCCGAGCGGTCGCCGAGCAGGCTGATTTGGGGGGTTGTGACCGTGAGATGTAAACTAAGGCCTACTTCGATTGTAAAAGAAAAACAACTATGACTCTTTTCAGCTAAATGATGTTATTATTATTATTATTATTATTTTATTTGGCTTTCAATCACAAATACATTTTTCGAAATCAGAAAATTGTACATTGGAGTGGTAAGGGGGCACCAGGTTGGGTAGCCCGGGTCTGGAAAGAGCCAACTAAATGACTTAGGCCCTCAGGCCATCCTCCCCAACCCACCTGGTGCACTCAAAACAGTCAGTTTACAATATAAAAAATACAAATTTCATTAACAGGCATACATAAAAAACAAAAACAAAACAACTGTTTCTTTGTAAGTGTCAATTTGAGATATGTGAACCTACCAATCTTTCTTATTCCATTCAGATATCAGAGGTCATTTTCTAAATAAAATACTACTAAGAAAAAAAATTATACATTGCATATATGTATGTCAGCTCTTAAATGACTACCGACATCAAAACCTATACTGCGTGTGAAAATGCATACAGTTAATGAACAATGTATGAATTTGAAATTTCCATGTAAACTATATTCCCTTACAACATTTCATTTTAACTTCATTATATTTGGACAGATATCAAAACAGAACTGCGAGAGAGAGAGAGAGAGAGAGAGAGAAAGAGCGAAAGATAGAGAGAAAAATAATAAATTCATAGATAACTAAAACTATCTCTCAACGTGAGTAACACCCCTACCCAACACCCATGGAGACAGCTCAACCAGTAATGATCATCTGCATGTTTTCTATTGGAGAAAAAAAAGAATACCATGGCAATGTATTGCTCAACATTGAACAAAATGTACACTCTGCTCACTAATAAAGCATGTAGTCACATGTGCCATGTATTATCTCAATTCAAGTGCTCATAACCCGAGTAAGGTATTGAAATAAACAATGATTTTCATTAAGGAATGTTGTTACCATGGCAACACAATGTTTGATATGAAGATAAAAGATATGGGGGAAAATGAAATTTGCACAACTACACAATATATTTCATAGCTGTCACATGTGCCAAAATTTAAATGAAATTGCTCAAATGCTGAGGGAGTTAAATAAATTCACAATAACATTATGATTTTCATTCAAAATATGCTGTTAACATGGCTACACATTTTGTAACAATGACGAAAGATCAATTTTGTACAGGCAAATAGTATAGTCACGATGTGGTAACATGAGCCATATTTGATACCTTACAAACAAACAAAAAATACATACTTTAGATATACAAATATTACAGTCTAATCAAAGGAAGAGACATGTGATTTCAGTCTTTGTTGCCAGTTTGTAAAGTTCACAAGCACAAAATCTGTGCGCAAGTCCGTGGGCAGCTGATCCCATAAAATGGGAAAAAGGTGCATGGCTGTCTTTGAAAGTCTTTGTGTGCGAGCTTTCAGATGCTGGAAACGTACATCATATGGGCGTCGAGTAACAACTTTAATGGTAGACACGATGTCGTCACACAATATGAAACGATACAAGGCTTTGGCGATGAAGCTCAGTAGGAGGTATGTGCGGCGGGACTCCAATGTGGACCAGTTCAAGGTACGTAGACGCTCAGGGTAAGGCATTTGTTGTCTACGCTGCTTCAGAATCATTCGGGTTGCACGGCGCTGGACGCCCTCAAGTCGGTCACACAAGTTCCGATTGTAGGGCATCCATGCAGGTAAGCCATACTCCAAGATTGGCAGAACGAGCGATTTGTACAGGGTAAAACTGGCTGATGATGTAAGGCCGGAAGACATGGAATTAATCAGGCCCAACAATCTATTGGCGCGAGAAATTATGTAATTAACATGGCTTTCCCACGACAACCTATGATTGATCACCACACCAAGATATTTAACTTCAGAAGCAACATCGATTGGGACTCCCTGTATGAAATACGAAGGTAAGGCAACATTCGTTTTCCTTGCTCCAGCGATTCGCATGACTTTTGTTTTCTTGACATTGATTTCCATACGGTTGCGGGTACACCAGCATGACACGTCATTCAGGTCAAGTTGCAGATCCTCGACATCCCTGGCAGATTGAATTGGTCGATATAACACCGTATCATCGGCGAAGAGGGCAACTTTTGATGAAGCAATGGCAGGAAGATCGTTAATGAACATGTTGAAAAACAGGGGCCCAATAACACTTCCTTGGGGGATCCCGGACGGTACAGGAGACCAGTCAGAGTGGACACCTCTATACAAAACTCGCAGCTCACGTCCGCAGAGGAAATCTTTTGCCCAGTGCCAGAGCTTTCCGGTGATATTGTACTGAGTGGAGAGCTTATGTAAGAGAATATCGTGAGGCATTTTGTCAAAAGCACGGGAAAAATCGAGGAACAGAACATCTACAGGTGAGGCATGTGGGCCCTCCAAAGAGTGAAGCCAGTCGTTCGTCAAGTGCAGTAATTGGGTAACACACGATTTCCCCCTCCTGAATCCGTGTTGGACAGTTGTAATCGGACAGTTTAAAGCGAGATGGTCCTCTATAGCTCTGGCCACCAAGGACTCCATGATCTTAATACTAGCTATTGAGGTAAGAGCAACCGGTCGATAGTTGGACGGGTCAGATTTGTTGCCTGTCTTAAACACTGGTATGATATTTGATCGCTTCCAGGATGTTGGAACAGAACCAGTCGAAAGAGAAATGGAGAAGATCCGCTGCAAAATATGAGCTGATACTGGAGCTGTTTCCTTGAGTAGGACTGGCGAGAGCCTATCAGGCCCTGGAACTTTTTTGGCTTTGAGAGTGAGCAGTTTCCGGTAGACATCCGCTACAGATATGTCAAGTGATTCCATGGAACTTATGGGAAACTGGCACTTTGGAGGTTCAGCGGGTACCTCTTGGCCTCCAGTAAAGTATCTTTGAAAAGTGGCAAGATACCCATTTGCAATATCAGCTGGGTTCCTGATCACATGGTCGTCAACTACAAGAACCGGAGGAGGAGAGTGTCTTTTCCTTTCCCTGACAAATGCAAAGAACCGTTTACGGTTGTCAGGGAGAGAGAACATATTGTTGACGTAGTGCCAATACGACGCTCTGGTGTGGTATTTCACCTGGTTGCGAATTGCACGAAACGCAGACCAGTCACTCGAGAGCTCAGTCCTCCTAGCTCTTCTGAACAGCTTGCGTTTCCTGTTGATCATATGTTTGATCTCTCTAGTAATCCAAGGTCTGAATCTGGTAGAGCGTTTCTTGGTTCTGGGAATTGCATCCCTAACAGCGGCGTCAAAGATGTCTAAAAATCCTTCCCAGGATGCATTGGTGTCATCAGGGTCCAGATATAGACTCCATGGGACGAGCTGCAGTAGGCGATTTAGATGAGAAAAGTCCCCTTTGTTGAAAAGCATGAACTCACGATACAATATGTGGGGGAGGGGCACTTTATGGCTACTGTACTGGGCCCGATACAGGATGAAATGACTGGTTTTCGTAATATGGTCATCTCGGTTGTGCACTATACAGAAGTATGCTTCCTTTGCAAATTTCTTGGGTGTTTTGCTACTGTAGTAACCTATAGGACTCCGTATACAGGATAAGATGACTTGCTTTGGTGTTTGTGATATCTCTGTTCAGTAGGCCCTGATATTTACGTTACAAAAGAATTTGTAAGACCATTTTCAGCTGATTCACAGTACTTGAATAATGGATGGGACACTCAATCTGGGGCTCTGTACAAGATAAAATAACTGGTCTTGGTGCGTTGAATATCTCTGAAAGGTATACTTCTTCCAGTGCAAAAGAAATTACCCGTGTTTGGGGCTATACTGTCTGGGGCCCCGTGCAGGATAAAATAACTAGCTTTGGTATTTTGGATATCTCTGATGGATACTACTTCCATTGCAAAAGAAATTAGCCGTGACCCTTTTCAGCTGAATGAAACTAATGTGTGTGCGTGTGTGTGTGTGTGTGTGTGTGTGTGTAGGGGTGCACTTTGGGGCTACTGTCTGGGGCCCCGTACAGGATAAAATAACTGGCTTTAGTGTTTTGGATCTCTCTGATGAGTATGCCTACTACTTCTGATTGCAAAAGAAAGTAGCCATGACCCTTTTCAGCTGAATAAAATCTATGTGTGTGTGGGGTGGGGGAGCAATTTGGGGCTACTGTCTGGGGCCCCGTGCAGGATGAAATAACTGGCTTTGGTAATTTGCATATCTCTGATGGGTACAACTTCCATTGCCCAAGAAATTATAGCCGTGACCCTTTTCAGCTGAATGAAGCTAATGAGTGTGTGTGTGTGTGTGTGGGGGGGGGGGGGTACTTTGGGGCTACTGTCTGGGGCCCCGTACAGGATAATAGCTGGCTTTGGTGTTTTGGATATCTCTGATGAGTACCACTTAAATTGCAAAAGAAATTAGCAGTTGACCCTTTTTTCAGCTGAATAAAATCAATGTGTGTGTGTGGGGAGGGGGGGGGGGGGGCATTTTGGGCTACTGTCTTGGGCCCCGTTCCGGAATGAAATAACTGACTTTGGTATTTTGGATATCTCTGATGGGTTCTACTTCCATTGCAAAAGAAATTAGCCGTGACCCTTTTTAGCTGAATGAAACTAATGTGTTTGTGTGTGTGTGTGTGTGTGTGTGTGTGGGGGGGGGGGGGGGGGGGGGGGGGCGTACTGGATAAGATAGCTAGCTTTGGTGTTTTTGACATCTCTGATGGGTACTCCTATTGGAAAAGAAATTAGCCGTGATTCTTCACAGCTGCACGAATAAAATCAATGTTTGTGTGTGTTTGTACGTATAAAATTATGGCCTATAGGGGTGGGGCACTTTGGGGCTACTGTCTGGGGCCCCGTAAAGGATAAAATAGCTGGCATTGGTGTTTTGGATATCTCTGACGGGAACTACTTCCATTGCAAAAGAAATTAGCCGTGACTCTTTTCAACTGAATAAAATCAATGTTTGTGTGTGTTTGTACGTAGGGCCTATGGGGGGTGGGGCCCTTTGGGGCTACTGTCTGGGGCCCCGTACAGGATAAAATAGCTGGCATTGGTGTTTTAGATATCTCTGATGGGAACTACTTCCATTGCAAAACAAATTAGCCGTGACCCTTTTCAGCTGAATAACACCATATTTGTGGGGCCCTTTGGGGCTACTGTCTGGGGCCCCGTACAGGATAAAATAGCTGGCATTGCTGTTTTCATGATAAGTACACCCAAAGGAACAATATCCACCAACTTTTGTCCGTGACCCCCTTCGGCTGAATAAATCCATTTTTCGGGGTCCCTTTTTGTGGTCCCTAGGCTTACGGTACAGGATGTGACTTGCCAGCAATTCATTTTATTGACCCTTGGCCACATCCTTATACAATGAGACCATCAAAAAGTGTGACCCTTTTCAGCTGAATAAATGCTCTGGGCCCCCGGTCTACAATACAAGTGTTTGATGAATATAGTGGCATATGGGAATATGTCAGTGATCCCTTCACCCTTCTATCAGAGACACACAAGTCCTAAATCATTCTTCTTTATCCAGTTTGTACACATGGACATTGCCTACACCTTCATGTTTCCTTAATATATATATATATATATATATATATATATATGTATATATATATATATAATATGTAGTGCGATAATGCTGATACTCGTACCGTACGCCTCTGTCATCTTAGGAAGAATTATAGTCGAGACAATGTAATGACGACAAAAGATGTCGCATGAAGCCAGCTGTTACGAAGCTTTCGACCTTGGTCTTCTTCAGCTTTATTATCTGTTTATGAAATGAAATAAACAGATAATAAAGCTGAAGAAGACCAAGGTCGAAAGCTTCGTAACAGCTGGCTTCAGGTGACATCTTTTGTCATTATTACATTGTCTCGACTATATATATATATATATATATATATATATATATATAATCTTTTTTAATGCAACAGTATAATCTATTCTCTTGTGATGTGACCCCTGATCTACAGGAAAGGACTACTCATTTATGAAATGCAAACAATAAATACAACAACAACAACAAAAACAATACTCAAGGCCTTTGTGGATTATACAAAAATAACAAGTAAATAGACAGGTGAACACACACACACAGAGTTAAGTTATGTTATGTTAACATATGTAGTTAAGTTATTCACCTCTTAAGTTATTAAGTTAAGTTATTCACCCATGTAGTTAAGTTATTCACCTACATGTATTTATTTTTCCCTGTGTGGTGCCCACATAGTACAAGCACAGTCTTTTGAGTGGGTACCTCCACCTTTTTTTTTTCGCAGAATGTATAGATATGTTTGTATGAAAAATGCCTCACTTTGTAATGACTACTGACAAATGTTATTCTTTGCTATCTATGTATCATTCCTTCAAACGCATGTCAAATTTATACTTTTTGTACATTCTGTTGAAAGAAGTGAAAATAAAACCTTTGAACATACACACAAACAAGCAGAATGGGGGAAATGACGTAACTACTCTGGTTGCAACATCCCATTTATTCGGCATGCTCAGTCGCAAACTTTCACTTCACTTCTGCCAAGATATACTGCTCTACGTAGCTAGGAAACTGTCCATCTGAAGACGAGAGTGGTACATCATTTGCTCCAGGAATCCTTGCCGTGACTGGGAAATGAGGCCTACTGCCTTGAATCGAGCGATTATCATCATTAGCTGTGAGGAAACGCTCTCTGAGTAAACGCCCACTTAAGAAAAATTACAAGGCTGTTTTCTGGTGGCACATCATGCCACTTGCCGAGTCTTAAAAAAATGTGCATTACCACGGGAACAATACAAGAAGAAAAATGTAATGACATGCAGAGAATTACATGGAATTACCATGGATTTTTGTTGTTGTTTTTTGTTGTTGGTACAAATACACAAAGTGGTATGGTATGCTGCGATGATCAGAACTAATGAATGTCAAGTGGCAAAATAAAAAGTACAGCTCTGCAGATATGTGTTCTACAGTCTATGATTCATTCCTACCATGCAAAGAATGCCCCCATCCCCTTTTTTCTCACACACTAGACCACACATACATAGACAGGCAAAAAATGGATGCTGATAAAAGAGCAGACAGTCATTATAGGTTGGGACATGAAAAAAAATGAGGCTTCTGATCTGCAGTTTGTTTCCTGTTTAGATCTTACATCATTGGTAGCAAAGCATTCATGACATAAAGCAGCAATAACGCACCTTCAAGTTACCTTTTAAGCTCTCACAGGTTCATTATCAATAACTAAGTACTTTCAGAGGCACCAGTAACCAATGATGATTGCATTGACAAGTACCATGTCATTATGTGCTTGATCATAGAAGACAAGTATGATATTTAGTTTCTGTACCATGGAACTAAATCAAGTTCTTTCTCCAGCTGTTATTAGCCTTCAGTTGCAATAACAAAAACAAGAAAAATGGGAGGACTGTCTTTGATTGTTTGAGGTATTTTATCTGTTCTTGTCAACACATATGGCGAAAGAATCTCATTGTTTATTATAGCACGATCTGCAGAACAGTCCACTAACACGCAGCTCGTAGCTGGTCGCATGAATACAAACAGTACCCAAGTACATAATACGTGTAAAATATATAGCTCGCAACGGGGCGAACGAAAGAAGCCAGCTCGCTTGCCACGGCCGGCCACGCATGTACCAATAGTGAGTGGCATTGTCATAGCGAACTGAAGCCAGAACGATATCGCCACGGACTACATTGTTTAGTGTACTGAATCCACTCTTCGGTGGAAGCATGACTAGCAAAGAGCATCGACTTTTTGGTGGAAGGCAAAGAGTGGTGGAAAGCGCGTTGCGTGCTGGGCATGTGTACAATATGGGTACTAGTGCTCATGGCCACCACACAGTACTAGACACTTCGAGTATAGTACACGGTTGGCGGCCGGCCCCATCCATGCCCCCATGACTGAAATACGACAGTGAGTATCATACGTACACACAACATACACCGCACAGGGGTATCGTACACTACAGGACGTCGGACATGAGACGCACACAGTGGCTATACCACAGAACTCTCTGTGGGCTATACACACAATGTACGCAGTTGTCGACAGCTTGCTCTGCTAGCTATAAACGGATCGCGGATCGTAACCTCTGGGATGCGGTCGCGCTAACATTGTGTACAGTACACTTCAGTAGCATACAGTATCACAGAACTCTCTCACGAGTTCTGTGAGTAGTATCCGAAAACCGACTTTCTTCTCGGGAC
Source organism: Diadema antillarum (assembly GCF_040938485.1). Classification (NCBI taxonomy): domain Eukaryota; kingdom Metazoa; phylum Echinodermata; class Echinoidea; order Diadematoida; family Diadematidae; genus Diadema; species Diadema antillarum. Next base: position 355,774 of record NW_027272044.1, read on the forward strand.
CGCAAGGGGGCGTTGTGAATCATGCGCTCGCGAGACCAAATCCTTCAGTTTAAACGAGCCGTTATTTTCCGAGAGTCACTACTGCAGTTCTCATCTAAATTGACGTTCTAGTAATCAAACATGAGTTATAATGCTCCCTAAGCATCATACTGACTAGCAGTTATATCCAGATACTTTGAATCATGGTTTCACTCGGTGAAATGCACCTTAACAGGAACTCCATTTTATCTTTAAACTAATTTCTAACTTAATCCTTGCTGTGCTTTGTTCAAGAGGCACACTTGATGGACTGTCTTCTTCATCTGGATACCTTCTTTGTTGATTGGCATGATGTCTGGAAACTAAGATAAAACTAGAAATGTCGCTACAGCGACTGGTTATACCCCCGGCAAACAACATTTCATAAGCTTTGGTCAAAACAACATTTCATAAGCTTTGGTCAAAAAACTGAGGAAGTAGTTAAATCCGCAAGATCTTTCCTTGATCTTCTGCCATTAATATGCCGTTACCATGGCAACATACTTTCGGGTACTGTCGAAAAATGCGTCTTGCACATCTACAACCAAAGGCACACATCTGTACCAAGTTTCATGGAAATTGGGCAAAAACTGAGGAAGTAGTTTGCAACACAAAATTTTCCATCATTTTGGCTCATAATATGTGAGCTGTTACCATGGCAACATACTTTTTGTCACTGTCAAGAAATGTGTCATGCTGACCTATATCCTAAGACAAACATTCAATATGAATTCCATGAGAATTGGAAGAACACTGATGAAGCAGTTTTGCCATGAAGCATTTTGCCCTATATTTTACCAATAACATGCCGTTACCATGGCAACGCACTTTTTTGCCACTGCGGAAATATGTGTCTTGCACATTAACATATTCAGATGAACATCTGTACCTAATTTCATAAAAATTGATCAAAAACTGTGGGAGAAGTTCGCGACGCAAGATTTGTACCCATTTTTGCCCATACTATGCCGTTACCATGGCAACGTACTTTTGGGTACTGTCAAAAAATACGTCTTGCACATCTACAACCCAAGGCACACATCTGTGCCAAGTTTTATGGGAATCGGTTGAAAACTGAGGAAGTAGTTCCCGACGCAAGATTTGTACCCATTTTTGCCCATAATATGCCGTTACCATGGCAACGTACTTTTGGGTACTGTCAAAAAATACGTCTTGCACATCTACAACACAAGGTACACATCTGTGCCAAGTTTTATGGGAATCGGTTGAAAACTGAGGAAGTAGTTCGCGACGCAAGATTTGCAACGGACCGACCGCCCGACCGACCGCCCGACCGCCCGACCACCCGACCGACCGCCCGTCCGCTGATTCCTATATACCCCCTTCAAACTTCGTTTGGCGGGGGTATAAAAATACGGGGTCAAAATCGGCCGCGCATTTGGCCAAGCTCTGGAGGTAGTCTCCGAGCCGTGGCTGAGCCCGGCCTTTTCTCACTGTAAATGCAAACTGGGCCAAATGCAGTACCAAATTTAGTCTGGCTTCCAGACCATCTGCCCGTACTATTTTGCTATTCAGGATATTAACGCCCTCAACATCGAAAACTAGTATAGTTTAAGGTGGTTTTGTCCTGCAAAGGATTTTTCCTGCGGCAAAGGCCTTTGCCAAACTGCAACTTTGTCACCGTGGAGTCCAGATGGCAAAGAGTCTGGAAACCAGACTACATGTATACCAAATTGCGTTTGTTTACAAGCAGAGCGCCACTAAATATTGAAAGGTTTGAATTAAAAGTCCGGGCCGAGCCCGGCACTGTAAACGGACAGAATTGCAGGGCTCGGCCCCGCAAATTGAGGCCAGGCTCGGCCGCGGCTCGGCCACGGCTCGGCCCAGCCCCGCACTGTAAACGGGGTCTAATACTCAATGAACAGAAATTACCTAATCTATTGTATCCATATTATGTCATAATGCACGGCTCGACACTAACGGTGGCCCGGTGGCCACCAAAAATGCGCGTCGGGCCACCAAAATTTCAGAAATGAAGATTTTGGTGGCCCAATCGGGCCACCAAAAAGTAGGATAATTGCCTTTACTTTTGTAGATGGACAGCGGTAACAATCGGCTCCGTAAGATGCTAAAATAAATATCAGATGTTTGCTTTTTATTTTGGAAATGAATAACGGTAATATTCGACTCCGTATGATACTAAAATAAGTGTCGGATGTTTGATTTTGCGTTCGGAAATGAATAAGGATAACATTCAACTCCGTACGATGAAAAAATAAATGCCGGATGTTTGCTTTTTATTTTGGAAATGAATAACGGTAATATTCGGCTCCGTATGATACTAAAAGAAGTGTCGGATGTTTGGTTTTGCGTTCGGAAATGAATAAGGATAACATTCGGCTCCAGAAGATGCTGCAATAAATGTGGAATGTTAGCTTTGACGTTCGGAAATGAATACTAATAATATTCAACTCCGTACGATGAGAAAATAAATGCCGGATGTTTGCTTTTATGTTGGAAAGTAAATAACAACAACATTCAGCTCCAGAAAATGCTAAAGTAAGTGTCAAATGATCCCTTTGACGTTCGGAAATGAATAAACATGATATTCAACTCCATATAGATAGTGAAATAAATACCGGATATTCACGTTCAGGTTTGAAGTAAATAGCAATAACAGATCAGCTGCGGAAGATGCTAAAATAAATGTCGAATGATCCCTTGCCCTTTCACATTCGGAAATGAATAACAATGATATTCAAACCTGAATGATGATTAAATAAATGTCGGATGTTTGCTTTTACTTTCAAAAGTAAATAGCAATAACATTCGGCTAAGGAAGATGCTAACATAAATGTCAGATGATTGCTTTTACGTTCGGAAGTGAATAGCAGTAATATTCTGCTCCTACGATGCTAAAATGAATGTCGGATATTTGCTATTACATTTCAAAATGAATAACGGTAACTTTCAGCTGCGTTTGATGGTAAAATATTTAATGTCTGATGTCTGCCTTGACGTTCAAAAATGAAAAACAGTAAAATTCGGCTCCGTACAATGCTAAATTGTCAGATAATTCATTTCACTTTCGGAAGTGGACAGCAGTAGCATTCCGCTCCGTACGACAATAAAACAAATGTTGAAGGTTTGCTTTTTTGATTTTAAAATGAATAACGGTAATATTCTGCTCCGTACGATGCTAAAATGAATAACAGATTATTGCTTTTACATTTGGAAATGATTAACGGTATCAATCGGTTCAGTTAGATGCTAAAATGAATTGGGGATGTTTGCTTTCATGTTCAGAAATGAATAAGGATAACATTCAGCTCCGTAAGATGCTAAAATGAATGTCAGTTCTTTGCTTTTACATTTGAAAAAAAAAATAATCAATAGTAACATTCGGCTCCGTACAGTGTTAAAATACTAGTAAATGTTGGATAATTGCTTTTACAATCAGAAATGAATAACGGTAACTTCCAGCTCTTTATAATGCCAAAACAGATGTCGGATGTTCACAAATGTCTGCAAATGCTCCCACTCTATCGTTTCAAACGTAAGTTTTGACCACCTAAATAGGCATCAACTTTTATAATAATCTATAAACTTATTCGCTAAATCTTAGAACTCAGAATAACGGTAAGATGATTGAATTTTCTCTTAATTTATTTTAGACATGGGTACATGTATCACTTCAGTAATACTTAATATTTCATTTTCTATGTTCAGTAGGACCGATTTAGTATTTCTTATGTTTTTCTTGATTTTTTTTTTGGGCCACCAGATTTTACTTTTGGGCCACCAAAAAATAAAAATTGATGATTTTGGTGGCCCGATCGGGCCACCAAAAATAAAAGTTAGTGTCGAGCCCTGCATAATGGCCCAAATCTAGTCTGGATAAACTACTAAATACCGATGACAAATAGCTTGAAAGCTACTGTAAAAGAGGATATTTCTAACTAATTTTTTCGCGCTCGGCCAGAAAAGAAGAGTTTCACATGTTTCTAATTCTGCAGTATCAAGACATCAACTACAGGAACGTATACCAAGCAAAAACATTCGCGTGCTTTTATTTTTGTGCCAGTTTCTGATGGCGCGAAATGCGCGAAAATTTCTACTTTTACAGATGTGCATGGCTACTAAGAGGTTAAGGAAATAAACTGACCCCCAAAGTAACATGCTACTTGAAAGGCATTTGTGTAACAAGTTATTTCGTTACTAAGTTGTGTTACTATGCAACTCCACATGCACGTTTGTGTTTTTTAAAATCCCATGATACATTGTCCTAAAATGCATGGAAAATCACATGACAGTAAATGCATCACAACATAATATGCTTTAATAACACTGGGAGTAAAGCAGATTATGCCACTGCATGCAGCTTTTTATTTTCAGTTACAAATCATGCTTGTAACATGCTCACATCTTCCTCTTCTGTAGCACTCTAACATATTTGCAGCATAAAGAAAATTACAAGAGATGAAATGAATGTAATTTGTGAGATGAGTTTTTACACACAGTCAGCTTGCTAACTTGTTTGTGTGGCATTGTCAAAGCTTTGGAAATGGGTTGCATTATTCATACACACTGAACTGCAAACTTTGGGGTAATTGAAGTCTTTCAGCTCTGGAAGACAGGCACACAAAACACATGGCTCTTTCTGTGTGTTCTGGAACTATTTAAACTAAAGGCAAAACAGTCAAAGTTTTTAGAAGGGCTCAAAATTCACCTCCAAACATTTGGAATTTGTTTGCAATATGTTACAAAGGTCTACCATTAAACTTGAATGTATGGCTAATGCTATTTGCCAGAATGATGAGTTGTTTGGGAGTATGAGATCAAAAGGGTAAAATAATTTTGATCATAGTACACAACTTTTATTCCAGAACAGCCCACCCTGTTCAGTAGTGGGTACACATAATGTTACATGATGCTACAAAGGTTGTAGACTGTGCAATACCAATCATATTTCCCAACACGCTGCATGCAATTCACTCTTGCTAGGAACACTGATGGATAGGGTCTACTGCTATGGCCCAAATTGTTGATTATAGATAATTGATTGCAAAACATTATGCAGCAACCACAACTGGATATTCTCTCAGATCGCAATGATGTTTAACTGGTGTACCTTTTTGGCTCATATTTTGCTATTTTTGCAGTGTATTTTTGTTTTCACCCAACTGAAATCATGTTATCATGTGCAGCATTATTTCTCACATTTCTTATGTACATGTACCCATTTTAGCACAAAATATGACAGTTTCTGCAGATGCACAAAAACTTTGTTTTACTTTTTGTATTGTAACTATCTAGCCGAAGCACGTGAATGCCTTTGATGAAGCTATCATGGGACTTATGGCTTTTAGTTCCCTTTAACCCTAAAAAGACTGGGGGGGGGGCCTAAAAGGCCCCCCCCCCTCGACATTTCGCGCGATTACTCAGCAACACGCAATGCTCTCGCCGCAATGCTCTGTGACTTTTTTCTTTTGAGTTTCCTGCACATTTTGACACCAAATTTGTGACGCCCGGGGGTACGGTTCTGAAGTTACATAACTTTTTGTACATGCACGTGAGACCGAAAATGGCTCAAAAATGTGATTTTGTGTACAAAGTCAATGCAAATTGAGTTTTATCACATGGTTCATATAAATATGCTTATTTTTATTCTCAATGGCTAAAATCAATTTGTTTTAGTAGTATTATGCTTCAAAAAGGGTCTGCCACAAATTTTGCTGAAAAAAACAACAAAAACAAAAGGTCGAAAAAACAAAGAAATAGATAAGAAATTCATAAAACAATAAAATAAATAAGAAATTGATTTTGATACCGAATTTTTTTTCAAGTACATTTGCTAAGAATGCTACAAAGAATATCTAGACCAAAAATGAGCACTTTTGGAGCTTTATTCACTGATTTAGATAAAAAAGTCTGATTTCTCGCATAAATTAGCATAATTAATCAAAATAAAATAAAAGAAGACTATTTTGGAAAATCTAAATATATGATCTTGTAGATTACATCGCACACTACCATTGTGCAAATTTCCGCGGCGATCGCGCGATCCACGGCCGAGATCTTAAGGGGGGGCCCTTTAGGCCCCCCCCAGTCTTTCGAGCTACTGAAATAGCCCAGTCTTTTTAGGGTTAAAGGCCAAGACAATGAGGGTAGAGTGCCTTCGCCAGCAGACAAACCCACTGATACATGTACCAGTGCCTTGAACCAGGGACCTTGTAACTGAGACTCTGACATGTAATCCACTTGACAATAACTTTCTCATGCATACACTCTCATGCCATTCAAATTTTCATTGATAAGTGCCACTGATGGAGCAACCATACAGAATGATTTGTGCATTCCTTCAAGGCAGTGCCTTTAAGATTAAAATTTATGAGTGGGAATAAAGACAAATACGTATTCCATTTTGGAGGTTGCACCTAACTAGTGTTTGCCCACCACACTATCGTTTGCATCAGGGAATGAAACAAATTTGCAAAAAGTGGTGCAAGTTACAAGCACTGCATGAATGAAACACCTTTTATAACACCTGCTTGATCCTTTAAAGGCCAAATCCTGTAATGTATGATCTCAAAAGTATGGTATGATCTCATCACCAATCATATCCTAAATCAGCAAGTAAAGGCTAACTCCCAAGTATGATGCCACTGCACACCATACAATATAGGAAAAATGTGTGTTGGAACATAATTAGCATCCTGAAAGTGATGGTGATGGTCTCTAATAAATATATTTGTACCCAAAAATCATACAGATAAAATAAAACAAAGTGTCTGCATTAGCCACAACTGTCTAAAATTCAATGATGAAATGCAGTCTGTGGGAGTACTCCTTTACCACCTGTCAAAAATAAAAACAACCACAGTGTTTCTATCATACAACCTCTCTCCTCATCCAATTGCATCTCAAACAGAGTCTCCATCAGAACCAGAAAAACAAAACAAAACAAAACTGCCTTTGACTCCTTAGTCTGGTGCATGCAGTCTTAAAGTGGATTCAGCTTTAAAAATAGCAGCATCACAGATTACAGTATTAAAGATAAATATGTATGTTATCAAGCTGCCCTTATCTTGGTACTTGCTACATCAGTTGTTATCTCCAGTCATAGATTACCAGATAATTGTATTTGCAGAGAGGAGGTTATAATTACTATATCTATGGGACTATCAGACACTAATAAGCTACTTTCTCTTTCTGTCTCTCTGGAAATGTTAACCCGTTGAGGACGAGTCCTGAGTATACTCGGGCAGGTGTCTATGGGAAATGTGTGTTGTAGCAAAATCAGTCTGTCCTAAACAGGTGTAATGTTATATAGATATGTGAGTGTGGTATGTTTGTATGTGTACATTTATCTCATATGAGTATATAGAGTAATCATATAGGATCAACAGATCTCACACTTATGCTACTACACTATCTGATGTGATAACTCATTACAACTATCATTACCCAAAGGTGAAATATTTCAGTGCAGAAGCTTTTGGCAAATTCAACACAATGCAATACCAGCATAAAAATAGATTCAAAATGGAACATTAGTCCACCACATTTTGTCCACACAACTTCATGCTATTACCATGAATACAGCTGTAAGTCAACATTCCGCAAAATGTGCAAATACATAAAATTCCATGTATTCGACAAAGTTTTTTTTTTAATAGTTGGAAAAAAGAAGAAGTTCTAACAAACACTTGGCAGTCACAAACTTTGAACACATGACAAGGATCCCACACTGAAGAGCAATATATATGTATATATATATATATATATATATATATATATATATATATATATATATATATAAATTGAGGTATGGGTTTTCTTCAATTTGTCTACCCTCTGTACAAATGAAATTTGTAAGATCTGCTGATCTACATTTTAACAAACCTGTCGGAAAAAGAACCAGCAGGAATCGAACCTGCCATCTACTGCTTTCTGTGCAGCAACACTACCACCAGGCTATCCCTGGTTGCCCGCAGTGACACAATGAACTTGGAACAAATACCCAAGCTCCCAAATTCTGACATTGCTATGTAAGTAGCTCAAGGCGGACAAGGCATATCAAATGAAAGCACAAGATTATTAAGTAGAAGGGTGAAGACATGAGGTATGAGTTGTCTTCAGTTTGTCTGCCTTCTAAAAGAAACTCATTGATTTAACAACTCATTAATATAAGACCTACAAAACAGTCATACATATTCCTTTTTTTTTCCTGCTACGTTTCCGTGGACAGTTATTTCATGGACATGAGAAACAAAAAACATATCTAAGCTAAACATTGTAATAACATCAATACTGACCATGTTCTAAAATAGCTCAAACATAATACATCACACTGTATGCCCTACTTTTCATACACAGAGTTTTTCATCGCCCCTCTGCCATCTTTATACAGTTGTATCTACCCATCTAATGAAAATGTGTCAGTGTGCATGTGCATTTCTGTTCCTGTGTACATTTAATATATAGATATTTTAATCAATTCATCTACTTATTCACTATGTAATTTATTCATGACAGAGGAGTCTATCGGCATGCTTTGCATACTAGCATCAGCTCATGGAGAGAAAACCCTCCTTTTTTCTCACTGGATTCTTTCCTTCTTGGAGAAGATGTTCACTGCATAAATGTTGATAACGACAACAACTGGACAGTGAGCATTTACATTGTAGTGTTCATATCAAGGACACCCATGCTGGCAAGAAAGCAAGATTCAATGATGCTTAACACACAAGACATGCTGGCATTTGACTGCTTCACCACTTTCGTCATGCATCCTCATGCGCTCACAATGTAGGGAAATCAAGGAGAAAGGATAACATTCTCTCATGCGCTGCACATTGTTGTATCTCAATTTCCAGCAGGCCTCAATCCTCTCCTGTCAACCAAATTGCTCCTTCTGCTAATCTGCAAGCATAGAGTCTTGACAGTACAAAGTTTCCGTCACCTGATAAAAATTACCGAGTTTCATCTCGACCAATTTTTACCATATATCCAAGCTCGAGTCTGCTTGTCATCAGATCACAATGGGTCAGATGATTAAAGTTCCATGGCTACTGCATCAGAATATGACTTTGGTAGGAATTTACTGGTAGCCATTTTCTCATGAAATTTGCAACTGACTGTGAACAACAATCACTGTAATTACCATGGTAATGGAAGGGCTGCACACTAGCAATTTTTTTTTTTTTCTACTGGTCCAACCTGTCTGTCAGACCAGTACATTGTACGTACCCACTTTTTCCATTTTCTACTGGTCGATTCCTGAAAAAGTTACTGGACCGACTGTGATTTTTAATGGTTCTGGACCGTTGGACCAGTGCCAGTGTGCAGCGTTGGTAATGGTTTATATGCCAATGTCTAGTAGCTTGTACTCTCCCTCACTGCCACTGCATACATGCAGACAATTGTCAATCTCTATTGTGGCATTCACTTTAAAAAAATGAAGCCTGAGACTTTAATATTAGCTTGGACCTTAACAATGGGTGTCAAAAAATCTCAAAAACAAGACAGAAAGCCAACAAAATTTGTTTGAGCATGCAAACAAGCAGGAGTCTCAAGCCACAATCTACAAGCTGTACATACTCTCTCTACACCCTCGCCATCTCCACCACTCTTAGTTCGGCTCAATCTCCTGATGATCGATCGTAGGCTGAGCCCTTCCTTTGGCTCCTCATCCTGGCCAAAAAGTGAATCCAAAGTGAAGACAAGCCGTGATCTGATCAGTCTCTCAGGAACTGATGCTGCATGCATCAAATGTACTCTGGTCTCTCCAAGTCACCACAGCTTGTTTTTCTTTTACATTCATCTTTCTGAGATGCTTTGAATAAATCCTTCTGTTTTTCACCATTACATGTTTATTATGTTTTACTGGTAGCTAACTTTCCTCAAGCTCAAAACATGGGTACCTCTCAGAGAACTTGTTGTGCTACACAGGATCTTGCTGTTATATAAATATTTCTGTCAATGATTTTTAGCATCTCATCCTATTCTTCAACACCTTCTATTTCTCAAATAACAAACATTTTAACTCTTGAATCTCTTCAGCACTTTGTTGTTTAATAGCTCAATCCTCACAGCTTCACTCTCAGTGCAACACCATTTCGAGAATCAAATGAAATAACTTTAATAATGGTCTTATCAAAACTATGCTGCAGGCATGATCTATAAACCAGATCTTTTATAGCAAATAGTGTTTATAATATTTAAACCCTGATTGGTAGTTGACTGTTGTTGTCCGATTTGGTCTCTAAGTCGGTTAATAAATGCGCATTAAATTCTTCTGCCAAGTTTCAATAACTTACGCCCACATTTCGTTTAATCTTATATATCAACTTGAGTCAGGAAATTCTTAAATCTCTATCTCTCCAGTCTGATAGTCACTTCCATTCGATCATCCTATTCCTGGCTGAATTTCAAGATGTGACAGATTTGCATTCATGACATGGTTATTGAATGTCCACACAAGGCCAGACATACTAGATATATTATGTATGCTGGATTAGTGATGATGAATAAAACATGCATAAGTCCTGAAAATCCCTCATAATTATGCGCCTGAATACTACAGAAATAGATGTACAGTTGAACCTCTATTATCCGGCCTCCCTTTATCCGGATCTCTCTATTATACGGACGCAATCTCGCCGTGATTTTTTTTTTTTTTTAATAATTACGAGAGGAAAGGGAGATTCCCAACTCCTTGAGAACTCCTACACAAACACACATGAATTACATATACTAGATACATTTCTTAATAATTATTTAGGTAAATCATCCCAAGAATTTATAAAAGAAAATGATTTTATTCTTGCAAACACGAACCTCTATTTTGGGGTCTGTTACTGAGTGTAACAATGAAACGGTTGCAGTATACACAATACTACATGTGGTACTACAATGGGCTACATCAGTACATGTGTATGCATATGTACATGTATAAAGCATTGAGTCTCCCGTATCCGGCCAAATCCCTTATCCGGATGAGCCCCGGTCCCGACTTGTCCGGATACGAGAGGTTCAACTGTATATATTTTCCCCATGTAATGATGGAGACATGGGCAGTGAGAAATATAAAGAACACTGTGCTATAAATACATTTATGTCATGTTGTCTTTTTATCTGAATATTCATCAGTTGACTTCCATTTATCAAAAAAGCCAAATGCAAAAATATATCACCTCCTATGGCATAAAGAATGTAATGCATCCTCTTTCCAAGGCTGAAACTCAGTAACTTGGTTTCATGAAAAAGGATAGTAATCATTGCTCATTTCACTGCTGTCATCCTCAACGGTGAACTCAAGAGAAGTCTTTCAAGTCCTGATGTACAAGACAAAAGGCATTTTTACACCAGCCAGGTGAAAATCCAAGTTCGATATTTTTTCATGACTGCAAATGAGTTTGCTATTTGGAATTTCATTAACTATTCACATTAGCCTGAAGAGAATTACCCAAAATTTTTCAAGCTAATTCGATAGTTGAGCATATGCAAACAGCATTTGGTAGAATGCACGCACCATCAAATACTTACCTGCGATTTGTGTGCCTCGTTCGATTGGGCCACATAGGCCCATAGAGGCATAATGGGCTGCATCGCACTTCACTAATTTCTTGAGGCAAATTCACATTAATATCTATTAACATGGTAGTTTACATTTAAATCATCCTGCTATTTCAAAAATTTTCAGAGTTTGGGTCAAGAAACTTTCTATCAATTAGAGAGCTATTTTGAAACATTGGGCTGATGTGAAAATGCTTAATATGCTCTCTAAGCATATGATGGCATGCAGTAAACAATTACTAGATAACTAGAGGGGATTTAAACATGCCATTGTAAATGATGCATGTTATTTTTGTAGACATGTAATATCGAATTCAATTTGTGAGGAAAGGGATCTTAAGCCATCTGCTTCACGTAAAGCTGTAGAGATCAGCTCAAGGATATAGTGAAAGTCACTGGAGCGGCTTGTTAACAGATGTGCGTACTTGCCAAACTAATTCCAAGAAAGCATGGTTATGAGGAAATGACAAAGAGGGGCAGAAGAAACTTGCCAGGATCTAATGCCTCAATACTAGAACATATGAATTTTCAATGTATATCAACCTCTTGTGGAGATTAATCTCAATACAAATTTGTCTGATCTTGCATAATGTTGTTGCTTTTCCATTTTTATCTTTGACTGTGTGAATGTGTTTCACAAAGTGATTGTAAAATTAATGTCCCTAGTTGGCTGAAAGAGGGCAGCACACATGTTTTAAAAAGTCTACAATATAAGTAGCCTGGTTTAACATTTTTCATCATTTATCCCACTGAATCATATAATCAGGTGTGGAGTGACTACCTGACTGAAAACAGAAAGGTACAATGTAATAGGTAATCTAAAAGTCAATATGATTTCACTGCCAATTAATCAAGTAATATGGTGTTTTTTTTACTTGTCAAGGTCTTCTCTTCATGATTATGACATCCATCACGAAACACACTTCCTTGGCTTTTCACACACATCCACCAATAAACTTTACTTTGTTTGAACATGCCTGAAGGTAATTGATTACCACTCAGTCTGAAGATGCAGGGGAACATACTGTGCTAGCAAACTAATTTTAGCCAAAGCTGTGAAAATTAGTTACAGTCTGATTGCCAGGAACAAAAATGAAAAGAACTATGCCCTGTGAGTCAAGATCACATACCAGCAGCAACTAAGACAAGAGTCCTTTCAACCTTCATTGAACAGTCAAGCAAACTACAACAGACAGATGATAATGTTGGAACCCTCAATTTCTTGTAGATATTGAGTGTGCAATTATTCTTTGTTAGCGATGATGAATGACCAAGACATGTTGGATTAAATAAAGACAATATTTATTAATGCTTATCAAGTGCCTTACCACTAGCAGTGGGGAAAAAAGTTCTCGTCTGCATATCTGCGTAACATACTTATTCTATTGCAATTTTTCTTTTGGACGGGAAATAAACACAAGGGGCCAATGCTTTTCTCAAGTACAGTATATGTTATTTCTTTTTTCGTCCATAAAGTCATATGTAATCAGCCAAAATGAGAAAAAGATAAATAACAAGAAGAGAGAGAAAAAGGAGATGGCAAAGAGCAGGGAGAAGAAGGAGGAGGAGGAGGAGTTGAAGGGGTAAAAGGGGAAGCAGAAGAAGGAGAAGGATGAGGAGAGGAAAAAGGAGGAGGAGGAGAAGCAAAAGGGATGAGGAGGAGATGTAGGAGAAGCAGGAGAAGGAGAGGAAAAAGGAGAAGGAGGAGATGGAGAAGAAGGACGAGGAAGATAATGAGAAGCAGCAGAAGCAGAAGTGAACTAGAAATGTCTCTAAGGCGACTGGTATGCCTCCGCCATAACGCATGATTCTCCTAATATGTGGACAATGTGTGATTACATTTTCACAAAATTGGCAAAATAACAAAATGACAAGTCTGTCACAAATGTGTTGAATGTTCACATTCCTTGACCTAGGTTTAGTTGGATGAATAGGAGAGCATGTATTTGGGGATTTAAGGACTTTAACTTGACTTTGTCCCATTCATAAGTTTATGCATTGAGTAATTTTCAAGCTATGGAGAAAAAGTGCAATTTCTGTATTGAAAAGTTCATTGTTACCATTTTCATCTGGCCTTTGACCCTAAAATTCATAGGATAATCACTGTCAGGCAGAACATGCATGTAGCAAGTTTCAAGATAAATTGAGCCGTGCACTTCCAAGATATGGAGGAAAAAGTTAGTTCAGCACTTTCCCTTGATCTTTGACCTTTTGACCTTTGAGGCAAACAAAAAAAAAAAGGAAAAAAAAAAGAAAGTTTCCAGAGAATCTCTATTAGGTTATACATGCATGTATACACCAAGTGTAAAAAAAAAAATAATAATTCTGCTGGCATTGCATAAATATGAGGGAAATAGTAAAATTTTGAAGTGTTGCCCTTGACCTTTGACCCCATGAACCCTAAATTTTCTAGATAATCACTGCCAGTCAGTACATGTGTATATACTATGTTCCATGAAGATACCTTGAACAATTTCCAAGGTATGGAGAAAAAAGTGAAATTTTTATATTCTTATTTGACCTTTTGACCTTTGACCTTCAACCTCATGACCCCAAACTTTCACCAGAGAATCTTAATTGGGTAATACATGTATACCTTACGTTTCAAGAAAACATCTTCCGGCATTGCATAGATATGGTGGAAATAGTGAAATTTTATGTATTTGACCTTGACCTTTTGACCTTTGACCTTGAGCATGTGCACCCAAAAGTTGATAGGCACAACTTCACCCCCTAATACACATACATGCCAAGTTTCATTAGGATAACTCAAAAGTTTTTTAGTTACGTGGTCCACAAAATTCATTATGGATGGACGGAAGGAAGGACGGACGGACAACCCGAAAACATCCGGCACCACTTCGTGGAGGAGGCATAAAAAGCAGGAGGAGGAGAAGGAGAAGAAGAAGCAAAGAAGGAAAAGGAGATGTGGAGGAGGAGGAGAAGGAGATGGAGGAGATGTGGGAAGAAGAGAAGGAAGGGGAGGATGAGGAGAAGCAGAAGAGAAGCAGAAGCAGGAGAAGGAAAAGGAGAAAGAGGGAAAGAAGCAACACATGCACAAGAAGAAGCCACTGCACACATAAAATGCAGACTATGAAAGAGCACAGAAAGACAGGTGCTGCAACAACTGCATTAAAAGTAAACATGTAGACAACTTTTGGGGGGATGTGATCACTGACAAACACAATTTCTTTAAAATCAACAGTTTATAACTGTTCAAGGAGAAATGTGGGAAATGTAAGCAATGTTGCATCTGATGGCCCATGTCATCCACAAAAAATATGGAAATGCCCATTTGATAGTGAGCCACATGTGCATTCAATTAATCAACATAAAATACACCTCAAGTATCACACCACATAAATCCACGAACACAATGAAATGAAATAGTATTTGTGGCACCAAAGAGTTACTGTGAAAGAGCACTGCAATACACTTTAACTCGTCCAGTAGTACAGATTACAAATAAAATAAAAATAACTATAAAAAAAAATTATGAGTGCAAATCTTACACTGCATGTTGTTGTCTTTATTTCTGTTCTTTGGATTTGATTATTGAATCAGCAGTGCATTCAATACATAAAGATTAGCAGCTAAACACTTTATCAGCTATCTTTGATTTGAAAATTAATACCAGTAGCCGTATATTGAATATCATGAAAGTACTCGCTGTATACAAGGAAATCAGTGTCCACACAAGTTTAAATTGAACACTCTGGAATTTATGTCTAAAATACATTTAAGTCAGATGCTCCAACAGCATTGCATCATAATATATAACTTTAATATACAGGAGACAAGAACAGCTTCTCTGTCTGTTCTCATCAATACACAGAAAACTGTTTTGAAGTTTAATTGTTCTGCATACACTGGTAGCATTCAAGGTTTAAACTGAAGGTGTATTCACTTTTGTTACTGTTGTTAGTTTAATTTTTTTTGCTGGGGGTATGTAGAGCAGCACTGTAATCAATATGCATCAAGCTGGAAATTCTCTTCCTTTTAGTATGCTGCAGTTGCACCTATACTTGCATAAAATTCTCTCATCAAATGAGGGATCTTTATCTATTTAGTTTTTCACACACATGCATACATGTATACACACTGATGAAGGAAAGAATAGTATAAGTAAAAATTGGTTGGGTAAGTAATTTTTCTGCCACACAGCCAGTGATAAGCTCATGTTTAAAATTGGTGTGAGGTGTGTGTGATGACAAAGGAGAAACACAAACACGCACAAAAAAAGCTGAAATTGATAGAAAGCAGATGCACAACACACAATATACCTGAGAACCTTGTATGTTAGATTGATCCGTACACCGTGTGTTAGGCTTATGGATAGAAAGCATTAAAAGATATTAATCAGGTTAATGGAGATCACTAATATGGTCGCTGATGTGAAATCACTAACAGAGAGTAAAAGATTGGGAATTACAGAGAAAACACTGTAGATCACTTTGAAATCAGGTTGCTCAAGAATATCACTTGCCAAGAAAATTACACAGTAACTCCTTATTTGCATGAATAGGTTATGATTTTGAGACTAAGCACTGTCAGTTTGCTGATGTTTCAAAATCTCTGTACATCCTGATGATCCTGCTGAAAGTTGATAACGCCTTCATGAAAATAGAGTTCCAGTATTCTCACTAAGTTTGTTAAGTGTATCATTCATATAAATATATATATTCCAACAGAACAAACTTATTGGATACGCAATGTTTACAAACAAATAAGAAGTAAAATAGTTGATATAAACATTTATGTGAAATTCTTGACTTACCCTCACTGTACTTCTCCTTGGTGGGGTAGGCTTTGATTCTGCGGGCATGTCATCTACAACCAAGGAATGGGGTGGGAAAAGAAAATGTGTTGTATGGATTCTTGGCTGATGATGTCAAGCATTTTCACTCAAATCACAACCAATCTTGGCTGACGTAGGGCTTATATTACCGGTAACTTTTCTAGGAATCCAGTCGTATGGACATCTTTTCATTGGAAATCTAAATTTCATCCTCAAGCTTGCTCTTCAGACATCTATGGCATGGTCTACAACATTACAAAGATCAGACTGATATAATTATAAAGATGTGTCGCTTGACCAATCCTACAGGTTTAACCCTTACTGTTTCCACTCGCTGATTAGTGTTTGCAAGAGTGTTTTCCTTGCCCATTGGTGCAGATGTCTGGAAACTAAACCTCAAGGTATAGAGACTACCTCATCCACTTTATTCCCTCTAATTCCTAATGCATAATCAGGGCCTTCCTATTGGACCAAGGAACACTGTTATATCTGAGTGAGTTAGCTACTTTACAATTAATAACAAGTAAAGTTTAGAGGAATTAAACGAATGTTGACAAAAAGTTTGGTAACTCATGGTCAAGTGGCTGGGAATCTAAAGGGTCACGTGGTATTCAGTGATACTGTAAAGGCAGATATTTTCACGAGTATCTTTTCATGCTCTGTGGGGTGAAATGAATTTCAAATGTTTTTAATTCTGCGGAATGAAAGAGAGGACGTATTATTACACTCTCTGAGATGACATGGTTGGTAGAGGGCGCTAACTCACAATTGAGGTAGATATTGTCGGAGTCCTCCTCTTCCTGGGGTGTTGGCACTGGAGGCCTGAAGCCCACTCCGGGTCCAGACCCCGATGCTGGCCCGGGCCTGTTCCTTTGCCTGTCGTTGGAGCTGTCGCCCTTAAGTAACATCACATTACCGATGCTCTGTGTGGGAGGCTTGGCCATGACACCAGTGGGGCCCTTGTAGATCTGGAGATAGGTGGCAGGTGCCCATCCCTGTTTGCCCTGGTAGCTATGGTTGGAAAAACAACAGCATATTAGTAATAATAAAGGCCAATCTTAAGTACTTCTACTCCTACTAATACTAAGTAATAAGTACCAATACCACTACTACTACTATCACGGTAACAACTGCTTCTACTACTACTGCAATTACTTATACTACAATTACTACTATTACAACTAATGCTACTACTACTACTACTACTACTACTACTACTACTACTACTACTACTACTATTACTACTACTACTACTACTACTACTACTACCACTACCACTACTACTACTATCTCTATTACAACTGACAGCTATTACTACTACCACTGCTACTACTACTACTACTACTACTACTACTACTACTACTACTATACGCGACTATTACTACTTACCACTGCGTTATACTCATACTAACAATAAGTCTACTAATACTATTACTGATGGCCGATAATATAATTAGTAATCATATAAACAAGAGCGATGATGACTGTATCACCATTTCAGTGCATGCAATCTTCTTGTCAACAGCTGTGCTGCGATCACTGACTCAGCATTGTGAAATCGATTTGTGTTATCTGTGTCACATGCTGGCTTTTTCCAAGGCCTTTACACTCTTGACAGTTGTGAGCAAAGAGCAAGATAACTGGAGCTAGAGCTGTACATGTGAGCATGAGGGCGTTTCAGATTGGTGATTGTGATACCAATTCATGTCTAGGATAAAGCCTCACCAGTGCATTACTCCTACTGAATAATTCACTTACTAAAAAATTCAGTCAGTCACTTTGACCAATGAAAATGCTCAATTTGTTCAACGGTCACGCATGAGCATCTTTGCAGGGTGCTCTGCTGATTGGTTGTGATTTTTGCTATCAAACAACCACAAGCATAAGTGAAGGAATTCAGAAGAGATCTCAAAAGGCTCTATCACTGATGACTTGACTAGTCTCATACAACGACACTCTGATGCCCCTGTTGCAATCGCTACAGGAGGGCCTTTGACAAAGACTATGTCAGGCAGGACATTATGGGTAAATGATCTTGACCAAAGATGTACATGTAGGCTCAGCAAAGGATTCAGACTCATAACATCTGGGGCCCGTATCATAAAACTTGTCATCAGTGACAATTTGTCATACATGTAGATGTGACAAGCTACTGAAATCCTGGCATTTGATTGGCTGAGAGCAAATTTGTCATAGAAATGTGGCAGTTGTCACTGATGACAAGTTTTATGAAATGGGCCCCTGGGCCCCATTTCATAAAAGATGTTAGGATGACAACTCTTAGTGGAATGACAACTTCCAATTCAATCGTCATTCCAGCAAGAGTTGCTATAGTATCAACTTTGTATGAAATGGGGCCCTGGTCTTGCTGAGATTCCAGAGGCATAGCTAACAACAGAACACAGTTCTCACATAATCAGGACAGTATAATTTTGACATCAAATATAACATTACTTTATATATAATGGTCCCTGCTATGTGGTGAGGGTGAGGTGGCACATTATCACATCAAGTCACATGTGTGCCAAATTTCTCTTAAATCCCTTCAAAACTGGATAAATTGTATCTGCTTTTCCCCAGTTTGTGGGCCATGATGTGCTGTCACCATAGCTACACACTTTCTGCTACTGTTGAAAACTGTGTCTGGAACAATGTTACATCAAACTCAATATGTGTGCCAAAGTTCTTTTGAATTGCCTGAAAACTGGAGAAGTAGTTTGATCCCCAACAGTTGCTACAGATTGACTGCTCATTGTCCCGGCCGCATCACCACACATTGATTTCGTCATGCCCTCTATACAAAGGTGTACTCACAAAAATCAGTGGTTTAATTTGTGTTTCACTTCAGGCTAATTGAAATGTTTCATTCACAATTTTCCATTTCCTGAGGAACATTTCTGCCCATCATCTTCATGATAAAAAGTTCACAATTTCACAATTACAGAGAAAGAGAAAAAGAGAAAATGGACAAAGTGAATGTAAGATGTCTTCATTTACATGTAGCCTCACAGAGAGAGTATAGAAAGTTGATACAGAAACACAGACACATATAATACCTTATTTTCCACCAGCCATCTAAGCTCTTTTGAAGGATGTTGACCACAACACCTGTTTGGAAGGAGATCTCATCATCCGCCTGGGCCTTGTAGGCATTGTTGGTGATGTATGTTTCATCTGAGATCAAAAAAAAAAGAAGGTAAAATTGAGTAGCTCGAGCAAAACCTATGCATTGAATTCGCTTCAGATTAATTTGTCTTCACAAAAACCCTCACAGTGGCTTTTAGACAGTATGAATAGAATGACACAGCAAACATCACAGGAAATTGAGCGTCTTGCTCTGAAGTCATAATTTGAAGGGCAAAAAAAAATAAACAGAAACTAAATGCTCAATAAACTTACAAAGCAAGTGCATTGGGCATGGGCAAACAAATGCCTGCTTCACACAGAATTTCAAAGTAAATTGAGGTCTGTAAAGGAAGCTGCTGATAATATCTTAATTCATCCATTTCATCAAATATATCCATATCTCACTACCCACCACCATCACCATTACCTCCACCATCACCGTCATCACCACTGTCATCTCCACCAGTACCCCCACCATCACCACCCCAATTAACTCCACCATCACCTCCACTATCACTTCCACCACCACCTCCACCATCAACTCCACCATCACTTCAATCAGCACTACCACCATTACCTCCACAATCATCTCCACCATTACCACCATCGTCAACTCCACCATTGTCTCCATGACTGCCTCCACCATCATCATCACCACTTCCACTACCATCAACTCCCCCACTGTCTCTACCACCACCTCCATCAGCACTATTGCCATTATCTCCACCATCACTTCTACCATTACCATCATTATTACCACCATCATCACCTCTATATCAACTCCACCATCAAATCCACCACCATTACCTCTACCATCACCTGCATCACTTCCTACACCACCACTACCACTGCAACCACCACCGATGGTAGGGGAAGACTCACTGTTTCCCGGCAGCAGGGTCTCCTCTTCCTCCTCCTCCTGCCCGTCTGGCTTCTGAAGGAATGTTCCTGGTGCCCAACCATGCTGATCATTTATCGTCACAAACCACCAACCTAGAAAAGAAGCAGAGTGTGGTATATGTTCTGGTTAATATCTGAATGAAAACAAAATGGTACTGCCTAAAAGTAAAAGTACTTTGTACTGTGTATGCAACTATAATGTCAACTGTCATAAAAATTTCCATAGCAATGGTAACTAGAATTATCACTGAAGGTGATCAATACCCCCGCCCCTAGTGTTGCTTTATAGTATGTGATGTCGTGAGGGCAATGGCGTTAATACCAAGTTTGTGCAATTGTCAATTTGGAAACAGAATAATTTTAGTTTACTGTACAATTATAGAGTTGACACTGAGTTCCACAAGGTTTGGGTAAAAAGTGTGGTTAGCATGGCAATGCCTTGTCTGATACAAACACAAGGGACATTTGGCATAACTACACTTAAAGACCATCATACACACCGACTTTGACCTTCATAGCTTGAATGGTTTATTTTGATACAAAAATGAGTGGATACCATGGCAACACATTTTCCTTAAACTAACACATTGGTGTCTTGCAAAACTACACTTCTAGATCATGATACATACTAAATTCGACTTTAATTGCTTGAATGATGGAAAAGTTATTCGATCTGCAAGGTTTTGGTAAAATTGTGGTTACCATGGCAACGATTTATGTGGCAAACACACAAATTATGTGTTCCACATCTATACCTCAAGGCCATAATGCCTACCAAATTTGGTTTCAATTGCTGGAAAATTGTGGAAGAAGTTCACTCCACAGGATCAAAAAAAAAAATGCGGTTACCATCGCAATGGCAATGCATGGTCCGATACAAATAGAAAGGACATTTTGCAAAACTACACTTAAAGAGCATCATACACACCAAATTTCACCTTCATAGCTTGAATGGTTTATTTTAATACAAAAATGAGTGGTCACCATGGCAACACATTTTCCTTAAACTAACACATTGGTGTCTTGCAAAACTACACTTCTAGATCATGATACATACTAAATTTGACTATAATTGCTTGAATGATGGAAAAGTTAATGATCTGCAAGGTTTGAGTAAAATTGTGGTTACCATGGCAACGGTTTATGTGACAAACACAAAAATTATGTGTTCCACATCTATACCTCAGGGCCATAATGCCTACCAAATTTGGTTTCAATTGCTGGAAAACTGTGGAAGAAGTTCACTCCACAGGATTTTTAAAAAAAATGCGGTTACCACGGCAATGCATTGTCCGATACAAATAGAAAGGACATTTTGCAAAACTACACTTAAAGAGCATCATACACACCAAATTTCACCTTCATAGATTAAATGGTTCAATTTGATAAAAAAATGAGTGGTTACTTTGGCAACACATTTTTCTTATATCAACATATAGGTGTCTCGCATAACTACAAGTATACCTCCCGATCATCATACATACTAAATTTGACCTTAATTGCTTGAATGATGTGGAAGTTATTCAATCCACAAGGTTTTGGTAAAATTATGGTTACCATGGCAATGCTTCGTCCGACAAACACAAAAATTATGTGTTCCACATCTATGCCTCAAGGCCATAATGCCTACCAAATTTGATTTCAATTGCTTCAAAACTGTGGAAGTTGTTCACTCCACAAGATTTCGAAGAAAACATGCGGCTACCATGGCAATGCTTTGTCAAATACAAACACAAAGAGTGCCTTGCATAACTACACCTATAGATCATCATAGATAACAATTTTGAAATTGATTGCTTAAATACTATGGAAGCTATTCAATCCACAAGGTTTTGGTAAAAGTATGGTTACCATGACAACGCATTGTCCGACAAACACAACAAACATGTCTTGCACATCTATACCTCAATATCATAATTTACCCAAGTTTCATTTAAATTGCTTCAAAACTGTAGGAGTTCGCGATGCAAGATTTTGCAACAGACCGACCGACCGACCGACCGCCCGCCCGCCCGACCAACATCACGGTGATTTCTATATACCCCCTTCACACTACATGTGGCGGTGGTATAACAAGTTAGAAGTAGCAGTTAGTGGGAGAAGTTGTAGTAATAGAAGTAATACAGTTAAACCTGTCTTAGTGATCACCTGTCTATAGCAGCCACCTGCCTTATACAATCACTAAAAACAATTCCCTCCAAGAGAAAATGCATGTTTAAGAACTTGTCTAAAGTGGTCACCTGTTTATAACAGCTACTTGTTTCTTCTCCCTTGGGTGGCCACTACAGACAGGTTTGACTGAAATAGCAGCAGCAGTACAAGCAGCACCAGCCGTACGAATATTGCAATTAGTTGTGGCAGGGGTGATAGTAGGATAGTCACAGTTACTGCTGTTGTTATAAAAGCACTAGAAGCAGTAATCATTTTTCTCACAGTAGCAGTAAAAGCAGTTTAAAAGGGGGTTTGACACAGTGTTTCTTTACAGCAGAAGTCACAAGCATCATGGAAGAAATTGACAGTGATGAAGACAGGTTCATTATAAGTTATCATTCCTATGGGTAGGTCTTAAGGCATCATTTTTACACCACACTATCTTACACAATCTTGAGAGGACAGGGATTAATACATTTTTTGGGGTATGTGTTCCATTTTTGAAATGTTGGGAGACAAGCAGAAATGAGAGACTGACAAACAAACAGACAGACAGACAGACAGACAGACAGACAGACAGACAGAGGTAGGTAATTACAGTGTAGTTAGTTAGTCAGTTCATGAAGAGAAGAATTAGAAACTTGTACAGATTACACAGACGCAAATACAATTATGAATCATTGAGGCAGAGGTTGACACATACAAAAGAAAACAACCAGTACTTCCTAAAATTCAAGCGAGGTGCAGTTACCCATCATGCACCTATTTGGGCTACGTTATCCTCCGGGCGCTTTGTGCACTGGTTGGCATACGATTCCCCCTTCTCTCTGTCTACCACAAAAGACCATACAAAAGAAGGGTGGTGTCTCGCTATGATGCCAAGCAAACAAAGGAGCTCTATCCATGAGGAAGAAGGAAGCAAATAGCTCACCGCTGCACTGTTTGCCTAGCAGTAATGAGCAATCAATTGTAAATGTACATGCCATGACTTCAATACCCAACATTAATGTCAAGCTTAAAAGGGCCGGCATGCACTTTAAATATGGCAATGGGATATGTTGTGATTACATTAAGTATGCATGAATATATGAATAGCCTTGGTACTGAAGAGGGAAATTACAGTTTTGAATGACATAGGGTAGATCACATCAAACTATTCCTGTTTTCATTAAATAGGGGGACTTTCCCAACAAACATGTTTTGTTAACTAACAACTTGATTGTCAACTTTTGTGTGTAAATGTTACATGTGGTGAATGTACACACACTGTAACATACATTATTCTGAGAGTGCAGTTTTAGGAGTCCAGTGTAAAGTTTACATTAAATCTTGTGATGATAAATCGGACAAAACGAAGCATATTCAGCTAATTTCCCACACTTATACCAAAATAAATTGTGATTACGTGAGAGCCCAAGACAATGCTCTTACACATGATGCGACTTATGGCCTTTGACCCTTGAGAAATAAAAAAGGAGTAACCAATATTTCCAAAGGCTAAAGTCTACAAGAAACTGGGATGGTACTCCTCACCATTGTCATTCTTCTCAAAGACTTCCACCAGGTCACCGGCCGTCAGGTCCACCTCATTCTTCTGCTGCTTCTTGTAGTTTGCTACCACCACATACTGCTCTGCCTGGATCGGCTCTGAGATGCTGTCAATCTCTGCCACAAGACAAACAAACAAACAAAACAAATATCAAACTGCAATGCAAGTGGCCAAATTCTCAATTCACCACCATGATATAGGCAGCTGAGGACCAGAAAGATGCAGAGCACCAAAATATGTTCGTACATGTAGATTTTTGGTCTAGATGCAAAGTGCTCACCTAAATTCCAAAATGATTTAAAGCAAGGTTGCAACACGAGGGTTCAAAGTAATGACAAAACCAACCAATTCATTAAAAGATATACATGTCATGATAAAAGTATACAATGCAAAATGAACCGAAGAATGATACTCGATTGGATTCTTTACAATATCATCAAATGAGACACAAATCCATGCATGTAAACATTTCTAGGTCACTGTCATGTGCAATATTGTATCACAGTGACTACATTTTATTCTACTTTTTAAACATACTTATAAAGTTACTTCAACTAGTCATTCTACTTTCATGCTATATGTATACAATATATCATGATTGGCAAAAAGAACACAAAAATAATTCCTTAGACAACAAAGATAGAGGAAAAGAAAAAAATATTAAAAGGAAATGCTTAGTATGTAAATGCAATACAAAATATAATATTTATATTAATAAAACAAAAACATACCTTTTCCTCTCCTTGACTCTCCACTGATGGTAAAACGGGAGAATAAAGTAAACAAAATTATTGGACAATGTTCAGTATGAAGAGTTTTCTTCTCCTTCTTATAATACAATGTGCCTAGCTGATAATGCTTGCTGACTATTACTAGCCACCTGGGGTGAACCATGGGGGGTCAGCATCATTCGCCCATTTTCTGGTGTTCAATAGGCATGTGGGTGGACCATTATATCAGGTTGGGCTAAATGGGAATCGAACCCGAGTCAGTTAACTCTTTATGTGCCATGGTGTAAACCCCCTGTGTTACACATTATTCCTAAATAGCAACGTAAGTCATGCTTTGGGAAGACGTTCTGTGTTTTTTTGTTGTTGTTTTTTTCAAATCTATGGAACTTTCATAGATTTTTGTTACCTGGGCACATAATGAGCAAAGATGTAGAAAAAAGGCCAAGCATTGCTTTGATGTAAATTCTTTTGACAAATCTGTGATTGGTTTTCTTTCAAATGACCAGTAGCTACATCATTGTAAAGGCATGACTTTTGCACACAAAGCAGTGACAGACACTTTGAATTTACTTGCAAATCCAGTTGGACACACTGCTTGATGGTCATTCACCACATAAAATGCAAGCTACACGTGACAGGAATGGAATCGCGAGAAACGCTTTTATTTTACTGTGGTATTATATTTGGCGATTTATCGATCGGTTTGGGCAGGTTTGTGCATTTGAGCAGAATATGCGAAGTTGGCACGCCATCCACTGAGTCGGACATGCCAACGTGGCACATAATAGTCCATGGGCCAAGACCCGAAAAATGGGTTGTTGGTACCATCTGAGGTGGCACAACCTTTTTGGTGTCAGTTTGTTTGTCGGGCATAGATATGCTTATCAAGCTATGATAGCATTTCCAAATGAGTAGCTTAGTCATAATAAATGATTTTTTAACCAATTTGGTCTCGTTTTTATATCTTTATACTTCTGAATCGAAACTAACCGCTATAGAAAGAAGAGCACTGTCTTCCGTATGTCCACAGGTGTCCTGTTGTAAACGCTGTGCGCTTAGTCTTTATTCAAGGCAGCGAAGGTAATATCCAAAGGGTTATGATGTCCACAGCTGTCACCCGGTGCGCTTAGTCTTTATCTAGACCAATGTACCGTTATCATATCTAAAGTTCCTCATAAAAGGGATTATCTATACTGTTTTCATACTACCCTATCAACAAATACATCAGTTTTAAACAAAAATCACTCTGTTCATTTACAATATTATTCATTATAATGTATCGTAGTGTACCGGTACATTGTTTTTGCATTATCTTATATTGTTGGATGGATATAAAGCGACATTGATGTGGTATTAGCGTTTTCACCGTAGCGTTTTAGCCGGAAAATGATAAATAATTGAAAAATACGGTAAAATTCACGAGGAATTGCTTTTTTGCTATTGTTGTTTTTAGATAAAAGGATATACACTGTATCATACGCTTTGGATATTGCCTTCGCCGTCTAGAATAAAGACTAAGCGCTGTGGACGTCATAACCTTTGGATATTCCCTTCGCTGCCTTGAATAAAGACTAAGCGCACCGCGTTTACAACAGAACACCTGTGAACATACCATAGAGCTGCATTTTGCAGCTCTATGGAACATACAGAAGACAGTGCTCTTCTTTGTATAGCGATTAGTTTCGATTCAGAAGTATAGGGATATAACAACGAGACCAAATTGGTTAAAAATTCATTTATTATGACTAAGCTACTCATTTGGAAATGCTATCATAGCTTGACAAGCATATCTATGCCCGACAAACAAAATGACACCAAAAAGGTTTTGCCACCTCAGATGGTACCAATATCTGGCCTGGCCCATGGACTATAAAGAGTTAATTGTGAGGCAGACATGCTACCGACTGAGCCACATCGCCACCTTAGTATGAAGAGTGAAGAGGCAGGTTGCTCTCAAGGAATGGCTATCTTTACATATATTTTCCATTTATTGTCCATGGATATCTTTGATAAGATTATGCTATAGTCCTTGGTGAACATAATTTCTCTTCATTATCTCACCCTTTTCATACTTTACAAGTATACCTGCTTTGAATGATGGAACCATGGTATGTACTGAGGCCACAAGGAGGTTGTGTGCACAAATGTGACCACGCATCTCAAAACAAACAAAAAGTCGCACTCCCTAATTGTGAGTGAGGACTTGAAAACGATGAAATGGGTCAACCTAGTCAATCTTCAGTTTTTTTAAAGAGCAATTCTTCTTCATAATTCTAAAGTTTG
Source organism: Diadema antillarum (assembly GCF_040938485.1). Taxonomy (NCBI): domain Eukaryota; kingdom Metazoa; phylum Echinodermata; class Echinoidea; order Diadematoida; family Diadematidae; genus Diadema; species Diadema antillarum. Next base: position 382,871 of record NW_027272044.1, read on the forward strand.
GGATCACAAAACACAGATGGGTTAATTGTGCATTTGCAGTTTTTCAAGAATACCTTTTTTAAAAATAGAATACTGTGATTAGGTATATCTTAGATGTCCCTTTTCACTTCTTAAAACCCCTTTACACACTCCTCCCTTTCAAATGTAAGAAATTTTGAAAGGATGACACTACTGCATTTAAAGGTGGTATCAGCCATTAATAGAATGTGCTCAATGAGTGTAGCACATTTTACTACAATATGATAATCCCTTCATTGTGGGTGCTACACAGTTTAACATGCTATTAAAGCATGGTAAGCACTTGAATAGACCCTAAACTGCAAAGCGTGATAAACATTTCTCAAATTCTTTTCTTTCCAAATTTCTGGTTGACATAAGATGAGACATTTTTCGTCTTCAAGTAAAAGCCATGTTATGACTGTAAACTATGTGTTCAAGACAAATCTACCACATAAGTCATGGTTGATTGGGTGGTGGTGGTGGTGGGGGGTAAGAAGTTAAGAAGAGAGAGAGAGTGCAATGTGAAAGGAGAGAATGATGGGAAAAACTCACTCTGCAGACGGTGGACTCACATCCTCGGGAGATGGAGTGAAGAACTGAATGACAGTGCTACAGTCAGAAATCTTGCTTGGAAGTTTGACCAAGGCCTGAGAAGTAATGATATAACAGAGAATCTTGGCACTTTGTCATTGAATTCTTTGACCAAAGAAGACGAAGAAAAAAAAAAGACACCATCATCACTTATGTATTGTAAACCCTACCACACCCATCCCCACAAGCAAAACAAAACAAAACCAAACAAAATAAAAGCAATGAAGACATTGGTGACATGCAGATTCACATTGTATTACAAACTCTAAAAGATACTGTTTACCACTGGGAGCAGTGATTTAAAAAATGCTTGAGTTACTAAGTCCCGGTCACACAGCACTCCACGTCTAAATCACGTACAAAAAGTTATGAAAATCTGGTGGACGTGGTCGTAAGTGGTAATTTTTTGGTCAATTTTGGTTTGGCCATGCTTTGTACGGGGTATGGCCGTGGTGGCTGTTCCACTGCTGAAGCACTGCCTAAGCAAGGCTAACCATGTCTAGCCACGTGTATGTATGCGGAAAAATCCATGTGTCAGTGGTAAGCCGCTAAACAAACGCTATTTCCCATGATACCAACGCATAACATGCGTCAGATGACCATGCTCTGCCCGTGACAGACCGCTATAAAACTTTCGCGTCTTACCGCATCTCCCCAAGTTTTAATCACTGCCGGAACATGGATTATCACATGTGTTTCACGTGTGTTGCACGTGGTTGTCCGCGGAATAAAATTTTGAGCAGTTCAAAACTTTTTACCGCGTCCGATGACATTCCGATTTTTCCCCACGTCCTGCCACGTCTATAATTTGACCGTAGCTCGTCTTAAACTCGACATCAACGCGAACAACATCGTCTGCTTCACGGGAGACCACTTTTTGACGTGTTTTGGCCGTGATTAAGCTGTAAAGCGCTATGTGACCGGGCTTTTACATATGATGCATAGGTCAGTTGTATTACAAAACATCCTACCATATCCAAAGTTTTACAATAAAGCCTAAAATACAAGTCCTAGAGATCACTATTTTTCTCAAGAAACCACTGTAGAATGTTTATTCTACCAATTTCTAGAAACAATTTCATTATAACTATTGTGCACATTTTGAATATAATTTACTTAACATCATTTTACAATGGTAATTTCTATCCCTAACTCACATTTTAAAACTAATATTTTGAAGCACTGAAACTGAGTTTTTGCTTCATCTGCATATGGTATATAAATGTCTTTAAAGAGATTCTGAACATACCAATAAGTCTGAAGGACAAAACACATTTTTTGTTGTGGCACAAGGAACATAAAGAGTACACAGAAGACATCACCTTTGCAAATGGAGTTCTAAACATTGAGACATACATGCATTGTTTGCATAGTTTAGAGAAAGTGGGTGACATTGTGACATAACAGACTGATCTACAACGTATCAATCTCACAAACAGTGAAAAAAAAACAACCCTAAACACAACATTGTGCAGACAAAACAGGGCAGCAGGAAAATTCCTATTCTCAAGGTTGTTGGGATGAATTCTCTATGAAGAACTGCAATGTACTTGAAATAAAATTTTTTTAAACCATACTTCATAATGAAAGTAAAGATTAAGGGTAGTTTGACTAAAATTTTTCTCCCAAATTGCAGGCATGGGATTGTTTGACTCAGCAAATATTCATTGTCTGCCATGAGAAAGAGTCTTTCATTTCAATACGTAATCATAATCATAATCATCATCATAATAATAATAAAAAATAAGAATATTGTTACATTCATCATTACTAAGTACTATCATCATTACCATCATCATTACTATTTATCACAGAAGATAAATGGATTTTTTGTTCAATTGTCAAAGCATATATATTGCCTTAAAAAAAGAAGAAAAAGGAAATGATAAGTCAATGGTACCATCTCAACCATTCAAATTGACACAAGTACAATCAGCCTGCATATCTTTCCATTTTTTTCAATATATTCCCTAGTTGCAACATAAAACAACCCCCACCCCCCCCCAAAAAAAAAAAAAAATCCCCCAAAATGCATTACTGTGTAATCATGAATCAATTCAGTAAACAAAGGCACATACACAAAGCCAATGATCTGCAATGGGAATTCCCCTATCTGTGCAAGTCAAGGAAGAGAAAGTACATAAAATCCAAAATATGACATGTTTGCATGTTTGCATTACATTCATGTTCTAAATTCATTCTAGATATATAATGCCCAAGGATGGATTTCATATTGCACCCATTTTGCATTCATCAGTGTGTCCCTTCATAGTTTATCCTTTGCGTCAAGTTATTGCCCCTCTCTCACCAGGAAGTCTACTTTACACATGTCATCTAGCGAGCTATGAGATTCCGAACTTTGGGCAGAGTTCATTTAGATACACAAGGCGAGCAATTACATAACAAGTCCTTCTCTGTTACCTTGATAGAGGAAAGAATACACTGTGGTTTACTAGCAGTTTTTGCTCAACTTCTGACACCGGTACACAGTGATGTAGACTTTTTGACTGTCTGTGTAGTTTTCCTGTTTTTATATCCAGTAATCATTTTATGACCCATTTTATTCTATTTGCATCATTCTATTGGGAAGAAATAGAAATAAAATGCTACACAAGGATCCTTGCCTACAAAAGTTCAGAATTACAAAAGAACACATGTTAAACACCTTAGCACAATAGTGTGTCTGTATCTTGCATATTAGAATGATGATGATGTCACAGTCAAATCTGCCATGAAAGAACCATATATATGCCAACATCAGTCCACCACCTTCAGATCAATAAATTTATTTTGTCTCTTGTCACAGACAAGATTGTCCAAGTAGTTTACTTCTCATGCAAAATGTTTTAGTTGCTGAGTTGTATCAAGACAAGTCCTGGATCTTCCTTCATGCATAAACATTATACTAACATAATAAACAGTCCTTCCTCTGCTATAAAACAACAACAACCAGAATTACCTTGTTTATTTGGTTAGGGCAGAAAAGAAGGAAATCATCTGGTCACTGTGTTGTAATTCTTTCTTAAAGCAATTGCCTAGTGGATCAGGTAATTTTTTTGAATTCAAATCACTAACTCTTTAGGAAAGAAACAATTACACAAACAAACATTAAAATAAGAGGCTCATTTGAGGTTCTTTACTTCAGTATTCATACAATTCTGTTCTCTTGCGTACTGCATTGTTGACAGACTGCACTACTTCCATAAAACATGGCAATGACAATGATGATGTCAGAAGATGGCTGGCTTCAACATATCAAATATCAGATAAAAGTTTATATCTCTTGTTTGTTTTTTGGGGGTTTTTTTTTGTTTCTTGCAATCATTTGCAATGTCAAATATACTTCCAAAATAATCTGTATCAGCCTATCTGAATCAATATGTCCTTTTTTTTTTCCAGTTGGTCACTTTAAACCAAGTACCCCAAAAGCTTTCTTGCCTCCTGACATGGTATAAGTATCAAATTCAGTCTTTTTCACACCAGATTTAGGGCTCCAGATAGACTTGGCCAAGTACCCACAGGGCTACCATATGTAATGGGCATTTTCAGTGCTTTTCTTGAGAGCTACACTACTGTGAAGTTGTCTGAACTTACCTGACAATATTCGTCCAAAGGTTTTAATCTTTTCAATGCTACTTCACGAACATGGCTTCTCCCAAACAGAATTTTTCCTGAGGATGACCAGCATGACAAATACAAAAAAGGGAAAAGAAAGGAATTGTATTGTCAAACATATAATACACACAAAATAACCAACAACATCTGTGAACTATACATTACTACACATTTAGTGGTGATGAAAATTCATATCTAATGCAGGGCTCGACACTAACGGTGGCCCCGTGGCCCCGTGGCCCGGTGGCCCGCGGCCACCAAAAATGAAAGTCGGGCCACCAAATTTTAAAAAAGGGCAAATTTGGTGGCCCGCCTCGGGCCACCAAAATTTTTTGAAAAGTATGTCAATAAATTTGTAACTTTTTGCGCCGGAAATTAGCTGTTAAATTTGTTTAAAGGATGGATGAAAAAGACTGAATGAGTGCCCGAGAGTGAGTGTTGCAAGTTTGTTGAAGTTTATTTATGAGTAGATATGTCCAACTTCTAATTCTTACTATCATAAAACTTGAATATTTGACTCATTAAAAAAAAAGGACTTTTAATGTTTTTTATGGTTTCTTTTTTCAGGACACCAAATTTTTCTCTCGGGCCACCAAAAATTTGAAATTGAGGATTTTGGTGGCCCCATCGGGCCACCAAACAAAAAAGTTAGTGTCGAGCCATGTCTAATGTATTAAGTACTTTCCTCTTGATTAACGCAATTATTGTTGATGATATCATTGCTTATATGATCATGTAATGATCACATTTCAATATTTAAATAAATCAACTCATGAGTACATGATGCTGTGATAAAAATTCAAATTATATCACCACCAAAAAAAGAAAAGAAAAAAAAGCCTGACCTGATACGATCATGGTGCACTGATTTTTCTCTTTATATTTGTTATGCAAGCTTAGACTTGCAAAATGCTTCAAACTTGAGTCCAACATACATGTATACTACGTGGAAATCAAGAAACTCTTCTTTGATGTACAACTTAGCTGTTAGATATATACACATATTCTATTACAATTGTATATATATCTGTTCAAGTGTTTGCAAATTGGTTCCTTTTTGTTATGTTCACGTCCCAAGCATTGACGAAGACCTGTAAAAGGGTCGAAAGCTTCACAGCAATATGAGCCAATAAGCGAACAACTGCAATGTCCGCTAGCAGCCCTTTTCCATCATCACGACTATACTTACAATGCAACACACATCACGTATACATATGTGGCCAAACCACCTTCACATTATATATTCATATTTTGATATAAAAACTGACCATTTGTTCAGTTGGCATGACTAAGACAGAATCAGAAGAGATTACACATACAATTATGATTTGAAGGTAGCGCTAATTAGTTTTGGCACATGAGCTGCAAAAAAAGGGGGGGAAAAAAATCAGTTTACCATTACAAGGAACCATAATATCCAGTACTAGTATTTACAAATTTGGCCCCATTACCAGCCAACTGCACCAGAAAAGGTCATAAACAGCATGTGAGTAGCCTGGAAACAGCAACAATGTCTGGAACTAGTCTGTTAGTCAAAGACCTTTAGGAACCTTTGCAAACATCATACTATTTATTTTTCCTTGCCCTACAAGACAAAGATTGAAGAGATGATTGGTGTGTCATGAATGTTCACTCAACCTTACAGAAGGATTGATTTATCACTTCATGACAAAAATCAAATCACATGCTACAAGAAGAATAAGAAAGTCTCATATGCTGCAACTAAAAATATTACTAAGCCACACTGTGGTCAGTGCCACGTGGAGTATGACAGTGAGAGCAGCCAGGCAGCGTGACCATGATGATTTCAAATCGAAGCTTCTTGCCGTCTCACGCTCAGCAGAACTGCATATTACTTGTCGAAATTCGAAGGAACTTCTCCTCTGAACTGTGCAATTGCTCAGAATACTAAATTACAAATTAGAACATTTGGCGATAAAGAGTCATTTGTTTTGTGCTCATAGAAGACAAAATATGATGATTTTTTTGTCGAACACAAAACATTCACCATAACCATACCAAAAGCACTTGGCCCATTTAAATATGAAGAACTTGTAAGTGCCAACACCAGCACAAATTTCCCACATTGGCACATGCATAGCTGGTGTGTAGTGATTACCGTCGATTACCGTCGTGTTAGAATTACTGATCACAGGGGAATTAACACAAAGCCATAAAAAGTCTAAATTAGCTCACAAGTCTTTTTTTATAACTTTTTCTTTATTTTTCAGACCAGCAAAAAGACAAAAAAAAAGAAAAAATGAAAAACCGAGTGTCTGACAGGGTCACATTGGGCTAGCAGAAAAAATGAGTTAGTGTCAATCCATGTGTGTACCAGGAAAATACTGAATTGGTTTAGGACAAGTTTATAGGTAGATTTCACCCGATTCTAGATATGTATGGTCCACGGAGAATGAAGCAAGTTAAGCAAAGTAATGACATCCCCTGGTTAAACAAAGAGGTTAAAAGGATATGATGAAGCACAGAGATTCTTTGAAAAAGAAAGCTAAATGCTTACAATATTCCCAGTGGTTCTGACAGTTATTGCAAATAAAGAAATCAAGTTAACAGTAACCTTCATCAGCTAAAAATTGAGTACAGTGTGTGTATATTCAAAGCAGCATTGAAAGCAATTCACAATCCATGCGCCATCAAAGTCCATACCGTGAAAGGCCTGTATTTCCCAATTCTGGGTCAACCAGAGAGGTTATGTACTAAAGGCAGTAAGGCATACTGCTACTAATACATCAACACCCGCTGTTTCCTAGGTGGCACACGTAGTAAGTGAGTTAAGAATGAAAGCTGACCGATTAAAGAAATATTTAACAAACCCACATGTGATAACTCAAGAACCACAATTCTGGATTTGTCTAGCCAAGCTTGGATGTAGCTATCCATGGCATGCTTGGGTGTTGTAGACTCATTTCCACAAAAGAAATGCACTACCGTATTCAATGTGTATTTATCTGTGGCATTTGAACCAAAACGAGGGCGCATGGATTACGAAATGCAAGAATTCTGGTGACAGTGAAAAGATGTGGAAAACCTTACGGTCTGTGATTCCAAACAAACGTCGTGATCCAAATGTATATTCTGTTCAAGTTAAAAATAATGTAATTAAAGATGAAAGGGAGTTTGCTGATTTATTCAATCAATGTTTTACCACAACAAATTTGGTAAATCAAAGAGTCAACATAAATTTTGAGGATAAATCTGAAAGATATCTTGGCAAGCCTGAAAAATCAAAATTCAAATGTAATCAGGTTGCAGAAAGTGAGCCAATGATTTTTTTTTTCATTATGTCTCAATAAACAAGTCTACTGGTTCAGATAATATACCACCAAAGGCCATCAAACTTGTAGCCAGACTCATTGTGTAATGTCAAACGTATGTCATGAATTTATTATTAAAACATGGAATTGTTCCAACTGAATGGAAGACTACAAAAGTCACCCCTATAGTAATACCCAAGTGTAACAGTGTATTTGAATTGTGCAGTTATCATCTGACATGTATCTCAGTACAAACCAATTACAAACTATTAAGAAATAAATTCTCTTTTATATATTCTGTTGGAATATTCCATAACCTACCACATTACATTTGATCAAATGAAAAATTTGTACTTTTTAACAGAACATGTAATTTGTTTTAGATTGTGTTTTGAAGTAGATATCTTTTGGTTGTTATACCCATTGAATAATTATGATTGATTATTTGAATACACATATATTATAATTTCACGATTTTCTAGGATGCTTTGCACGCTTCGGTATAGGATATGCAGTCGTGCATACATGTAATATGTTTAGTATTTTGTATTGAATTGTGTTGTTTTGTTGTTTATAGTCTTTTATGTAATTTCCATTTGCTATGGTACCTCTGCACCATTTTTTTTTTAATGTGTACAAACCCCTTTGAAAATCAGTCTTTTACTGAAAACGCTATTCATCCTGGAAATAAAAATAGATTAAAAAAGAAGATAATACCACTGAGTGTAATGACAAAATTTGTGCACATTTTGGGAGGACTTTCAGTTAATTATCCACAGCATGGCCTGTAGCCTCTACAGTATTTCTGAAAAAAAAAAATATGATCAGTACCTATGAAATATTGATTATTTCCTACTACTAAAATGATTCATCACTTTCTTTAATGTATCAACATCAAATTGAGGATATCCTGGTGCGTATCTGTTCGTGGAATCTTTTGCAGCTAAACCACATCAGCAAAAAGACAAGTCATGACACACAGGGACACAGTGACAAGAGCAAATGGTTTTTGACACGGCGGTTAGTACTTAAATTTCCAATCCAGGGACATTTTTGAGTGAGAGTCAAGGCCTGCAACTTACTTTGAATGCAAAGCTTGCAACAGTGGCTAATTCAACTTGGCAAATTCTTAGAAGGAATTTAACCAGCTTGAGAGCTGTCTGAAAGATTTTTCTTCCTTTACTACTCTTTCCCTTATCTTTCTTCTTTTCCTCTTCCTCTTACATTTTCCCTTCTCTTTCTTATTTTTCTTCTCCTGCTCCTTCTTCTTCTCCTATTGCATTTCCTTTCCCCTCAATTTCTCTTTTTTCTCTTTCTTTCTCTTCTTCTTCTTCTTCTCATCTAATTGCAATCTCTTTTCCTCCTTCTTCACCTCCTTCATCTTCTTTTCCCCTCAAGTAAAGTACAGTTACAGTTGCAGGTACATATTAAAAATCATAATGACAAAACTGTACATTGAAAATGCAGCAAGTATGTGATACAATTCAAATCTGAATTACTATAGGGGTTGCCATTGCCAGAACATAATTGATTTTTTTTTCCGAGATGCAAGGTTTAAAGAAGGAATGATGATTGCTTTTTAAAAGAAAGTATGCAAAGAAAGCATCAGTACTTTGTATTGCTCACTGAATACAACAAGCAGCTCAGGAGTTTGGGGTTCCACATACATTGTACACATAAAATGGAAATTGTACACTAAAATAGAAATTGCACATTTTTGTTCAGCGCTGGATGTGACTAGAGGCACCAAAGGAGCTTGCCAGCTGTTTTCTTCCTGGTTATGATGACAGTTGTCAGGGCACAGAGTAGGACCATGAAATAATAACTGAACATTCAATTTCCTCTAAGTAAACTGCAGTAATACAATATTTCTCGCTTTCCTTTCTTTTCTTTTTTTATTGCATGCTTCAATCCAGAAGCTTTTGAATTTGCATGCTAACACAATCATGTTTTGTGTATTTTGGCGACCTCAAACTTGCTTTTAGTTGCCCCCAGCACCACATCTCCTAAGTCAAAGCCCTTAAAGGGACTTACAATACTGGTTGAGGTGGGGATTCATGTTTTGAACATTCCTAAGTGAGATAATGAGAAACATCCTATGAAATATGAAAAAGCATGTAATTTTAAGAAGGATTCAATGTTTATTTGATGAAAATTGGTTTTCAAATGGCTGAGATATCCAAAAAAAAAAATATAATAATAAAAGGCGACAGGCCATGCTTTTTATAAGGATTTCTTTGCTTCACCTTGTTTTTGGATATCTCAGCCATTTCAAAACCGATTTTCATCAAATAAACTTTTGATACCCCTTAGAATTGCATGCTCTTTGACATCTCATAGAGTGGTTTCTGAATATCTAGCAAAACGTTCAAAGCTAAGTCCTCACCTCGACCAGAACTTTACATACCCTTTAACATTCTACTTCAGACTACAAGTTTAAGTCATGAGATGTTTGAATCATGTTCCTCACTACCTGAAGAAGAGATTCAATTCATGTTCACTATATATAAAAAAACACTAACTGTAAAATAAGAATGGACTTACTCACGCCTGGTTTGATAGGCAGTTTCATGGCAACTAATGTCCATAGCCACATGCTTAACCTGAGAGATAATCTAGAAGCTGTATGATTGACAGACTGTGTATTCTAAGGCACCAAATATAACACAAGACTTTTCCTCTTTTCATTCTCCTTGAGTCACTAGGTACATTCAATGAGTAAGCATCCATTACGTTGGATACATTCATATGATTGGCACATCATTACCTCAGACCCCCCACAAAAAATAAATAAATACAAAAAATAAATATAATGAAACTATTTTAAAAATGCATGCTTGAAAAAGTGCCTCATAATGAAAAAGAAACCCCCAAATTGCTCGTTTCACCCTTCTCCAATTTTCAATGAGGCACAACATACACTGTAAGATTTTTTTTTTTTAAAATCTCTTGATCAAAGATTATTTCACTGGATATTTTTGCGTACCTGCTATGTGTGGAAATAATCAATCCTTGTAATGCATCACTTTTTTTTTTACAGTACAATGGTTTAGTTGCATGAATCAGTGCACATGCACTAATAACTGTCTATGGTAGACAAATGACCTTTCATGATGAATGGTAATTGCGACTTGGGAGTTTGCCTTCATTCCCCTTTTTCATGAGATGCCAAGCGAAAATTCATCAAGAATTATGGCAATTCATTTTCCTCTGGCAAACATCTTAATGAACGGAGAAAAACAGAAATATAATTCTACACTAGGTTTGAAACAAACTTGCTCTAAATCTTTTGTTCTATTTCCTTGTTTTGTTTGTCTTTTTCAGTTGTTATTTTGTTTTTTCATTTTACACATGATGTAATTAGCTTGACTTTGACAGTAAGATTTATTGTAAAAGTGGCAACTTTTGTGAAACTATTTTCATTTTCATGAAACTAGCACAAAATAGGAGCATGCTGATTTTTGCCACACACAAAAAAAAATACAAAAAAAAAAGAAATACCTAGCCAAACATAATATTAGTGTGTAGAATATTTTGATTCTGTGGAAATAAAAACATTCAAAATGTTTATTTACCAGGCAAAGTATGAGAAACTACTAGCATGAAAATTTTCACTTTAGAGTATCAGATCAACCCATTGAGTCCTGGGGGAATATTGCTGCTGAAATCATTACCTCATCATCAGCAGAACACTTCTGGATTTCTCTGCATGTCTAAAGGGGATGGTATAGTTTTGGTTGAGATGCCGCTTCAGGTTTTCAACTTGTTTTTGTGAGATAACAGGAAACTTCTTATGGAATATGAAAGAGCATGTAATTCTAAGACGGATTCAAAGGTTATTTGATGAAAATTGGTTTTGAAATAGCTGAGATAAAGGGATCCTAGTAAAAGGTAGGATCCAACTTACATTAGGATCACTTTATTTTGCTTTGATTACTATCTTGCAAAAAGTTACAAACTCAATCCTCATTTTAACCAATACTATATCATCCCTTTTAATTGGAGAAAGATTACATGGAACTGGGTAAATTCATTCAATCTGCACAAATATCAGAAACATTGCAGAACTTTTCCGACTTGTGAGAGAAATAGGAACTTTATTTGTCTAAGGTGTCTCGCCAAAATATGAGAATCAGCAAGTATTAATAGAAGGGACTTACAGCACAAAAATCTTCCAACCAAAATAAATAGTTGGTATTTGTTGAACAAAAGAGGCCTCCAATGTGAAGAGATTTTGTTTACTCTTCCTAACGAGACACCAGCAATGAATAGCGACTAGAAATGTATGCCTCCGCCATAATGCATGATTCTCCTAATAGGTCTATAGTACATGTGGACAATGTGTGATTACATTTTCACAAAATTGGCAAAATATTAAAATGACATGTTTGTCACAAATGTATTGAATGTTTACCTTCCTTGACCTACGTTTAATTGGATGAATAGGAGAGCATGTATTTGGGGATTTAAGAACTTTAACTTGACTTTGACCATTTCATAAGTTTGTGCACTGAGTAATTTTCAAGGTATGGAGAAAAAGCGCAATTTCTGTATTGAACAGTAAATTGTTATCATTTTCATCTGGCCTTTGATTTATAAGAGAAGCACTGTCAGGCAGAACATACATAAATTCAGCATGTACTAAGTTTCAAGATAACTTGAGCCACTTCCGAGATATGGAGAAAAAAGTAAGTTCAGCACGTTCACTTGATCTTTGACCTTTGACCTTCTTGGCAAAAAAAAAATCCCAGAGAATCTCTATTGGGTTAGACATGCATACATCAAGTTTTAAAAAAAAAAAATATCCTGCTGGCATTGCACAAATATAAGGAAAATAGTAAGATTTTGAAGTATTGCCCTTGACCTTTGACCCCTGACCTTTGACCCCATGAACCCTAAATTCCCTAGATAACCACTGCCAGTCAGTAGATGCATATACACTATGTTCCATGAAGATACCTTGAACAATTTCCAAGATACAGAGAAAAAAGTGAAATTTTAACATTTTACTTGACCTTTTGACCTTTGACCTTTTGACCTCATGACCCCAAACTTTCACCAGAGAATCTTAATTGGGTAGTACATGTATACACTAAGTTTCAAGAAAATATCTTCAGGCATTGCATAGATATGGGGGAAATAGTAAAATTTTAAGCATTTGACCTTGACCTTTTGACCTTTGACCTTGAGCATGTGCACCCAAAAGTTGATAGGCACAACTTCACCCCCTAATACACATACATGCCAAGTTTCATTAGGATACCTCAAAAGGTTTTGGTAGTTACCCTGTCCACAAAATTCATTACGGACGGACGGAAGGACGGACGGACGGAAGGACGGACGGACGGACGGACGGACGGACGGACGGACGGACAACCCGAAAACATAATGCCTCCGGCACCACTTCGTGGCGGAGGCATAAAAATACAATACAGATACTGCACTAAACCACAATGATGATGGGCCTGGGATTCACATGAGTTCATGGAGACAAAGGCATTCATACATGGAGGGGTAATCTATTCAAGCATTTAATGGTACACACGATAACATCTTGTTGGTGGATGTGTTTTACATTATACATGTAATTCTGATATGTGCTCACACAGTTCAATATTTACAAATATAAAGTTCCTAATCCTTTAGTACCAGTCTTATGAGACATGAAGCAATAAGAATCATTGACTTCCACAATAAAACTGCTTGGAGCAACACAAACAAACAAACAAACAAAACAAGTAAAACTAGAATGCTGGGAGATTGGTTAAATAATGAACGTAGTCAGGCATACCATACATTGCGCCATGATCAACAGGAATGGAACAAGATTGTGTGCTGATTACTAGGAAGTCAGAGACTCCAACCCCAAGCACCTTCTGATCTGGAGATTCTCCCGCCTGAAACCCCTAGCAAACAGGAGACTCCAACTTGATGCGCTACGCGCGAAGTTCCTTGTTGCCGGTGTCCAGCTTTAGGGTTCTGGATGTTATCTCGTGCTATCTAAGGCTTATTTTTCAACATACGATGACACTAAGTAAGGAATCATTTCAAGCGGGAGAAATTAAATTTCAAGTGGGAGAGTTGGAGTCTCTGGGAAGTATTCATGTAAACGTGATACCCACTTCACACTAGCCTCTTGGGTGATCACCTGGGAGATTCAACTGGGAATCAAACAGGGAACACCTGTAAGACATTTCTATCATAGAGTTAGCCAATGAGCTCCTGCTTGAATTTCTCTTGCCTGCTCTTCGGCAGTGCAAGTACATGTTATGTTGTACATGCACAAAATGGCCACCAAGATGTTGTTTGCATGCTGACCTTTGCTTTTCACCAAGAGGTACCCACGATACCTTTGACGCTATAGCATCACCCCAGAAATTTGCGGAGGAAACCCTCAAATTCACACGGGATGGTTCAAGGTGAGATTTCTGAAAAGTCATCCAGCATTTTAGCCCTATCCGAAAGTTTATCCATGATGCTCTCATGCTACAGCATCATCCCAAAGTTCCCGGGAAATCTCGGGTGAAATTTAATAAGCATGAAAGGGATATTAGCTAGGCAAATGGAGTCAACTTGACAGGCTGTCGAGAAAACCCACACCTTACCCACATCGACTTTCATAGATACAGTGAAATCCACAAACAGAGGAGGTACATTTTTATGACAACGCGACAAGGGAGCTGTGATTTTTCTTTTTATGTTTCCCCCCAAACGATGATTTTGGTTATTCTCATATATGCTATTGTACATGGGAGAGGTTGACTTACCAACGGCGTAGCCAGGATTTCATCTTAGGGGGGGCGGTTAGTCTGCGAGGGAGCGAAGCGACCGAGCCCGAGCGAGCGGAGCGAGCGAGGGGGGGAGGGTGTGGGAGGGGGGTGTCCCCCCTCCCATGGTAAGAACTTTTTGCATTTGGATGTTGTAAATGGTGCAATTTGATGCATGTTTTTGCGCGTTTTATCGATGTGAAACAGTCCCACTTGTTTAAGGTAGCAGTATATTTTAGTGTAGATTGTTATTGAACAATTTGCTTATAAAATGGTATGATTTAAATACACTTCTTGTATTAATTCTGTTCACTGAATATCATGAACGCGACTGAACCCGAGCGGAGCAAGCGAGCGAGGGGGGAGGGGAGGGTGTGGGAGGGGGTGTCCCCCTCCAACGGTAAGAACTTTTTGCATTTTGATTTTGCAAATGGTGCAGTTTGATGCATGTTTTTGCGCGTTTTATCGACGTGAAACAGTACCACTTGTTTAAGGTAGCAGTATATTTTAGTGTAGATTAATATTGAACAATTTGCCTATAAAATGGTATAATTTAAATACACTTCTTGTATTAATTCTCTTCACTGAATATCATGAACGCGACTGAACCCGAGCGGAGCAAGCGAGCGAGGGGGGAGGGGAGGGTGTGGGAGGGGGTGTCCCCCTCCCACGGTAAGAACTTTTTGCATTTTGATTTTGCAAATGGTGCAATTTGATGCATGTTTTTTTGCGCGTTTTATCGACATGAAACAGTCCCACTTGTTTAAGGTAGCAGTATATTTTAGTGTAGATTGTTATTGAACAATTTGCCTATAAAATGGTATAATTTAAATACACTTCTTGTATTAATTCTGTTCACTAAATATCATGAACGCGACTGAACCCGAGCGGAGCAAGCGAGCGAGGGGGGAGGGGAGGGTGTGGGAGGGGGTGTCCCCCTGCCACGGTAGGAACTTTTTGCATTTTGATTTTGCAAATGGTGCAGTTTGATGCATGTTTTTGCGCGTTTTATTGACGTGAAACAGTCCCACTTGTTTAAGGTAGCAGTATATTTTAGTTTAGATTAATATTGAACAATTTGCCTATAAAATGGTATAATTTAGATACACTTCTTGTATTAATTCTCTTCACTGAATATCATGAACGCGACTGAACCCGAGCGGAGCAAGCGAGCGAGGGGGGGGGGGAGGGTGTGGGAGGGGGTGTCCCCCCTCCCACGGTAGAACATTTTGCATTTTGGTTTTGCAAATGGTGCAATTTGATGCATGTTTTTGCGCGTTTTATCGACGTGAAACAGTCCCACAGTATATTTTAGTATAGATTATTATTGAACAATTTGCCTATAAAATGGTATAATTGAAATACACTTCTTGTATTAATTCTGTTCACTGAATATCATGAACGCGACTGAACCCGAGCGGAGCAAGCGAGCGAGGGGGGAGGGGAGGGTGTGGGAGGGGGTGTCCCCCTCCCACGGTAAGAACTTTTTGCATTTTGATTTTGCAAATAGTGCAATTTGATGCATGTTTTTGCGCGTTTTATCGACGTGAAACAGTCCCACTTGTTTAAGGTAGCAGTATATTTTAGTGTAGATTGTTATTGAACAATTTGCCTATAAAATGGTATAATTTAAATACACTTCTTGTATTAATTCTGTTAACTGAATATCATGAACGCGACTGAACCCGAGCGAGCGGAGCGAGCGAGGGGGGGGGGAGGTGTGGCACGGTAAGAACTTTTTGCATTTTGATTTTGCAAATAGTGCAATTTGATGCATGTTTTTGCGCGTTTTATCGACGTGAAACAGTCCCTCTTGTTGAAGGTAGCAGTATATATATATTAGTGTAGATTATTATTGAACAATTTGCCTATAAAATGGTATCATTTTAATACACTAGTCTTCTTGTATTAATTCTTACACTGAATATCATGAACACTGTCTGTTCAGCAATAAAACAGAAAAAGCATGCACACGAGGGTGTAGATAGGGGCACATCCCCTCCCTGCGTTTTCAGACCTGAAATTCAGTGATCTGGTGCACATTTTTGGTGCAATACTTTTTCATCGAAGTGTTAAAAGTGTGAATTTAGCTCTTATTCCGAATGTGCACCATCTGTGCGTATGTACAAAGTCTAGTGAGGTAGAGCTTAGGGGAAGGGGGATTCCCCCTCCCGCTCGCGGAGCTTTTGCGTTTTTAGAATTGAAATAAAGCGATCTGGGTATAGCCACAGTCTACTTCTTTGCATGGCGGGGGGGGGGGGGGGGGGGGGAGGGAGCAGGGAGAAGGCGTGGGCGAGTGTTATCTCCACCCTTCCCTTCCGATGGAGCTTTTATCTTTTTAAGGTTGAAATTGAGATATCTCGTATACGCATATTTGATGGAATCAACATTTGGAAAATCACACCCCCCCCCCCAAAAAAAAAAACAAAAACAAAAAAAAAAACTGATGGGGGGGGGGGGGGACTGAGGGAGGAAAGGGTCGATTAAAAGGGGAAATTCCCCATATGAGGGAACCTTCAGTTTTCGGAAGATACATAAGTCTCGTGGACTCAGAATTATTCAGAATTTTTGTAAATCTAAAAAGTGTACTTAGCTAGGGAAAGAGGCACAGAGGGGGAGAAATTTTGCATATTTTGAATTGAAATTCAACGATCTGGTGCACACTTTGAGTGATGAAAGGTTGCAAAGGAGACCCTCTTCATGTGCATGCATACAGTATACACGCATTTTTTTTTTCGCCTCCCAAATCCCCGGTCCAAATCTTAGGGGGGGGCGACCGCCCCCATCGCCCCCCCCCCCCCCCCCCCTGGCTACGCCAGTGCTACAACTTACAGGTCTCTCATGCAGTTTCATACAAATTCTACTTGCGTACAATCTTCACAAATTATCTTCTCCTTGTTTTTACATGAATTCAAGAACATTAAAATATATCCTTAACCTCAAATAGTGGCAAATATTTGAAAAAGATGGCTTTGAATTGGGAATAGTGCTCTATAGATCTGTTGAGTAACTATTTAACACAAAGAATAACTTCACAATATCTTGATGTACACAAAGTACTGGCTAATGAGCAAGGTGCTGAGTAATGACACTGCTCAGCATATAATGAAATTATGCTGTAGTGACTACATAACTGTTTTGTGGAAACATATTTATGTACTCCACATTTATTAACTCAAAATCTTTCTTTAAAGGTCCTGTTTACCTTTGGGAACAGTGATTTAAAAAAGTGTTCAAGATATCACATTTGACACATGATGTGTAGGTCTGTTGTATCACAAAACATCCTACCAAATAAAATCTTTGCAATAAAGCCTAAAATGTAAGGAGATATCAGTATTTTTCTCATTAAATCATAACTGTAGATGGTAATAGTCTGGCAACTTTTTTATTAGAATTATTCTCCACATTTTGTCTATTTATAACAATGCTTAACATTGATTATGGAAATACGGTTTCAAATTTTTACAGTGTGGTTGTTTCTATCCCAAACTCAAATTTGGGAACTATTTCAAAGCACTAATGCTGGATTTTTGCTTCATCTGCAAATGGTAAGTTATGCCTTTAATACTTTTTTCCCCAGTGTGAAACTTTCATCCCTCTGCACAAGTTCACTTTATCTATTGAAGTTAATTATATTACAGGTTGACCAAAAGAAAGAAAGAAAGAAAGACACAAATCTTGGAACAATTTAAGTCTTGTGTCATATATTTCAAAATCTTGTATTTTGAATAAATATTACCTGGAAGGAATGGAATACACCTGGCAGAGGGGTTGTTTGTTCCAGCTTCATCAGGGAACTGACCCAGAATCTTGACCTGGATAAAAAGAAGAAGAAGAAAAGGATTCATAATGCAGAAAACACAGAAATGGGTGCAACTGTCCCAATCACTTTTCTCACTGCTGGCAGCACCTTATGTACCTCAGCAGTCCAACTGACTTTTCTTTCTTCTTTTCCAAAGATAGAATAAAGAAGAAAACTATATTCAAATTTAAGAGAATATCTCACGCATGGACCTACGGGGGGATTGTATATCTATCTTATGATTATGAAAGTACTGTCTATTTACAAGCTCTCTTGTTTCAATCAAAGATATCAAAAAGAGTAACTACGGAGAAAATATGAGTTTTGCACAAACAGCATTGCTCTTGATTACTAGCAGGAAAAGGCATCATCAGCTCACTCTCACTGGACTCACAAACTAGGTTCTATTCTATGCTATCATACACTGTATGTGACTCTGCATCACAAACCCACCAAAAAGTCACCAGACATGTGAATTTTTAGTTAATGGCAGATTCTGAAAGAGCAGACTCTAAGCTTTAGTGATGCATTAAAACATTACAAATGGATTTTCTAACATACATTGTATCTAAATTACAAAAAAAGAGTACATACTCTGGATAAGTGTTTAAACTGACGAAAGGGCCTTTTAAATATTGGGTCTATGCAAGTGATTCATCCTCATCAAGCCACGCTCTGTGCACTGAATGGGACAAAATACAGGATGCAAAATGCCATAGTAACCACAATGGAAAGATTATCAGATTAGGCTAAAATTATGTGCACTGTAAGTACATTCACTTCATGACTACTATTAACTTTCAAAGCAGTATCAGCATCCTTTCAAGAGTTATTAGAGTTGAAAGTGAAGAGCATGTAGAGGGTGTTTAAGAAGTGTTTTAGAAGTGTTTAAGAAGGGACCAGTAAAACATGCATATCAAAACCATACTACTCCACAATTGTAGAAAAAACTGCAAAATTCACAATTTCCCAGTCAATTTGTGATTCCACACTTATGTACAAGAACCAGATTTCAGAAAACATAAAAACTAACAATTATTGACCATGTTGACCAATTCACCTATTCTGAGCCCTCACGTATTATGAGTATTATTGAGCCTTGCAACTTTGTGTTGGTTTTGTTATGCATGGCCACATATTGCCCTTTATCAATTGACTGTAAAGTTGTCTTTACAATTCTCTTGGCAGTTATATACCAACTTGTCATGGCCTTGAAAACTAGCAGACCTGTTACAAAATCAAGTGATCACTTTGTGCATATAGGGCAATATTGGGAACTGATAGCAAACCCTGAATACTGATTCTAGCATGAAAATGGCAAAGGGGGTGTCACACCATTGAATATTAGCACATACAGTACCAGGTAGCAACAGTTTGTGCTACTGACCCAGGCAGAATGAATTGTCCAGTGCCTCTCATAGAATGGGGATATCATTCACCTTTCTTCAGGATGCACCCAGGCAGTTTGTACTAACTTGTTTGGGGTAAAATTTTCCTAAACTGTTGAACAAATATACAAGTAAAAAACAACACTAAAAGATTAAAAGATTTTTTCCCCAGTACTTGAAGGTCACTTTTTTAAATGTAAGGGCGAAGGGAATTCAGTTGATATATTTTTGTTCAAGGAAAAAAAAAATGGTGGTCTACTCAGGAAATAAGCCAAGCCCCCCATCCACTCAAGGATTGGAGGGACTGCATGCATGTTCCCAACAATGTTCCCGGCAATACACTGGTTCTTGTAATTGCAAATAAATAATTAGTTATTTAATTGATTGTGTAATTGTACTTGGAGGAGAATTGTCAGAATAATGAGGGTGTACAGTATTTGAATTTTCATTTGACAATCTCTTTTGTTATTAACCTGTTGAGGACAGGCTGATTTTGCTACTACTTGCATTTTTCATAAACGCGCTTGCCCGAATATACTCATAACTCGTCCTCAACGGGTTAAAAAAAAAAGAAGGTTAAAATCATAGAAAAATAGATTAAATATCTGGTATCAAATTCCTTACCATTAACAAACATAGATGTGTGACAGTGATATGAGATTTTCATTTTTGTTTGGTTTCTTGTGAGTTCTGAGATCCCAATTTCAGCACACACACAATCTCTCCTAAGGTACTGTAACGACAGTTTACTTACTTGAATACAGACAAAAACGTGTTTTGTTTTGTTTTTTATTCTCTCTCTTGTCATTTTTGCAGTAAAGACGACATTTTGCAAATCTGAGTGAAACCTCTGTAAAAACTGAAAATCTGCAAGGTTGAGTATGGGACCTGGGTGCAATGTACCAACGTAAGTGTTCTAAACACCACACACTCACACTGCCTGTTACCAGGTGTTGATAAGTTGGCAGCACGCTGAACCGGAAGCATGATCTTTGGAATCATCAATCTTCTGAGCTAAAATGGATCCTGCTTTTGACCAATGACAGGATATCTGGTGGATCAAATTACTTCTTTGAAGACAATGTGACATCTGTGTCTATAGAGACTTCATGTCTTCCTGCAAAAACTGGATTATCATTTACTGTGCTATACCATAGGCCTACCTGTGACAACTCTTCCAAATGTAGAAATTTGTATCTATGCAATGGGTATTTCTTCTTCCCCCCTCCCAAATGTTTACATTTCTCTTTTCTGCACTCTCCTTTACATTGATGCGACATCATCATATTGAGTGTAATGTGTTTACTTTCATGTACTGTTCCATGGGTAAAGCACTGCAGTTGATACACAGTTATCTTGAGTGTGTTGAGAAGAGTACCTCAACAGTGCTGAACATGCAGTTGAGAGATTGAGTTTAGGAGTTTCATTTCCTCACAAGAACTTTATTTTTTAACAAATCCAAGTTAGACTAACGGCGTTGTCTCAAATGTTCGCTGATATGCAGCAAGACATAGTTTGTGGGATTATGATACATTACAACAAGGTGGCACTGTGCTGTCAGTTAGGCCCTATACCGAGCACAGTTAGCTCCAGTAGCAAACAACTAAATATGCAATTCAGTATGAGCAGTACAGTTGAATGAATTGGACTATGCATTCTTGTAAAATATATGAAGGGACAATGTCACATGTGCCAAGTTTGGCCACACTTGGCCAATAAATGACCAAGGTTTGGGAATGGGGGAAAATTAGCCACCTGGCTAGATGCCGAATTTGTAAAATAGCCGGGCAGTACAGGGTTAAAGGCATTAAATTCTCTTGTTGTATAATAAATCCCTGCAGAATGCACTTTTCTCTTTACTTACCTGAAGGTCAAAGAATGTGCTGTACCTCCTGTAGATCACATTAACAGATCCATCAGACCATGTGACATGAATAATGTAAACCTGGAAAGACAATCAGGTTGGGAAAGTTAACTAGAATAGCTGAAAGCATCAAATCTGAATCGCATTTTCACATAGTACTGTAAAACCAAAAATTTTGGGATGCATGAAATTTTTTGTGAATTTCTCGAGGAGCCAAGATTCACTATAAATCAAAATGCACGCAAAAGCTCTTGGCAACATTATGCATAGAATGCCAGTGGCAATTCATGAAAACTTACTGCTGCGAAAAAGGCAGTCAGCTCCAATTCATGAAAATTTCATGCCACTGGTATTTCTGGTTCTGCAGTATACTGTATCTTGTTTGATGTATTCTTTTATGAAATGTCACACCTACTGTACATGCCAGCTCTAAAACACTTTGTCAGAAAACAAACAGTGAATATCCTTGTGTAACTGTAACGTTTGTAACCACAATGCTTATTTTTGCCTCTACCAGTAGTTTGGAGGTTTGGGGGGAAAAATTGGGGTTTTCTTTGTTCATTATTCATGTTTGAGTGAGTGTGTGGGTGTGTGTGTGTGTGTGTGCATGCGGCTGGATTTTTCCCTGTTTTGCATCATCATGTTGTGCTGATGGTCCTAGCTCTCCTGAGCAATGAATGTAGCCATTAAACATAATTTCAGTCCAAGTATCTAGCACGTGCCTAGGCAAACTTTTCTCCTACACTTGTTATATTGTACTTGTTTCCTTTTACCTTCTTTCATTATATGATCATACAGTCAAACCTTTTTATACAGTCAGACCACCTGCCCATCAGGCAAACATATTCTTCACATTACACATGCACAAAATCTAGTTAAAATGAACTCATCTACAACCACCCTTGGGTCATATTTTGTGTGTGTGTGTGTGGGGGGGGGGGGGGTTCTGAACAGGTAATACTGTACCATGTCCATGATTCATTTGTAAGAGAGGGAAAAGATGTTTAGAATTGTAATAAAAAAGTGATTTATTTTCCTACAACACCTCTTTTGAGAGGAAATGAAATCATCTTAATCCTTGAAGACTGTGACACATAAAACATCGAGCAGCATTGTACTGTTACTAAAGACAGTCATCTTCAAAGTAAAGACCCTTTAGTGTCCAACAAGTACATCCTTCTGTGGAGCCAGTAGGAATTCTTGAGGTGGAAATAGTTGTAACATGAATATGTTCATCACAAGAGAGGAATATACTGCCACATGTCATTACAGCAGACACATGTCCTTGCCTGGCACTACCCTTCATCTATTGTAAGCTGTTTTCTCTTGGGTCTGTCAATAGACAATTTTGACACTACATTGTGTGATGATGAGATCCTGTTTGCATCACATATAACATCAAAGTGCGATGACCTCACAGGTTCAAATGGAGCAGCTGAGGCAGCAAAATAGCAAATTGGCAATATTTGTTGTGTGTTGTGAGAATTACTCCTGGTCATGTGGTAAGAACAAAACCCTAACAGCATGCACATGCTGATCATAATGCTGACAAATAGCAATAATGTACAAATGCCAAAAGCTGTTAGCACTGGATTTTGGGCAATATCTTGATCTGATTGCTGTTTCAGTTGTTTGGAGCTGCTTTGTGTGTGTATGTGTGTGTGTGTGTGTGTGTGTGTGTGTGTCAAAGTAAAAATTCACCCAGGTGTCCATCTTCAACTGAAGTCTGTTGTACCAGTAACAGAGGGGAAAAATGAGCTTAAATACTGTAGCAAACCTACAGAAATATACATTTATAAATAAACAAGTAATACTGTCGTTGAATTAAGATAAAAATAAAATGAAAACATAATTAAAAGATTTGTATGAATGAAGTATCTGTCGGCCACGAGGACAAAACCATACCTTCAAAGATTGATTTAGTATTCAACTTGATTACAAACAAAATAGGAAAACAAAGAAAATGGGAGGGTAGAAAAGCACCAAGTTGAAAATATTGTATCAGGAACAACTTCTACTCCCAACTTGCACTGCATCTACCCATTACCCATCTGCACAAGTTCAAGTCAGTATTTACAACTGTATGGTTACACTAAAGAGTGCACACTGTACCCGAGCTGTTTAGATTTTCTTGCTCTAGATATATTTCCACAAGAATTACATTTTCTATAATATCAATTATACTGCATATAATGTGCATCCTACACAAAGCGTTTCTTTGCACATACCATCAATGATTAATCAATTGATGTCAAACATGCACCATAAATCAAATATTAGCAAGCTTACATAATGTTTGCTTGGTTCTCTCCTTTTCTCGATGTCTGTGACACACGCATTCACCACCGTTCTCTTTCCCATGCTCCCCTCTGTGGCTGTTTGTTAGACACCTGTTTTGGAAACAAATATAAAAACACAAAACTAAAATCTACAAATCGCATACAGTGCATCACTCATGGCAACAAAACCATTGAGATATTACTGTACATGTACATGTATTTACTTTGCGTAAGTTTTGCGAGTTTTTCAATACTCAATCTTACAATACTGAATACAGAATGACAGAGTATAGTATACTAGTATGTTGGATTCTGGGCTCGACTCTAACTCTTCCCCCCCCCCCCCCCCCCCCCCCCCCCCATGGTGGCCTGTTTGGGCAACCAACATCTTGAAATTTCAAATTGTGGTGACCTGAAAAGAAAATGCAACTATTGGCCAAAATTAACGAGAAACATTTAACATTAAGTTTTGAATCCTAGTTGCTCGATCAGACCATCAAAAGATAACCTTTTAGGAAATCTGGTGGCCTAACATCAATTTTATTTTCAATCACTAACATGAATTTGAATCCAACTGGTTGTCAGGAAAAATTGATGATTGTTGACTGAGTTGGTCATGTTGTCGCTCGAAACTACTCACTCTTCGCGATCGATCATGGTGTATGTTGAATGCACAATCTGAAAGTTAGCCAGCTAATAACCAGGAGCTTAAGATCAGTATGGCATGCTGAAAGAAGTTAGTTGAGAAATATGTGTGTCTGTGTGTGTGTGTATGTGTGTGTGTGTGTGTGTGTGTGTGTGTGTGTGTGTGTGTCTGTGTGTGTGTCTGTGCCTTTGAGCTACAACATGAAAGTTGAAGTCATTATTGACACTTCCTGGCAACCCATTTGGTTCAAATTCTGAGCGAGTGGATAGGCTATCAAGTGTTTCCAGTGATTTTGGAGCAATTTTGGGAGTGCAGAATTCAAGATATCTACATGGATACATACAGTGTATTAGCACCTGTGATACAGGCAGATAGGCCTACATTGTTGTATCATCTTTAAAAAAAATCAAAACCAAAAGCAGTCATATTCCAATCAAAGCGACCCCCTGATTCCACAAAGCTTGAATGAACATCAAACTGCAAATTGTAATGAAATTATGTTGTTGTTGTTGTCGTTGTTTTTGCAGAGTTGCATGATTCAATTGAGTATATGAATATAAGAACGACCCAAGTCCATGGAAGACCATTTCGAGTAAACTAAAAAAAACTTCATATCTTTTTTGTTCGTCCAATAATATTCTATTTAACTATGATGGGATGGCAACATTGTATATACAAATTAGAACATATATTATTATGACAATTAACATTAACATTAATTGTGGAGAGGCCATTTTGTGTGATGGACTTGGGTCGTTCTTTGATTCATATGGACTTGGGTCGTTCTTTGATTCATATACATGATATTCTGCTATAGAGATGAGAGAAGGACGAGAGAGGGCGCTATAACATGAATGTAAGAATGACCCAAGTCCTTCATTCTTACATTCATATAAGATTTAAATCATTTATTTCAGGCACTTCCGGGGGTAATTAGGATTTATCATTTATACACAAGATGAGTCCATGCATAAGCTACAATTTCCCATGTCAAACTGAATTTGGCCAAACATTGGACTTGGGTCGTTCTTATATTCATATACTCAATTGTACATGGCCATTGGACTTCCTTGTTTAAGTGTGTTTATTCATTTCAGTGAATAAGACCACTGTCTGTTGTTCTAATGGATGCTTTCAAGCTAGGTATCAAAGTACTGTAAAACATGATATATTCGCGGCATGAATTTTTCGCGAATTGGAGCCAACGGCCTTTTTAGCGGCATGAAATTTTCGCGAACTGGAACTGGTATTCAATGCATATAGTGTAGAAAAGAACTTTCGCGTACATTTTAATTTCGCGAATCTTCGCGCTCGCGAAATTCGCGAAATTAAAATGCACGCGAACATTTCTCGTTTTACAGTATATTGAATTGAATTCAGTATACCACAGCAGCAAATGAAACTAATGAACAAAATGCACACACACACACACAAACACACACACATACAAAATGATTTGTTTGTTGAGTATGCACTTATTGACTTAGCCAGAACAAGAAGAAAGGTCGTTTAAAACACAAGTGAAAAGTGGCCTTGAAATCTGAGCCCCGTTTCATAAAAGATGTGAGGATAGCAACTCCTGCTGGAATGGCAAATTCCCATAGCAACAGCCAATCAGGAAGCAGCATTAATTCTTGTCACTACCAATACCATGACAATTGCCATTCCAGCAATATTGCTATCATATCAACTTTTTTATGAAATGGGTTCCTGTCGTGTAAGTTTCATGTGCACTTTATACGAAGATGCCGCAAAAACTCATCTCTGTCGAATACTAATAGTATCATCTGATCCACAACTTAACCAGCAACTGATAAGTGAGGATTTGTTTGTTCGATCTGGGACATGGGAGTCTATGCTTAGTGCACTTAGTAAAAGTAGTAATCTAGTAAAACTTTAATAGTATGAGCAATTGACTGAAAGATCGGTCTGTATCTGGTCGTCAGGATATGTTCCGCGGAGACTGCGTCTAGCTTCATGGATCCCCTCTGCTATAGAGGAGAGCAATAACGTCAAAAAAATAAAAGACTCCTCTGAACAGACGGATCTTTCTGTCTATATGAGCAACAACAATTTGCTCTTGAAAGTCAATGTAATTACTTAATACAAATTGCTTTTACAAGTAGGTTGTATCTAACTAGATCTGTGCGTGCGGCCGGCTGCGGGGAGCAACGGCGTGCATTTTGAGCCATATTCTTTTGTAATCTTGTCCCCACCTTGATTTTTTACTACTTGCCACGGCCCTCCCTGGTTCCTGGCTAAACTCTGAACTATGGTACTTTAGTCAAAACGAAAACGCACTTAACTTACCTTTCATAAATTATTCTAACGAGCCATTCACACCGTGGTCAGTTCAACGACTTCTGCTTTGGTAGTCCTTCCCTATATACTGTCCTTACTGAATCTAGGTATGTTTCATATTATTAGAGCTCTAGACGACAGATCTTATTTGGCACATCACACAAGAGTGAAACTGAGAATACCAGAGTCTGCAGTGACAGTGTCTCAGTAAGAACTTTGCGAAAAAGACAAGAGAGTATCAAGCATCGACACATACCACTGCCCAACTTTTAATATCAAATCAACTTACAAGTTTGGAGAGGATCCTCAGAGATTGCAGTGAGATACCGATAGGAAATGCACCTGCGACTTCTTCCGCTGTTGTTCTTGCCGCAGTTAGTCCTCATGTAAATGTATGTGTGTCGATACCAGTCCTCTTGATCTTCTCGAGCAAACCTCTATTTTACACGCAGCGCATACCGTATACACTGGCTGTATTAGTAACGTTCAAAACGTAACCCTATTTCCGGGTTGCGATTTTTTTTTCCGTAACCCTAACGCGTCGAAATTGCCAATAGTGTCACTTGAGCAAAGACTATCAGTGTACAAGTTGGTTTTTGTACGCATGTGCGTGGACTTCAACAGTTAGGCCATGGAGGTATACCTCCATGGTTAGGCGTTGGGTTC
The DNA here is from genome assembly GCF_040938485.1 of Diadema antillarum. Classification (NCBI taxonomy): domain Eukaryota; kingdom Metazoa; phylum Echinodermata; class Echinoidea; order Diadematoida; family Diadematidae; genus Diadema; species Diadema antillarum. The sequence continues at coordinate 410,065 of NW_027272044.1, forward strand.
GTACTGTTACACAGTATACAGAGTACCATTGGCATGGTCGTCTGCTAACCACAGAATCAGATTACAATGTGAGAATGGGACGCCGTCCTTCAAGCAGAAACATAACAACGGGTTTGTGTGTATGGGTATGTGTATGCGCGTGTGTGAGTGTTTGTGTGTGTTTCCACTTCACATGTCATCGCCATCGCGTTCGGCTTTCCCTTAGGTGGTATTTCTGTAGTTTTGTTCGCCGTCTGCTGACACTTTTCCTGCTAGTGTCTCGCGAGACTTGCGTTACTAGGATCAGGGACACCTCCCTGCTAGGATCCATGCAAACTCGACGTCGTCATCAATATCTTGCAAAAAGTAAATTGGAAATCTAATTGAAGCTTGGAATAAATCATAATCAAAGTATTATATATACGTATCATAGCGACACGTAGCGGTATATAGGTTAGTGAAGCAACCTTCTTTGTCAAATTTGTAATCTGCTATTTACATGTAGATTAACGTCTATATATCTTTTCATTTTATTTGTATTCCCATATACACTATAATCTTGTATATCTTTTGTGTCATGTGTAATCTTTGAGTATTGTATTCACTGGTTTGTTATATTGTTATTTATACTCTCTGTTTGCTACTCTCATACCCTGAGAGGAGGTTGAAAGAGTCAATAGAATTCACAAAATTCACAAATATTTAGGTCGGCAGCGATTGCTATTGTTAACATTGATCATGTTTATTAAGCCCCACAAAATCAGACTTGAAGAGGGCATTTGGTCTTGGGTAACATGGATGAACTCCTGACTTAATTTGGGTTTATTCTCCAACTTCACAATGCTTCAGAAAGGCGTAGTATAGGCTCCTTTTTAGTTCAGGTTCATTATATATCAACGTTAATTTTTGATTACATTCTCATGCAATAACATCCATGATGAAGATGGGGGAGGGAAGAGAAACTGCGGGAGGGGGGGGGGGGAGCTAGTAATCATCGATTTTGATCGATGAAATCTCTCTATAAATATTTTAATTTAATCAGCTTTACAAAGGCATTTTGGATCGGCATTTAAAAATCAAAAGATGTGCTATTTCCATCAAAATCAATTCATTTTCCTAGTCCATACATGTGCAAATTGCTCTAGTATCACGATTTGAATTGCTCTATCAATAATTTTTTGATGTTCACTTTATCATTGCCAACCCTAAAGTCCTTCTCATCACTTACCATCGTCACCTCTACCATCACGACCATCATTGAAGGAAACCAAAACCAAAAAGAAATGTGGATTGAGTGAAAGCAGCAACATTAGTAGAACACATCGGGCAATCGATGCAAAAGTTATGAATTTTTTAAGTTTGGATGTTGGAACCACTGGATGCATGACATCATGTGTGGGCAACAACATAAAGAAAACCAAAGAAAACAAATATGTTTTCACTTTTCTTGAGTACTGGAAGAGCATTTGATTAACCACTTTCAGAAAGTAAAGGGGGGATGATTACTACCCTTGACATGAATTATGTCAGTATCAATTAAGTTGATGGAATGTATAATTTTATCGACTTTTTTTTTGGTGGAATTCTCTTCATATTTTCTTTACATTGTTGCCCATCATGGTCTCTAGTAGTCTCTTTATTCAGTGATTACAACACAAAAAAATATATAAACGAAAACTTTGCATCGATTGTCCGATTTTCCTCAACTTTCGCTGATGTATAATGCTAATGTTGCTGCGTTCACTCAATCCATATTGGTCTTTGGGTTTTGGTTTCCTTTAATATCAACCAATCACCACTACCATCATTGCTGTTATTAGATTACCATGCACGACCATAAAACATCACTACTATCATTTCTTTTCACAACTGGATATCATCTTATCACCACGATTATCACTCGTATTACCATCGTATACAATATCACCACAAGCAATATATCTTCCACCACTATCAATACGTTTTTCCATGTCATCAATCCATCAACAACAACTTCACGAAATCTCTTTCAAAGTTTTCAGCATCATCATTATTATCATCGGTCTAAATAAGCATTGCGACTGGCAATATATTCATACTCGATCCCTCCCTTCAATGCGCACATGGCCTAGCACCCGTAATTGAAATGATGAAGAGAAACGATAGAATATTAAAACATGATTTGTTGGATTGTCTGTTTGTTTGTTTGTAAGAAAACTAGCCGCATTCACACGTACAAAATAGCTGGTTACCGCGCGCGCTCCAAAACTCGAGAGTTCTTGTTATACTCGCAACTTTTTATAAACTTCATGATCGATATATTATAGAAACAAACACCAGGCTTTAACTGGTATCAGATTCCCAGGTGGGTTCATGACTTTAAGTGTGTATAAACCATTTGTTGTCGACTGACACCCAAAAAGGGAAGCCATGCGTGATTTGTTGTCTCGAAGTCGTGCAGTATCGTACACATAGAGCTGTGATAGAAGTTTACCAGAATATGAAGTTTATCAATATCAGCATAGCCATATTATGTTTACTATGTGTGAGAGAGAGAAAAAAAATCAAACCCACAGCTCCGATTCTCAAGTAAACACATTTGTAGAAGAGATTTGAAACGATCGCTTTATAATGTGTTATTTGGCACAAAATAATTTCACTTATTTTTTTATAATATTAATCGATAACCAAATTAAAATCAATTTGCCCGATATTCAGCCAAATTTAAGCTCTTTTCATTAAGTTGGAGCAACGAGCATTAGTTCAGAGTCACAGAGGCTACTTTCGAGTTTTTATGAAATACATCCATAGAAACTGATAGTTATAAGTTTGAACGATGATAGCACCCAAAATATCATGGTTACAGTTCGTTAATCAGAAGTTCGTTATCAGAAGGTTCTTTATTCCGAAGGTTCGTTATTCCAAAGATTCGTTATTCCGAAGGTTCGTTATTCCGAACTTTCGTTTTCAAAAGGTTCGTTATTCCCGAAGGTTCGTTATGGACCCTATTTCATTGTCGGATCAATGAACCTTCGGAATAACAAACCCTATTTTATTTTCGGATTGGCGAACCTTCGGAATAACGAACCCTTTTTCATTTTCGAATAAACGAGCCTTCAGAAAGCAATCCCTATTTTTTTCGGATAAATGAACCTTCGGAATAACTAACCTGCGGAATATCGCCACAAATGTTCGGATTAACATACCCTTTTTGATTTTCGGATTAACGAACCTTCGGAATAACGAATATCCGAAACACACAAATTCCTATACTTAGAGGTTTGTTAACCCTAAATTCAAGAAAGGTTCGTTAATCCGAACATTTGTGACGTTATTCCGAAGGTTCGTTATTCCGAAAATAAAATAGGGGTTCTATTCCAAAGGCTCGTTTATTCGAAAATGAAATAGGGTTCGTTATTTCCGAAGGTTCGTTAATCCAAAAGTCAAACAGGGTTCTGGAATGGGTCATAAGACTTTTTTTGTTCAAAAGTTATCTGGATGTCTATAACGTACAAACGTTTTTCTGTCGGTCCTTAAAGAATTAGAAAGGTTTCTTGTTATTTTAACGTTTAAAAAAACGTTTTTATAACGTCCAATTGAAACGTTTTGAATACGTCGAAAATCTTCCAGAAAAATGATGTTCTGAAAACGTTTTGACAAAACGTCCAAATAATGAACTTTTAGAAACGTCCAAATGTCAGCTAGGACCCAGATTTGTATCATGGTTGTACTTTGAGGTACTCACATGCGCTATATTAGACCTTAACCGCCCACGATCTAAAAATGACGTCAAAATCACGTCTATTTTCCTTGCTTACATAGTTTTCGTTAAAAAGCGTCTTTCAGACGTCTTCCTTTTTTTCTTTTTCCAATATACATCAAAAAGGCATGAATTAACGTGTAGATGACGTGCTCGTGACGTTATTCTGACGTAAATCTTGTCTTTAGAATTGTGATTTACACGTCATTTAGACGAATCTAATGACCACCAATGACATCTTCCATTTGAGCAAAAATACGACATATATTGACGTCAGTTTGAAAAATACGACATATTCACGTCAGTTTAAACGTTTATATGATGTCAAGTATCTGTGTTTATTTTCGTCTATGCGACTTTAAATTAGTAATCTACACGTCTTTACAACGTCTTCGTTGTTTGTTTGTTTGTTTTCATTTCCGTCTTCATATAAAAATACACACATTACAAGTTGCATATACATTGCATATACGTACAGAAGAAACGGGGAATCGCCTGTTCAGTCATATTTATCAAAATATGTCTGTTCTTCCACAGGTTCCCTTCGTGTAACCAACCAGGCGTCAGAAAGACGTCACAAATATGACGTCTTTTAGATATGGGTTCAAACAACAATACGACTTATTGGCGTCAGTTTGAGACGTCTTAATAGCGTCTGTTTTCTTTGCTTATTTACCGCAAACAAACGACATTTATTACGCCTTTCTAAAGTCTAGATAATGACGTCTCTCTATGTCTTCCATTTGAGCTAAAAATATCTTATTTTTGACAGTTGACTGACGTGAAATTGTCGTCGTTCTGACGACAGTATATATGTCGCAAACTGATATAACTCTATAAAATTATAATTCCTAGGCCTTATCATATGAATTCACAAAGACGTCACAAAACTGACGTAAATTTAAAGCCACGTCATTAATATGACGTGGTAAATAGGTTGCAAAGCAAAGTAAATTTTATTTCACTAATACGTCGCAAATATGAAGTGAATAATGCGTCTCAAAACTGACTTGAATTTTACGTCTTTACCCAGCTAACACAAAGATGTTTTCTAAACGTTCTTGAAACATTGCAAGTTCGTTATTTGAACGTTTTGCAAAACTTTTTTCAGAACGTCTTCCTGTGGAAGGTTTTCGACGTATTTAAACGTTTCAATTGGACGTTATAAAACGTTGTTTTAAACGGTAAGATAACACTAAATGACTTTCCAAAGTTTTAAGGACCGACAGAAAAACGTTTGGACGTTATAGACATCCAGATAACTTTTGAAAACCCTCTAGAACGTTTAAAAACATTTTAAGAACGTTCAAAAAAAGTCTTATGACCCGTTCCAGAACCTTGTTTGATTTTGGGAATAACGAATCTCGGAATAACAAACCCTATTTCATTTTCGAATAAACGACCTTTTGGAATAGCGAACCCTATTTTATTTTCGGACTGACGAACCTTCGGAATAACGTCACAAATGTTCGGATTAACGAACCTTTCTTGAATTTTGGGTTAATAAACCTCTAAATATATAGGGAATTTGTGTGTTTCGGATATTCGTTATTCCGAAGATTCGTTAGTCCGAAAATCAAAAAGGGTATATCATTCCGAACATTTGTGGCGATATTCCGCAGGTTAGTTATTCCGAAGGTTCGTTTATCCGAAAAAATAGGGTTCGCTTTCTGAAGGCTCGTTTATTCGAAAATGAAATAGGGTTCGTTATTCCGAAGGTTCGCTAATCCGAAAATAAAATAGGGTTCGTTATTCCGAAGGTTCATTGATCCGACAATGAACTAGGGTCCGTTACGAACCTTCGAAATAACGAGCTTTGTTTCAGTTTCGGATTAACGAACCTTCGGAAAAAAACGGAATAAAACTTCGGAATAACGAACCTTCGGAATAAAGAACCTTCGGAATAACGAATCTTTGGAATAACGAACCTTGGGAATAAAGAACCTTCTGAATAACGAACCTTCTCAATAACGAACTGTAACCTTTCTTTGGTTATCTTTGATCTTCGATCAAAATCTTTGATTTTGTTTCATGTATTTGTTTGTAGTTTCATGAAACCATTATTTGCTTTTTATGTATTTCTGAGGGTCCCATATCGTACAAGCTTGGCTTTTTAGTGGGACCCTCCATTTCCATTACCATTCGTGTAATATGCATATGTATATACCTTATAAATGCAATTATATATCGTTACTCATCATCACATGTATCTTGTTGATGTACGTTTATCGAAATTACTACAAATTTGTTTTGTTTATGCATTGAATATAATTTCTCCTGTTTATTTAATGGAAATGAAAATAAAGTTGAACTTGAACTTGAACTTGAACTTGAACCATGATATATATATATATATATATATATATATATATATATATATATTTGTGTGTGTGCTATCATCGTTCAAACTTATAGTTATCAGTTTCCTATGAATGTATTTCATAAAAACTAGAAAGTAGCCTCTGTGACTCTGAACTAATGCTCGTTGCTCCAACTTAATGAAAAGATCTTAAATTTGGCTTATATCGGGCAAATTGATTTTCATTTGGCTATCGATTAATATTGTTAAAAATAAGTAAAATTATTTTGTGCCAAATAACACATTATAAAACGATCGTTTCAAATTTCTTCTACAAATGTGTTTTACTTGAGAATCGGAGCTGTGGGTTTGATTTTTTTTTCTCTCTCTCACACATAGTAAACATAATATGGCTATGCTGATATTGATAAACTTCATATACTGGTAAACTTCTATCACAGCTCTATGTGTACGATACTGCACGACTTCGAGACAACAAATCACGCATGGCTTCCCTGTTTGGGTGTCAGTCGACAACAAATGGTTTATACACATTTAAAGTCATGAACCCACCTGGGAATCTGATACCAGTTAAAGCCTGGTGTTTGTTTCTATAATAATTATATCGATCATGAAGTTTATAAAAAGTTGCGAGTTTAACAAGAACTCTCGAGTTTTGGAGCGCGCTCGGTAACCAGCTATTTTGTACGTGTGAATAGAGCTAGTGTTCTTACAAACAAACAAACCAACAAATCAGTGTTTTAATATTCAATCGTTTCTCTTCATCATTTCAATTACGGGTGCTAGGCCATGTGGGCAATGGAGGGAGGGGATCGAGTATAAATATATTGCCAGTCGCAATGCTTATTTAGACTTATGATATGATGATGATGCTGAAAACTTTGAAAGAGATTTCGTGAAGTTGTTGTTGATGGATTGATGACATGGAAAAAAGTATTGATTGTGGTGGAAGATATTGCTTGTGGTGATATGTATACGATGGTACGAGTGATAATCGTGGTGATGATGATAAGATGATATCCAGTTGTGAAATGATAGTAATGATGTCTATGGTCGTGCATGGTAATCTAATAAAAGCAATGATGGTAGTGATGATTGGTTGATATTAAAGGAAACCAAAACCCAAAGACCAATATGGATTGAGTGAACGCAGCAACGTTAGCATTATACATCAGTGAAAGTTTGAGGAAAAATCGGACAATCGATGCAAAGTTTTTCGTTTTTATATTTTTTGTGTTGTAAGAGACCATGATGGGCGACAATGTTAAAGAAAATATGAAGAGAATTCCACCAAAAAAAAAAATCAATAAAATTATACATTCCATCAACTTGATTGATACTGACTTATGTTAAGGGTATCATTCCCCCTACTTTCTGCAAGTGGTTAATCAAATGCTCTTCCATTACTCAAGAAAAGTGAAAACATGTTTGTTTTCTTTATATTTTCTTTATGTTGTTGCCCACACATGATGTCATGCATCCAGTGGTTCCAACATTCAAACTTAAAAAAATTCATAACTTTTGCATCGATTGCCCGATTTTCCTTAAACTTTCACTGCATGTGTTCTACTAATGTTGCTGCTTTCACTCAATCCACATTTCTTTTTGGGTTTTGGTTTCCTTCAATGATGGTCGTAATGGTAGAGGTGACGATGATAAGTGATGAGAATGACTATAGGGTTGGCAATGATAAAGTGAACATCAAAAAATTATTGATAGAGCAATTCAACTCGTGATACTAGAGCAATTTGCACATGACTAATGTATGGACTAGGAAAATGAATTGATTTTGATGGAAATAGCACATCTTTTGATTTTTAAATGCCGATCCAAAATGCCTTTTTAAAGCTGATTAAATCAAAATATTTATAGAGAGATTTCATCGATCAAAATCGACGATTACTAGCTCCCCCCCCCCTCCCGCAGTTTCTCTTCCCTCCCTCATCTTCATCATGGATGTTATTGCATGAGAATGTAATCATATACGTTGATATATATGAACCTGAACTAAAAAGGGAGCCTATATACTACGCCTTTCTGAATCATTGTGAAGTTGGAGGATAGACCCAAATTAACCTAGGAGTTCATCCATGTTACCCAAGACCAAATGCCCTCTTCGAATCTGATTTTGTGGGGCTTAAACATGATCAATGTTAACAATAGCAATCGCTGCAGACCTACATATTTGTGAATTTTGTGAATTCTATTGACTCTTTCAACCTCCTCTCGGGGTATCAGTAGCAAACAAAAACCAACTTGTACAATGATAGTCTTTGCTCAAGTGACACAATGGGCAATTTCGACGCGTTAGGGTTACGGAAAAAAAAAATCGCGCGCCGGAAGCAGTTTTGGATTGGGGGGGGGGGGGGCAAACATTGGAGGGGGCTCAAGATTAGACCATGCATATGTTACACAATATGCACATACACATACACACACACACACACACACACGCACACACATCTATTATATATATATATATATATATATGTGTGTAAAGTGGCGTACGGTGGGTCGAAACATGGAACCATAAAGTAATTTTGACGGTCTGTTTGCTTGTGCGTGTACAATATTTTGGTTTTCACAAAATACACAGTGCATTTTAATGTGTTACTGAGGGCAACATTTTTGCTACAGTGTTGACTTTTGTGAATTATTGAGGAAATGAAAGCACATCGACATATATAACATAATATGGTATCAGAAGTAGCTGACTCTTTTAGGTCAATTTCTCTAGTTTGAGGGCAAGTGGTAATGCAGAATATACTCCCATCATTGAAATATAAGATATATAACGACAATGATGATCACGATGATGCCAATGAGGATGATATCTATAATGATGATCACAGTGACGACGATGACGATGACGGCGAAGATCACAAAGACGATGAAGACAACGTTGATGACGATGATTACGAAGATGATGTCAATGTCGAACACGAAGACGATGTCGATGACAATGATGATTACGAAGATGATGTCGATGCCGACCTCGAAGACGACATCGATGATGATGATTATCACGAAGGTGATGATAGTGATGACGACGACGATGTCGATGATAATCACAAATACAACGTCAATGACCATGAAGACAATTATGATGATGACGACGATGATTACGAAGATGAAAACGAGGTCAATGTGGATAGTGCTTATGATGACGACGACGTCGTTGGCGATCACGAAGGCAATGGTGGCGATGACGACGACGACAATGGCGATCACGATTACGCTGTCGATGACAATCACGATGAAAGTGTGGCACACCCTGGGTCTGCACCCCACCCCCCTGGGTGTGGCACACCCTGGGTCTGCACCCCACCCCCCTGGGTGTGGCACACCCTGGGTCTGCACCCCACCCCCCTGGGTGTGGCACACCCTGGGTCTGCACCCCACCCCCCTGGGTGTGGCACACCCTGGGTCTGCACCCCACCCCCCTGGGTGTGGCACACCCTGGGTCTGCACCCCACCCCCCTGGGTGTGGCACACCCTGGGTCTGCACCCCACCCCCCTGGGTGTGGCACACCCTGGGTCTGCACCCCACCCCCTGGGTGTGGCACACCCTGGGTCTGCACCCCACCCCCCTGGGTGTGGCACACCCTGGGTCTGCACCCCACCCCCCTGGGTGTGGCACACCCTGGGTCTGCACCCCACCCCCCTGGGTGTGGCACACCCTGGGTCTGCACCCCACCCCCCTGGGTGTGGCACACCCTGGGTCTGCACCCCACCCCCCTGGGTGTGGCACACCCTGGGTCTGCACCCCACCCCCCTGGGTGTGGCACACCCTGGGTCTGCACCCCACCCCCCTGGGTGTGGCACACCCTGGGTCTGCACCCCACCCCCCTGGGTGTGGCACACCCTGGGTCTGCACCCCACCCCCCTGGGTGTGGCACACCCTGGGTCTGCACCCCACCCCCCTGGGTGTGGCACACTCTAGGTCTGCACCCCACCCCCCTGGGTGTGGCACACTCTAGGTCTGCACCCCACCCCCCTGGGTGTGGCACACTCTAGGTCTGCACCCCACCCCCCTGGGTGTGGCACACTCTAGGTCTGCACCCCACCCCCCCTGGGTGTGGCACACTCTAGGTCTGCACCCCACCCCCCTGGGTGTGGCACACTCTAGGTCTGCACCCCACCCCCTGGGTGTGGCACACTCTAGGTCTGCACCCCACCCCCCTGGGTGTGGCACACTCTAGGTCTGCACCCCACCCCCCTGGGTGTGGCACACTCTAGGTCTGCACCCCACCCCCTGGGTGTGGCACACTCTAGGTCTGCACCCCACCCCCCTGGGTGTGGCACACTCTAGGTCTGCACCCCACCCCCCTGGGTGTGGCACACTCTAGGTCTGCACCCCACCCCCCTGGGTGTGGCACACTCTAGGTCTGCACCCCACCCCCCTGGGTGTGGCACACTCTGGGTGTGGCACACCCTGGGTCTGCACCCCACCCCCCTGGGTGTGGCACACTCTACCCTGGGTCTGCACCCCACCCCCCTGGGTGTGGCACACTCTGGGTGTGGCACACCCTGGGTCTGCACCCCACCCCCCTGGGTGTGGCACACCCTGGGTCTCTGGGTGTGGCACACCCTGGGTCTGCACCCCACCCCCCTGGGTGTGGCACACCCTGGGTCTCTGGGTGTGGCACACCCTGGGTCTGCACCCCACCCCCCTGGGTGTGGCACACCCTGGGTCTCTGGGTGTACCCTGGGTCTGCACCCCACCCCCCTGGGTGTGGCACACTCTGGGTGTGGCACACCCTGGGTCTGCACCCCACCCCCCTGGGTGTGGCACACCCTGGGTCTCTGGGTGTGGCACACCCTGGGTCTGCACCCCACCCCCCTGGGTGTGGCACACTCTGGGTGTGGCACACCCTGGGTCTGCACCCCACCCCCCTGGGTGTGGCACACCCTGGGTCTCTGGGTGTGGCACACTCTGGGTCTGCACCCCACCCCCTGGGTGTGGCACACTCTGGGTGTGGCACACTCTGGGTCTGCACCCCACCCCCTGGGTGTGGCACACTCTGGGTCTCTGGCACACTCTGGGTCTCTGGGTGTGGCACTCTGGGTCTGCACCCCACCCCCCTGGGTGTGGCACACTGGGTGTCTACTCTGGGTCTGCACCCCACCCCCTGGGTGTGGCACACTCTGGGTCTCTGGGTGTGGCACACTCTGGGTCTGCACCCCACCCCCCTGGGTGTGGCACACTCTAGGTCTGCACCCCACCCCCTGGGTGTGGCACACTCTAGGTCTGCACCCCACCCCCCTGGGTGTGGCACACTCTAGGTCTGCACCCCACCCCCCTGGGTGTGGCACACTCTAGGTCTGCACCCCACCCCCTGGGTGTGGCACACTCTGGGTCTGCACCCCACCCCCCTGGGTGTGGCACACTCTGGGTCTGCACCCCACCCCCCTGGGTGTGGCACACTCTAGGTCTGCACCCCACCCCCCTGGGTGTGGCACACTCTAGGTCTGCACCCCACCCCCCTGGGTGTGGCACACTCTAGGTCTGCACCCCACCCCCCTGGGTGTGGCACACTCTAGGTCTGCACCCCACCCCCTGGGTGTGGCACACTCTGGGTCTGCACCCCACCCCCCTGGGTGTGGCACACTCTAGGTCTGCACCCCACCCCCCTGGGTGTGGCACACTCTGGGTCTGCACCCCACCCCCCTGGGTGTGGCACACTCTGGGTCTGCACCCCACCCCCCTGGGTGTGGCACACTCTAGGTCTGCACCCCACCCCCCTGGGTGTGGCACACTCTAGGTCTGCACCCCACCCCCCTGGGTGTGGCACACTCTGGGTCTGCACCCCACCCCCCTGGGTGTGGCACACTCTGGGTCTGCACCCCACCCCCCTGGGTGTGGCACACTCTGGGTCTGCACCCCACCCCCCTGGGTGTGGCACACTCTGGGTCTGCACCCCACCCCCCTGGGTGTGGCACACTCTAGGTCTGCACCCCACCCCCCTGGGTGTGGCACACTCTAGGTCTGCACCCCACCCCCCTGGGTGTGGCACACTCTAGGTCTGCACCCCACCCCCCTGGGTGTGGCACACTCTAGGTCTGCACCCCACCCCCCTGGGTGTGGCACACTCTAGGTCTGCACCCCACCCCCTGGGTGTGGCACACTCTGGGTCTGCACCCCACCCCCCTGGGTGTGGCACACTCTGGGTCTGCACCCCACCCCCCTGGGTGTGGCACACTCTGGGTCTGCACCCCACCCCCCTGGGTGTGGCACACTCTGGGTCTGCACCCCACCCCCCTGGGTGTGGCACACTCTGGGTCTGCACCCCACCCCCCTGGGTGTGGCACACTCTGGGTCTGCACCCCACCCCCCTGGGTGTGGCACACTCTGGGTCTGCACCCCACCCCCCTGGGTGTGGCACACTCTGGGTCTGCACCCCACCCCCCTGGGTGTGGCACACTCTGGGTCTGCACCCCACCCCCTGGGTGTGGCACACTCTGGGTCTGCACCCCACCCCCCTGGGTGTGGCACACTCTGGGTCTGCACCCCACCCCCTGGGTGTGGCACACTCTGGGTCTGCACCCCACCCCCTGGGTGTGGCACACTCTGGGTCTGCACCCCACCCCCTGGGTGTGGCACACTCTGGGTCTGCACCCCACCCCCTGGGTGTGGCACACTCTGGGTCTGCACCCCACCCCCTGGGTGTGGCACACTCTGGGTCTGCACCCCACCCCCTGGGTGTGGCACACTCTACTAAGTACTGCAGTACAAAAATATATAGAAAAATATAAATTTCTAAAAAGACACAAACACTCGACCAGACAAGACCCAGTATCAAAGATGTGCCACACCTAGTGGATGGGTTTAAACAAGAGTGTATCTTGTTTAAACTCCACCCCCTCGATGTGGCACATGATACTGAGTCTTGTCGGGTCGAGTGTTTTGTGTCTTTTAAGAAATTTATATTTTTCTATATATTTTTGTATAGTCTTGTTTACTACGTGATATGGGACACGCCACGCAGACACACCACACACACACACACACACACACACTTAATTTTGCAATCATTTTGTATACTGTGATGTATACAAAGTGAAGTGGATGTCGTATTTCACGCTATGCACTTTCACAGCACACCCGAAATTACAAGCCTGAACAAATGATTTTTATTTTCCATTTCATTTTGTATGCCGAGTATATAAGATAAATATATCAAAAGTGCAGCATAGGGTACAGACCCCAGGGGGTGTGCTATCACAGTGCCGACTGGGTGGGCACCGTGATAGCACACCCCCTGGGGTCTGTACATTGTGCACTTTGACATTTTTATCTTATATACTCTGCATACAAAATGAGATTGGTAGTGTCACTTTTCAGTCTGGGCACTCTGAAAATAAAGACGAAAACAGGTTCTGAAAATAAACTTTTATTCTAATTTCGTAACATTCTTCTTTATTGCAATCAACTGTACAAGATATTTGCAATCAACTGTACAAGATATCTACAAGAAGTCCATCAACCTGTATTTATACCAAAGATTTGAAGCTTGACCAGGTCTTTTTTGAGTTATTTTCAAGTTTTAAGATGAAGCTGTCGTTAGGGTAAGTCATGTTATTCAGCTAAATGTCTCGTGACAACGTGGATACTGTTGTACATACGACATACAAAGCATGTCGCCAGCTATTTTGTTGCTTTCTTCGGAAGAGAATTAAAACCAAAAGAAAGGTATAAATTCATTATTGGAGAGCCTCCATCCAGTCTTGTGGTTTAAGATGTTAGATTTATATTGTCTGTCAGGAAATACCAAAATGGATTGTGGATCTAAATATTATCTAACCTTACTTGATGTACAAATATTTTTTTAACTGCAGTTCCATTCGAAAGTATATAATTAATAAGTGAAACTTGTTCGCAGTCATTTGCCTTCAAAGATTATTCAAATGTTATCATAAAGGAATATTCATAAAGAAATAAAGTTATCTTGAATGAAGCAAATAGGCCCTACTAGTAAGCAGCCAGTCCCCAAAAAGACAGCCAAGTTACTTAAAGATTAAGATTTTAGATGCATTACCCAGGCGTAAAAGTCGTCCCCACCGTGCTGACCAATGTGAAGTTCGGGAGTGGAGGCCCCGGCCGTCGAAGATGGCTCTATTTGGTCTACTCTAGTAATGGGTTGTTTGAGCGTGGATTAGTCTCGTTGGTTGCATGCCCCATAAAGGCGATGGGATGCTCGGCATTCTGGGTCGTAGACTTGACAGGTAACCTGTAGAAGTCTTATTAACTAGAGACATAAAACACAACATCGATAAACTTTTCCGCAATCTACATCTCACTACACTGATCAGAATCGGTATTACTTTTCACTTGGTTTTACTTTTACAAATAAAAAAAAAAGAAAACCAAACGGAAGACGAGGATATAGATGACATGGTGGCACATGGCATGTAGTAGCATAGCAAATTTCTACAATTTCTGTCCAAAATTGGAATTAAAAAACCAAAGGCAATGAGAGCTTACAACCGATACACTATCACCGCTTAAAACCATATTCTGCTAAAATGATGTCCACTTGAGGTAACTGCTAGATTCATAAATGGTTACGGAACCTGTACAAGAGATAAAAGAGATAAAGTGGCATATTGGACACTCCCTATTCGGAGTACCTTAACACAAGTGACGCTATATCTTATTGCAAGCATAGATTTAAAAGACACTACACTACCAATGGCCCATTCGTGGCGGGTACAGGTGGACTGGTGTCTGCTGCCGGTGATGGCTCCGTGGTCGGTCCAGCAGGTGTCCGGAGCTTGGATTGGTCTCACTGGCTGCACGTCCCCCATAAAGGCTGTTAGGAACACTCGGCATGGTGAGGTTGTCGACTAGCATTCACCTTTGATACGACAGTCATAGAAAATATAAGACCAGTTAATACAGTTTCCACACAAACAATGTTACATAACATAACTTTTAAACATAAAAAAGCATTGGATGCACACATTGTGTGTAGTTTTTCCTCACTAAGACAATACATCTTTATAGTCTACAGATATTTCATGAAGCAAATAAATAGATGAATAAATAAATGAATAAATAAATAGAGAGCTAAATGTGTTTTACTTATAATAGCTTTGAATGCCGGTACAAAGGAGCCAGGAGACAGCTGCCCGACTCCTGGGAGAGATGATGTCCACGAAACGGCCGTGTGGTCCTCACCGCTCCTCACCGGCATGATGTCGGATGTCTTGCTGCAGGGGAAAAATGACTCGTTCCTCAGCATGCACGACTCCTCCATGAAGCAAAGACTCTCCTTCAGCGGTGATACAGGCTGGTCTCTATCCACGCTGTCCCCTTTAATACTTTTCACCAGGGAGATGGTTCCACCTCCCTGTTTTCACTGAATCTACCCCCTATAGCCAATGACAGGAGTAAAAACTCTCTTCAACGCCCAAATAAGATAATCCCTCGTTTTCATTGGTTCTCACAAAATCAGCAGTTTCTCAATATATCCTGTCACGCGACCCAAAGTGGGTGCGGTTAACATTCCTAGTCAAGGAATTCCAATCATAGAAGTCTAATTTTATTGAAATGCATGCGAATTCCCGCCAACTGATGTTATGTGGGCAAACTATACTAGGAACAATACAAAAGGGGCAAAATGTCCACTGACTGCTCTATTGACAAAATACCGTGTCTTCATTGGTGCTACGAACAAAATCAGCTGTTCCTTAGGCTGGATTCACATAGGAGTACACTATTCGGGTATATGGTGCACGTTTTCGAGAGCACACGAATAGCTTGAATCGAACGATAGGATTTCCTAATGTTCGAAAATGCCGTACAGCTGCGTATAGCATGGTATAATGGGAATCGTGCTTGTTCTATTTTCATGCAGCGTATACAATCTCTCGTTTATGAAAATGATGAAAATTTTGGTCTGGATTTGCCCTTTAGCAAAAATAAACATGTAGACTGATATTCTGATGCAGTGTTGTGTATCATGATCAAATAATGTTATTAAACCAATTAAAAATAATCAGTTTTAGTTGATTTACCCAAAATGACCCCAGGTTGGAGTTGGACCAGTTTTTTATTCATATACTCAATTTATAGCTTTCTTGTCACAAAAATGGTACGTTCCAATGTAATCTCAGTTTAGAAACTCTTAATAAGATGGTTGTGTAGGAGGAAGAAATCCTCCCTGCATGGGATAGGAGTTGATGGTGCGGGTGATGGTGTACTGGATCGACTTGACGGCGCCATATTAGGACACGCGTGTCCAAAAAGCGTATAGCGAATAGCAAATAACGAATAGCGAATACCGTATACCGTGTACTTCTTATGTGAACCCAGCCTATAAGGCTGCGTTCACATAGAAGTATTCGGTATTCGGTATTCGCTATTCGCTATTCGCTATTCGGTATTCGGGCACCGAGTACACCATCACCCGCACCGTCAACTCACCATCCCATGCAGTGAGGATTTCTTCCTCCTACATCCCAGCAAATCTTATTAACAATTTCTAAACTGCATCAGAATGTCAGTCTACATGCTTATTTTTGCCAAAGGGCAAATCCAGATCAAAATTATCATTATTTCATAAACGAGAGACGGTATACGCTGCAAGAAAATCGAACAAGCTCGATTCCCACTTTGCTATACTATTCGCAGCTATTCGGTACTTTCGAATAGTGCCCTCTTATGTGAACCGGTGTGAGGAAATCCTATCGTTCGATTCAAGCTATTTGCGTGCCCTCGAAAACGAGCCCCGAATACCCGAATAGTATACTTCTATAACAGTGAATGCAGCCTTAGAGTAGGCCTTACCTATCACACGAACCAAACTGGATGCGGTTAAAGGTCCAGTTTACCTTTGGGAGCAGTGATTTTAAAAATGTTCAAGATATCACATTTGATGCATATGTGTAGGTTTGTTGTATCACAAAACATCCTACCATACAAAAGTTTTGCAATAAAGCCTTAGATATAAGGAGATATCAGTATTTTTCTCATTAAACCGTAACTGTAGACGGTTTAGTCTGGAAACATTTTTATTATAACTATTGTTCACATTCTGTGTATTTAACAACACTTAACATCGATTATAAGAATTCAAATTTTTACAGTGGTTGTTTCTATCCCTAACTCACATTTCAGAACTATTTTGAAGCACTAATGCTGAGGTTTTGTTTCTTGTGCAAATGGTAAATTATGCCTTTAACATTCTTAGTCAAATGATTCTTTTCAAAAGCTGAAATATATGCTAATGCATGCGAATTCTCGCTACTACGAACATTACAAAATAGGCAACCTGACCACTCGATCGATGCCTTATCGAGAAAATGCCGTGTTTTCATTGGTGCCAACAAAATCAGCAGTTTCTCAAAGTAGGCGTAGCCTGTCACACGACCCAAATTGGGTACGGTTAACATTCTTAGTCAGTTGATTCCTTTCAAAACCTGAATCGTATTCAAATGCATGCAAACTCCCACCACCTGGTGCTATGTGCGTCAAGCTACTACCAACACCACAAAAGGGGCAACGTGACCAATCCCTGCCCCATTAACAAAATACAGTGTCTTCATCGGTGCTATCGAAATCACGCAGTTTCTGAAAAACAAAAACAAAAACAAAACTGGCACAAGGATCAAAACTGGGGGATGTTAACATTAATGTGTTTGCTTTCAAAACCTGAATCGTATTCAAATACATGGAAACTCCCGCCGCCTGATGCTATGTGAAGCAGGCTCCGCCCGACCTATCTACGGACGGTACAAAGGGGCAACCTGATCACTCGCTGCCCTAATGACAAAAAAATACCATGTCTTCATCAGTGCTATCGAAATCAGCAGTTTTTCATAGTCGCCCAAGAATCCAAACTGCGTGCGGTTAACATTTCTAATCATGATCCCTTTCAAAACCTGAATCCTATTCAAATGCATGCAAACTCCCACCACCTGGTGCTATGTGAGGCAAGCTACCACGAACATTACAAAAGGGGCAACTTTATCACTCGCTGCCCTAATGAAACAAAATACTGTGTCTTCATTAGTGCTGTCGAAATCAGCACTTTCTCAAAGTCACCCAAAGATCCAAACTGGGCGAGGTTATCATTTCTAGTCAAGTGATTCCTTTCGAAATTTGAATCGTATTCAAATGCAGCAAACTCCCTCCACCTGATGCTATGTGAGGCAAGCCACTATCAACGCATAGCAAGCCACTATCAACAATACAGAAGGAACAAAATGTCCTCTGGGTGCCCTATATGGACAATTCCCCGTGTCTTCATTTACGCGCTTCACATCAGCCCGATCTTTCGAAATAGCGCGCTATTTTGCTATTTTCTGCGAAAAATATCTCGAGCTTGGATTTTTATCGGGCTGATGTGAAAACGCCTATTGGTGCCATCGAAATCAGCCGTTCTTGAAAGATGCCTATCACGACGTCCGTCTGAGAGGTGTTACAGAAAAAAAAAATATATTTAAACAATCTCTCCTTTCTTTTTTTATACCCCAGATTGCTCCGTGTCGCTTAGAAGTTACACGCGCTATCGCAGGTATTATACATGTACTGACTTGCTTTGACCATGGACATTAAATCACCCGTTAATTACATTAGGCGTTGTCACATCAGCCCGATGTTTCGAAATAGCACGCTATTTTCTGACTTGGGAAATTAACCCGATCACGAAATAGCGCGCTATTTGATAATGTGAACACAAATTAGCGCACTAAATAGGCGTTTTCACATCAGCCCGATAAAAATCCAAGCTCGAGATATTTTTCGCGATTGCGAATTAGCGCGCTATTTCATTTCTTATTCACATCAGCACGAAGAGAATAAGCGTTTTCACATCAGCCCGATGTTTCGAAATAGCGCGCTATTTTGCTGACTATTTTTTGCGAAAAATATCTCGAGCTTGGATTTTTATCGGGCTGATGTGAAAACGCCTAATTAGCCCGATTTTTTTTTCGAGCTAATTCGACAGCTGAGTATGCGAAAACAGCATCAGTAATGTGTGTGCCCTCTCGAAAATTCCTCATGATTTGTGTGCAGTTTGCCTCGATCGATCGGGCCACACACGCTAGGCATGATGGGATGCATCGCGCTAATTTCTCGAGTCGTTTTCACATTATCAAGTAGCGCGCTACTATCCTGCTATTTTAGAAATTTCCCAAGTTGGACTAGAGAAATTTTCTCGATCAGAGCGATACAATTAGCGCGCTAATTTGTCTTCACATTATCAAATAGCGCGCTATTTCGCTATCGGGATAATTCCCAAGTCAGAAAATAGCGCGCTATTTCGGAACATCGGGCTGATGTGAAAACGCCTATGGTATCTCTCTGGTCGAGAAAATTTCTCTAGTCCAACTCGGGAAATTTCTGAAATAGCGGGATAATTGGCGAACTAGCGCGCTATTTGATAATGTGAAAACGCCTCAAGAAATTAGCGCAATGCATCCCATCATGCCTAGCGTGTGTGACCCGATCGATCGAGGCAAACTGCACACAAAGCATGAGAAATATTTGAAAGTGCACACATTACTAAAGCTGTTTGCACATGCTCAGCTGTCGAATTAGCTCGAAAAATTTTCGGGCTAATTCTCTTCGGGTGGATGTGAATAAGAAATGAAATAGCGCGCTAATTCACAATCGCGGAAAAATATCTCGAGCTTGGATTTTTATCGGGCTGATGTGAAAACGCCTAAATTCTGTCAAAAGCGTACAATAACATTTTAAACATGTTTTCCCACTTGGATCCCATCATAACCGCCGACAACCTGCCTGGATAAAAACAAGGAGGCGTTTAAAGAGCGGTTTGGAACATGGAACACCAAAGCCAGAAGAAATGCTACCTTTTCAATAGTCATGCTATAGGGGCTACGCATAAATTTGCAAAAGAGCGAAGAGATATCACTTCTTTTCCAGTAACCACCTGCCTGCGCCACCAAACTGAGTGCAGATAACATTTTCTAGTTAAGTGAATGGTTTCAAAAGCTAAATTTTATTCAAATGCATGCAAACTCTGACTGCCTGTTGCTATGTGAGGCAAGCAACGGCGAGCATTACAAAGGAGGAAAACAAACAAACAAGTCTCTTCCTTCAAGACAAATTCCTCGTCGTCTTCAGTGCTAACAACCAGAGATTCAGCAGATTTCATACACTATATTACGCAATCAAAACAGCTTGTGCTTCATAGTATGAACCCTGCAAACTGTGAAAAATTGAATTCTATGATTACTCAAGCAATTATCGGCGCCTGTTACCTTTGAGACCAACTTCTGTAGACATAACCAAAGGAGCAAGATGTGTAGACCTACTCCTTGCCCTCATGACAAAATCCTTTTCTTCACCAATGCAAATTGAATCAGCAGTCCCCCCCCCCCTCCCCGCTCCTATTATATTTCATGTAATTAGTCGTAATATTAGCCTTAGCAGCCATATTGGAATTCAAAATGGCGGGCAAACTGCTTGTCAGACAGATCATATTATTCCATTTCCTAACCAAGCGTGTTATGATATTAAATGTGCAACCAATTTCAGCGACATTCGCAATTTAGAACTTAAGATAGGGATTTTCAACATTTTGGTCGAGGCGGCATACTGAAATTCAAAATGGCGGCCATTCGATATATTTGTCAGACATTTCAAAGCCATCCGTCACATGAATTTGAATTTAGCATGTCCAAAAGCCCTTGTGTACGAAATATTAATGCCACAAGTCATTTAGAAGCCAAGACAAGAATTTTTAAGCCCTAATTGTTTCTTCATTGCGGCCATGATATTGGAATTCAGGATGGCGGCCGACCCAGTGGTCATGTCTTTTGGATCCTGCTATTGTTTTTTAATGTGCATTCTAATGTCTTTCGTTAATCAAGTAGTTCCTGAATTTGGGAGCTTTGTGAATGTCAGGGGGGCTTAGAAAACAGAGGTAGGCCTACATTATGTACTGTATACAACAGTTTCGAAATCAAAACGTCACTCTGTATAGCGATCGCGTCTAAAATAACAGCTAATGCTCTCCACTACTGTACCAACAAAAAAAAAGTGTTGGAGAAAAAGTGGAGTCTCTTCGCAATTTGTGCGAATAGCATATGGGTTCTATAGCAAGACAAACCCTAACGCTAACCCTTAGCATTTCACTGGCTCTGATGTTCCGTGCTCCATGCCGCTCTTCCATAGGGTTTGGATATATGGAGACCAAAGAAGAGGTTCTTGATTTTAAGAATTTTGAACTGTATTTCGGAGGAAATTTTGAAATCTTTTATGCAACTTGGCGGTAATCGTGTATGGAATAACAAGTTTTTTTTTCTTCTTCAAATCTCCTTGTTATTAATACCTTCGGACTGAATATTAATATCTCATAAAAAAGGTAATATTTAACAATCTTGCGTATATCAAATGCATAATATTGTTTGCCGGGTTTAACACTCAATTATCAAATCTTTCGAATTTAGTACTTAGTAATTGCGTGTTTCTGCCTGTTTAGTCAGTTTTACAGTTAAATAGGTACATTTTTTTTACTACATTCCTTCGTGTGTCCTATATAAATTTATATTCTTTGCACATTGTGCCAAGGAGGTTTAAGAACCTCCTTGATTGTACGTACAATTGCTGCTGAAAATATTGGACGGGCAGCGCATTGCTGCTGGCTATAGGTATGTTGTATTTTAGGAATGATGCATTAAACAGAAGTGCTGTCTTAGACCAGGCGTCCACTAGGGCGCGGACAAGACGCGGACAAGCCCCGGAATGCAAATTTGGTATTCCGCACTCCTTCGGGAACCTGTCCGCACGTTCCTGAACGTGTCCGCTCACTGTCCTAAACATGTCCGGGCGTTTCCGCACCTTCGGGAGAGAGAAAAATTTCCGCGTCCAAATTTTGATCGAGACCAAAATTTGGACGCGGAAATGAACTTCCTGACACCTTCGGCGACTTGTCCTGACGTTGTCCTGAGGATGTCCCGCTTGTCCGGAACCCTTCCGCTCCTTCCGCACACGCTCCGGAAAGAATTCCGCGGTGTGGGGAAGCTTCCCGAATGAAAGCGGAAGACACCAGGAATGTTTTAGGACAGCGCGGAGCCGATGCGGATCTATTAATGCAAGTGTCCGGAACCGATGCGGAAATTTTGTGATCCTGACACGAAAATGTCGACACTTTTCGCGAGCGTCATGCCAATGAAACGCAAAATGAGCAAGAAGGGAGGCGAAGCCCCCATGCAAATATCCCCATCACAGGCACACCTTTCGTCTAGCGATGAAGAACAGGTAAATCTAAGGAATTTCCGGTCCCAGAAGGCAAAGAAGAAGGTAGTAGAGACTGTGCCAAAAGCAACCAGAAAGAAGTGAAATCAGCCCCCTAACTTCCTAGTAAGTTTGTTTTGATTTGATCTTTTCAGAACTTATTTTTCATCTGAGTGACTTTCCTGGTTCCTATTACTTACTATAGTACATTTTTCCTTTATGTTGTTTTCGTATTTTATTTGCAAACAAACTAGGTTGTCCCATGTGACAGCCCAGCTGAAAAATCACAAAAGTAGGTGGAAGTACACTCAGAAAAAAAAACATAAAATTTTTGGCTAAATGTTAATGTATTATATAAACATGAACAAGTTGTTATTCATACGTAAATGCTTTCTACTGATACAACATATTAGAACAAAAGACAAATTCATCACACTACAAAGCATGAATTCAATTGCAAAGATATACCTGTGGTCTCATTACAATGTAATATCTTTGAAGCCCAAAATAACAATGAAAGGTAAAGATGATGGAGGAAAATGAAGAATTTTCTGTCACTTCAAAACTCAAGTGAAATGAGAGAAAAAGCAATAAATCATGAACTCGAAAAAGTGTTAAATTTTTGTCTTTCTTTTGCTTTGTTTTTTTTTGCTGAGTGTATAAATTTAAGTACACATTAAGCATCACAAATCATTTCAGAAATATTCTTTACCTGAATGATTTTCGTAGTTGTTATTACCTAATATTTTTTCTTCTTTTTGTTTTAGTTGCAAACAAACCCGATGGTCCAATTTGACAGCCCAGCTGAACCCCCCCCCCCAAAAAAAAAAGTAAAATAAAGTAGGTTACAAATATTTCCCCATTTTTACACTTCATTGGCAATAGGCTAGTAAGCTCTAAGCATGAAAAAAAAAATTCTCGGACTTGAAAATGTTCAAAAGTGATGAAAATAAGAGAGGGTTAGAGATGCACAAGGGTAAAAATCAGAGAAAGAAAAACAAATTTAATGATTAGGATCATTTTGGCATGCTCTACAGAAGCATCAGACAAAACATGTATATACTTCACGATGGATAAAGCACATGTCTAAAAAAAGGGAATAAAGAATATATATATATATATATATATATATATATATATATGTGTGTGTGTGTGTGTGTGTATATAGTAACATAAGTAACAGTTAGTAATATAAGTAACAAAACTGCGACGGTGGTGAATACAGCATGAACTTTGTTGCAGTTTTGTTACTTATCTTTTTATCTTGCCCACACGTGGACTACCTTATCAACATGATTATATATACATATATATATATATATATATGTATATACATTTACATTTTTATGCATGTTATATATATGTGTGTGTGTGTGTGTGTGTGTGTGTGTGGTTCAAAAAGTTTGCGAATATCATCCATGTGACTGTAGGCAGAGAAAAAATTGTTCTCCCAGATGAGACAAATCAGAAATATTAAAAAAAAATGAGTCGTCAGCCGACATGCAGACAATCCTATTCTTCGACTTTTGGTGGTCACATTTATCAAATGATATTGACCAATCATATTAATATAATATCAGCCGCTACTGCGGAAGCAAAACAAGGAGCATCAATGACGGCTAGCAGTCAAATGATGAAAAGTTAAAGTCAGCGCCAAATTTATACCTTTCCATTTTCCTGGTATTGTCCGCAGTTTGTCCGCATGCCTAACTTTTGTTGTCCGGAAGGCATCCTGATTGTCCGCGTTCATTCCTGGTGTAATCCTAGATGTTTCCGCGCTGCCCGGCTACGATTAGCATATTCCGAGGTATTTCGCGCTCTTCCGGAGTGATTCCTAGGAATGTCCGCAGTCAGTCCGCGGACAGTCCGCGGACAGTCCGCGGACAGTCCTAGGAATGTCCTAGGACAAGCCGATTCACAAAGTTATTCCGCGTTTGTCGCGGACAGGATGCCGAAATAACAAATTTTGCTTCCGCAACCCTTCCGGGGCTTGTCCGCGCCCAAGTGGACGTCCGCCCTTAGGTCAAAGCAATTTATCAACACCTGCGGTAGAGTGCATAACTTCTCGGCAGCATCGGGCATGGGCAAAAGAAAAGATTCTCGTTTCTTCTCCTTCTCTGACACCCCCATGCTACTGTCAAGGACGCGTAATCCCGGCACGTAAAGTAATGCGTAATTTGCCAAAGCGGGTAACGTTTCTATATTCAAATGAAGCCTTTCGACCGTCGAATATCACGCAAATGCATGTAAAGCTCGGGGCTGTTGCTATGATGCTGTTCAGGGATTCGCAGTGACTCGCCGGAGCTGACTTTTATTTTGAACATGTCAAAGAAAAAAAAAACACCTGCTCCAGCGTATCTCTGCGAAACTAGCTACTGGAAACAAAGAACATCAAACTTGGTGATTGTTATGAACTATTCTTAAGCATTAGCAACGGATCCGAACGCATCTCCATTTTTGTTTAATTCGTTCGGGAATTCGTTGTCTCGATAGGCCTTTAGAGAAGGAGCGAAATCTCTTCGCACTTCGTGCAAATTTTTCGTGGATTCATTGCATGACAATTCTTGAATGCTTACAGACATTCCACTGTCTTTGGCAATGACAGTGCTCTAAGCCGCTCTTTTACAGAGTTTGAATATATCACGGAGACCTCCGTTCAAAAGAAATGTGGAAATCCTGTGTGGGACTTGGGGGTAATATGGCGGCGAACAAATCCCTTCAGTTTTTCTTCATAAAAAATCGATCAACTATACCTTGCGCACAAAATGGCTTCGTTTGGGAAATTTAGAACTTGAATGTGAAATATTTCTAATTGTGAAATGTAATTGGCTAAAGCAGGGCCCTACTTTTGTGTATACTTAAGTATCATGTTACAGTTAACGATCCGAAGTATGCCTACATTTTTTAACTGATTTTTGTTCACGCGTCCTGTTCTCTATAGATACACATTGCTGCCGAAAGTATTGAAAGGGGCATCGAACTGCTGCTCGTTCGGTTTACTGTGATTGAGGAACTACGCATACTTAAACAGGAACGCTGTGTTTCGTCAAAACAACTCATCAACACCTGCGATAGATCTCATCAATTCTTCCCTGCACGGAGCAACATTCGTCATTTAGAACTTAAGATAGGGATTTTCAACTTTTCGTCGAGGCGGCACACTGAAATTCAAAATGGCGGCCATTCGATATGTTTGTCAGACATTTCAAATCCATCCGTCACATGAATTTGAATTTAGCATGTCCAAAAGTCCTTGTGTACGAAATATTATTGTCATTAGTCATTTAGAAGCCATGACAAGAATTTTTAAGCCCTATGATTGTTTCTTCATGGCGGCCATGATATTGGAATTCAGGATAGGGGCCGACCCAGTGGTCATGTCTTTTGGATCCGGCATTTTTTTTCTTTTTAGCGCCCCCCCCCCCCCCAATACCTCTGACAAAAAAAAATCATACTCTCCGCCGATGCATCATCTCGACCAATCTTTACAACTACATTATCTGCGCCACTACCAGTCTTATACATACCAACAGCTTGCATGAATTCCTGAATCTATAATACCTAATACATCTAACAAGCATGCTATGTTTGGTACTTTTCCAGACATGAGGAGTAATAGTCTGAGAGCTAGCTACTGGTCAATTTACCCCATCAAGCCCCTAAGGTTTGACCCCTGAGAGTTGCTGGGGCCACCCTCCTCATTAAAAAAATGCCCGTCAGCCTGGTCCCTGAGGGCGGGTTCGGCCCCCAGGGACCCCCCGAAAAGGCCCTCCGGCGGGTGTAATTTACCCCATAGAGCCCATGGACCAAACTTGGCCTATATGAATGTCCTATGGGTGTACATAATCAAAATATAAAAACTGACAAAATATCTGGTCGGGAAAGGGGTTGCCAGACCGCTTGTTTGCAGGCATAAAACCTTGTTTTTGGTCAAGGAGTCTGCGCCAAGACTACACTGTCCCATAGGCCCTGTGCTGTAGCGTCTCCCAACAGGCTGACGGACAGTGCCAGTTAGTGCATGTAGTAGTCTTGGCGCAGACTCCTTTACGCCCAACAAGGGTTTGTGCCTGCAAACTACCCATTATACCCTGGGACCCAAGGTAGTTTGCATGCACAAATTGACCACACACACACCCACCCCCCCCCCCACGCACACACACCCACACACCCACGCACACACACACACACACACACACACACACACACATTCACACATGACTCTATGTATACTAAGAATACCGTAACACAAAACATGACCAGTGGTTTCTCCATACAGCCATGATACCTTGCACATACCTATAATTATTATGTTCATAACTTTTGAATGTTTTACATCGATACTATCAGTGAACCTTCAAGCAGGAACACTGAAGAGATTTTGAAATTTGTGTGAAATTGTATTCTGTTTTACTGGCCACACAACCTGCTTACCCTTTATTATGTATCCACCATATAAGACAAATATTTGGAAAATGCTGAAATAAACCCTTTGTTGTAAGTAGACTTCAGTTTCTCAAATCATGCATTATACTGCATGATAGACTAAAATGTGAAATTATGTTTTATATTATATGAAATAAATTCATGCCAAGTACTGGTCAGTTCAGGAATCATAAGACTGCAACTGAAACATGTGCAATGCTTATCATAGGCCTACATTATACGTAATTTATGTAAGCTTTTGTCTTCCATAGAGTGTGATGCATGGTTTGATGTGTAATTGCCATGGTTTTGAATGGCAACTAAATCATAAATATGAACTAGGACCTGCATTGTAACTGTATATGGTATGTGACACCCTGGAAGTATACACCCTGCAAGTATTATCTTTTTTTTTGGGGGGGGGAGGGGGGTAGACAAAGTATCTCAATGAGGAGTTGACAAAAATTCTAATATAAAAGAGAACACAACATGTAAATGCTCTCAACGTGCATGCTATTGTTAAAGAAAAGAAATTAAGCTAACATTTCATTTAGCTGGTAATTTTATGTTTCACGTTGTGTGTATATGTCCCGGGTTAACGGCAATCATATACTATGATGCGCTCTTTGCAGTGTGTGACACCGTAGGTTAAGTTTTGTTTGTGTGGGGCTGGGGAACTGAAGATGAAGTACAGTGTATCTCCAGAAATAAGGAGTTGACAAAACTGCTGATATAAAGAGACCACAAGACCAAGTTAATACTTTCAGCCTATATGCTATATAAAAAGAGAGATATTATGTTTCAACTTGGTGTGTACTGGTCACGGTCATTGGCAGTGTTTGCAGTATGTGACACCATTTGTGTGGGGCTGGGAACTATTATAAATAAAACATATCTCCAGAAATAAGAAGATGACCAAAAAAAAAAAAAGCGCTGAAGAGATGAAGAGAACACAAGATCAAAGTAAATGCTCTTGGCCTGTTTATTTCCATTACAGAAAGTTAGCATTCTATTGTGAAGCTTGTTATTTGAGGTTCCAAGGAAGAAATACAATATGTATAGAGAACACCGTAATTACATGTTCATTAGTATTATAGATATGCAGATATTTGCCCAAAACTATGAGGTGACATGCACTACTGAGTATGAAAATTGATTAATATCATTTCCAAAACCATTAAGCTCCTTCCTTATGTTATGCAGTTTATTCTGATTTGGAATTTATTAGAGTCAAATAAAGGAAATGTTGGCATGGATGCTGTAATCCTTGCCTACTTTATACATCAAAGGGTGGTTTTTATCAGCCAAAAACACAAAAAGTTATTAGTTTGAAGTTTTCAAAGGAATCTTATACTAGGATTTAGACTTGTTATTTGTATCTAAAAGAGGATATCAAGCAGGAGAAAAAGAAGTAATCCAAGCTACATCCCACTTGTTGACGTATAAACTTTATTAAAGTTATGTTTAATGCACCGTTGATGAAAATGTTTACTTAAATGTGTTATACAACTGGCCTTTAGCGCTGTTGTGGTTGGTCTTAAACTGAAGTTTACTCACAACAAAGGTTTTTCAGCATTTTCTGAAAAGCTATATTTGAGTCTCATAAGGTGAATACATCATACAGAAAGAGTAGGCTGTGTGGCCAATAAAACCTAATACAACTTCACACAAATTTCAAATTTCTTCAGTGTTCCTTAAAGGTGTATTGATAGTATCCATGTAAAACATTCAAAAGGTATGAACATCTTACAGGTTTGACATTTATTATGTGCAATGTATTATGGCTGCATTAATGAGAAACCTATTAATTGTAACATGTTTAGTGTTATGGTATATACAGTTGTACATAGAGTCATGTGTAAACATATGTGTGTGTATGTGTGTGTGTGCGTGTGTGTGTGTGTGTGTATGTGTGTGTGTGTGTGTATGTGTGTGTGTATGGGGGGGGGGGGTGGGTGTGTGTGTGGTCAATTTATGCATGCAAACTACCCTGGGTCCCAGGGTATAACGGGTAGTTTGCAGGCAATAACCCTTGTTGCGCGTAAAGGAGTCTGCGCCAAGACTACTACATGCGCTAACTGGCACTGTCTGTCAGCCTGTTGGGAGACGCTACAGTACAGGGCCTATGGGACAGTGTAGTCTTGGCGCAGACTCCTTGACCAAAAACAAGGTTTTATGCCTGCAAACAAGCGGTCTGGCAACCCCTTTCCCGACCAGATATTTTGTCAGTTTTTATATTTTGATTATGTACACCCATAGGACATTCATATAGGCCAAGTTTGGTCCATGGGCTCCATGGGGTAAATTACACCCGCCGGAGGGCCTTTTCGGGGGGTCCCTGGGGGCCGAACCCGCCCTCAGGGACCAGGCTGACGGGCATTTTTTTAATGAGGAGGGTGGCCCCAGCAACTCTGAGGGGTCAAACCTTTTGGGCTTGATGGGGTAAATTGACCAGCAGCCAGCTCTCAGACTATAAGCAATAAACATTTGAATCGAGCACACCATTTCTAATTATCCATTTTACTACTCGTCCATTTATTTCCATTTGCTTTTCATCCATTTATACCGTGTATAAGGTTTTGAATAAATCGTTCCATAGTATAGAAGTGACTAATTACTGTACTTGCTTCATTCAAATAGCTAACAAATCAGAGATTCCATTAGATTTTCCATTACTCAGCTCAAACTGCACGTATATGGTATAACCCCCTGTCAGATAAACCCTTGCAATGTCGAATGTCATAAAAGATTCTATACTGAGAATAGATTCTTTGATATCATGCGAAATCAATGCTCACTCATTCTCGGTTGCCAGTATGTGAGGCACTCGTATAGACCAATTCGGTTTGGGTACTGTTTTTATGCCAATTTCTAACCGGGGGCTTCAAGTATACTGATAAAAGATCATTCATGCACTGACATTGCAACGCCCTGACTCATCTCATAACCCATTGAAAGTGCTTTTGTTCTTCTTTGGAAGCCCCCAGTTATGGCTGGCTGCCATAATAGACCGGGGGCCCAGAGCATTTATTCAGCTGAAAAGGGTCACACTTTTTAATGGTCTCATCATTATAAGGATGTGGCCAAGGGTCAATAAAATGAATTGCTGGCAAGTCACATCCTGTACCGTAAGCCTAGGGACCACAAAAAGGGACCCCGAAAAATGGATTTATTCAGCCGAAGGGGGTCACGGACAAAAGTTGGTGGATATTGTTCCTTTGGGTGTACTTATCATGAAAACAGCAATGCCAGCTATTTTATCCTGTACGGGGCCCCAGACAGTAGCCCCAAAGGGCCCCACAAATATGGTGTTATTCAGCTGAAAAGGGTCACGGCTAATTTCTTTTGCAATGGAAGTAGTTCCCATCAGATATATCCAAAACACTATTTTATCCTGTACGGGGCCCCAGACAGTAGCCCCAAAGGGCCCCACCTCCCATAGGCCCTACGTACAAACACACACAAACATTGATTTTATTCAGTTGAAAAGAGTCACGGCTAATTTCTTTTGCAATGGAAGGAGTACCAATCAGAGATATCCAAAAGACCAAAACCAGCTATTTCATCCTGCACGGGGCCCCAGACAGTAGCCCCAAAGTGCCCCACCCCCTATAAGCCCTACGTACAAACACACACTCACACATTGACTTTATTCAGCTGATAAGAGTAACGGCTAATTTCATTTGCAATGGAAGTAGTACCCATCAGAGACATACAAAACACCAAAGCCAGTTATTTGTCCTGTACGGGGCCCCAGACAGTAGCCCCAAAGTGCCCCCCCCCCCAACACACATACTCACACAATAGTTTCATTCAGCTGAAAAGGGTCAAGGCTAATTTCTTTTGCAATGGAATTAGTACCCATCAGAGAAATCCAAAATACCAAAGCCAGTTATTTTATCCTGCATGGGGCCCCAGACAGTAGCCCCAAATTGCCCCCTTACCCCCTCCCCCTCCCCCCCCCCCCCCCCCCCCACACCACACACATTGATTTTATTCAGCTGAAAAGGGTCACGGCTACTTTCTTTTGCAATCGGAAGTAGTACTCATCAGAGATATCCAAAGCACTAAAGCCAGTTATTTTATCCTGTACGGGGCCCCAGACAGTAGCCCCAAAGTGCCCCCTACACACACACACACACACACTATTGGTTTCATTCAGCCGAAAAGGGGCGCGGCTAATTTCTTTTGCAATGGAAGTATACCCATCGGATATCCAAAATATCAAAGTCAGATATTTTATCCTGCACGGGGCCCCGTACAGTAGCTCAAAAGTGTTTTGCTTTATTCTCTTTATTGTTTGCATCTCTTCTTCTTCTTAAATATGCGCTCCTTCGTCTTCATTTTCGCGACAACGACAACGCGTCCTCCTCCTCATCATCAGTTTTGCTGTTCTGGCAAACATTTTCCAGCGTATCGGCTACGTTCGATTTTAGAGCGGCGAGAGCGGAAGACATGCATAATTGAGTCTGGGAAAGCGTATAGGAACAGCGTAGCTAAAGCGGCCAACAGCGTTATCGAAGCAGGAATGAAGCGTCGTAGGAACAGGCCTTAATTTTATACGAGAGTAGAGAACTTATACCCCTTTCAGGTAATCGTGGATGCGGATAATAGGAGCAATAAGTCGTAAAATTTTGATTACATGAACGGAGAGGAGTAAAAAAGTGCGCATTATTTTGATGCTGCTATTATGCGCATTATTGCAGAATGAGGAGTTGATCGAGAATACATGAACGCGTTTTACGACTTATGCGCACTAACATTCCACAGTTCGGTCAAAGGTCACTCGATTTCCCGCCGCACAACCGCTGATTGCTGAGCTTGAGCGAGAGCTGTGCATACACGTGAGTATATATCACCGGAAACATTACGTCATTATAGAGGCGTGCCCAGTAACCATGACAAGTACTCCCGTCTTTCGCACCGTTATATGAACGGGCGCTCGTAAAAGTAGTGCGCACTTCATGGGATATATGAACG
The DNA here is from genome assembly GCF_040938485.1 of Diadema antillarum. Lineage (NCBI taxonomy): Eukaryota > Metazoa > Echinodermata > Echinoidea > Diadematoida > Diadematidae > Diadema > Diadema antillarum. Next base: position 441,715 of record NW_027272044.1, read on the forward strand.
CGATTTTGATTACTTCATCCGCATTATTTGGATGCGGATAATTGAACCGCGATTACATGAAAGGGGTATTATTGAGAGCGTCGTTAAAGCGGGAAGGTCGTGCTTTGATCAAGAAAGCGGCGCAGCAGCGGGATCATGTCGTCGGTGTCTAGTTTAGACTTTATTTCCCGTTCTTGTGCCGCTGTTACTACGGTCAGAAAAACCTAGAATTGTTACGCTCATCCCGCGGTATTTACACTGTCACTGCTCTCTCCCCGTTTGAGCTACGATTCAAAATAGGTCAATCTTGATAGGGAGATGAGGAAGAAATTTTGAACCAGTTCAAAATTTCTTCCCGATCTGTAAAATTGCCAGATCCAACCCCATCACCTAAACGCTGCTGCTACGATGCTCCCGGTCCCCGTACACTTTTGCCGCTCTCTGCCGATCTGACAGATTGAATAGATCGGGGTGCAGATCTTGATAGTGGAATTACATGTGGGGACACTTTAGGAACACTCCGTGGGGCCCCGTATGCAGCTATATAACTGGTTTCGGTGTTTTTGATACCTCGTTGAGTACTACTTCCTTTGCAAAAGAAATTATAGCAGTGATTCTTTTCACTTAGAATAAAATAATACGGGAGCACTTTCCAGCTACTGGCTGGAGGCCCCTTAACTGGATGGGTTTGTGTTTTACGTATCTCAGCTGTTAATTCCACTGCCAAGGAAAATAGGCATACATGACTCTTTTCACCTAAAAACACTTAATTCATATGGGGTGGGAATACCTTGGGGTTATACCTGTCAAGGGCCCTGCATCCGGGCCAATATCGCTCCTCTTTTAATCGAATTCTTTAATGTTGAATTAAATTTAGCAAAAATTTCGCCTAGATGACATGGTAGTTCAATGTCATATTAATCTCTTCATTCAAATTTATTTTGAAACATTCACATTACCTCTAACCTTATTCTAAATTACACTTTTTCAACTGAAATCCATATATAAGACAAGTACCATTCCACTATCCGTTCATTCATAAATTCATAATGATATAGTCTCGTGATTACATGCTGCGCTCGTTCAGTCAAATTGATTTCTGGCCATCTAATTTAACATGTTCTGCAGTCAATTAAACAGATATGTTCGTGCTTGGCCTCTTTCCTTATTTTTCTTTCATCGTAGTTATTGTTTTGTAAGCATCATAGCATTTCATGTTTTCGTATTCGTTTAAGAGACTTTGACACCATTTTTAACGTGCATTTTGAATCCAAAGAAGTAAGAAGCCACATTTAATCATCTGGCCATTACGAGCGCTTTATTACGAGCGGTCGGCCAGTTCCAAGAAGTCAAGGTTATGATCCTCAAATGTGTGTGTGTTTTTTTTTTAATAATTCTTTCTATGTCTTCTAGAGATATACGTCTGTATCTATTGTGCTGTCATGACTATAAAAAATGAAGTTAATCTGCATTACTGGTACATGTATAGGCCTATAATAATGACATGTACTAGTATATGAAAGAGAAGGAGCGTTACCAGTCTGGTTACAGAACAACCAAATCCAGTTATACTAGATACAGTGGCGTATCTAGGGAAAACGGCGCCCGGGGCAAGCGAGGAAATCTACGCCCCTAATTTCTGAAAAAGTGTTCAACCCCAACCCCATCCCCGGAACGGTAGGGACTTTATACTTTTTCATAATATATGCTTTTTCAAGCACTTAAAAGGGGTCTTTTGAGAGTGATTTAAATGTAATAAATTGTGATAAATTTTGGCGAGCGAGCGCAGCGAGCGAGCCGAAAATTTTTGTATTTCAGCTGACAAAACATGGAATTCTTGTCATTTTTTGCTTACTAAATCTTACAATTCTATATAATCAAGATATAGTGACGGCCTTATAGATAACGATTTGTACCAACAAACTAAAATACTCGAACTTAGTACGCGCGAGTGAGCCGAAATTTGTATATTTCCGCGTCATCATCACGTTTTGTTCTTATCTTTTTTTGTGACAAAATTTGGCGAGCGAGCCGAAAAATATTTGTATTTCAGCTTACAAAACTAATAGATAACCTAACGACTTATACCAACAAACTGAGGACTTGAAAAAATACTCTAAATTACTACGCGCGAGTGAGCCAAAATTTCTATATTTCCGCGTCATCATCACGTTTTGTTCTTATCTTTTTTTATATAAATTTTGGCGAGCGAGCGCAGCGAGCGAGCCGAAAAATTTTTGTATTTCAGCTTACAAAACATGCAATTCTTGTCATTTTTTGTTTTTTAAATCTTACAATTCTAATCAAGATATAGTGACGGCCTTATAGATACGATTTATACGAACAAACTGAGGACTTGAAAAAATACTCTAAATTAGTATGAGCGAGTGAGCCGAAATTTGTATATTTGCGCGTCATCATTACGTTTTGTTCTTATCTTGTTTGATTTTTTTTTGCGCCCCCTCCCCCCCCCCAGGTTCCAAACCATTGGCGCCCTGCTTTGATCCAATCGGCGATCGCTTCAGAACGAATAAAGTCGGTGTAACATTTTGCCTGCTAAATATAAAATGACATGTGTGAACACAATATACATTGTCATTTTGTCCGCATCATCATCATGTTTTGTTTTTATCTTGTTTGATTTGGTTTTCTGCCCCTACCTCCTCCCCCTCCCCCCCTCCCCCTCCCCCCTAGCCTTGGTGTGTTGAATATCTCTGATAGGTACTTCTTCCAGTGCAAAAGAAATTACCCGTGTTTGAGGCTATACTGTGCGGGGCCCCGTTTTATACAGGATAAAATAACTGGCTCTGGTATTTTGGATATCTCGGATGGGTACTACTTCCATTGCAAAAGAAATTAGCCGTGACCCTTTTCAGCTGAATGAAACTAATGTGTGTGTGTGTGTGTGTGTGTGTGTGTGTGTGGATATGGGGGGGGGGCACTTTGGGGCTACTGTCTGGGGCCCCGTACAGGATAAAATACCGGTAACTGGCTTTGGTGCTTTGGGTATCTCTGATAGGTATACTTCCATCGCAAAAGAAATTAGCCGTGACCCATTTTGGCTGAATGAAACCAATGTGTGTGTGTGTGTGTGTGTGTGTGTGTGTGTGTGTGTGTGTTGGGGGGTGCACTTCGGGGCTATACTGTCTGGGACAGCGTACAGGATAAAATAACTGGCTTTAGTGTTTTGGATATCTCTGATGAGTATGCCTACTACTTCCAATTGCAAAAGAAAGTAGCCATGACCCTTTTCAGCTGAAAAAAATCAATGTGTGTGTGGGGGGGGGGGGGGAAGGGAGTAATTTGGGGCTACTGACTGGGGCCCCGTGCAGGATAAAATAGCTGGCTTTGGTATTTTGGATATCTCTGATGGGTACTACTTCTATTGCAAAAGAAATTAGCCATGACTCTTTTCAGCTGAATGAAACTAATGTGTGTGTGTGTGGGGGGGGGGGGGGAGCTCCTTTGGGGCTACTGTCCGGGGCCCCGTACTGGATAACATAGCTGACTTTGCTGTTTTTGATATCTCTGATGGGTACTCCTTCCATTGCAAATGAAATTAGCCGTGACTTTTCTCAGCTGCACGAATGAAATCAATGTTTGTGTGTGTGTGTTTGTACGTATGGCCTATGGGGGGTGGGGCACTTTGGGGCTATATACTGTCTGGGGCCCCGTACAGGATAAAGTAGCTGGTATTGGTGTTTTGGATATCTCTGATGGGAACTACTTCAATTGCAAAAGAAATTAGCCGTGACTCTTTTCAACTGAATAAAATCAATGTTTGTGTGTGTTTGTACGTAGGCCTATGGGGGTGGGGCCCTTTGGGGCTACGTACTGTCTGGGGCCCCTTACAGGATAAAATAGCTGGCATTGGTGTTTTGGATATCTCTGATGGGAACTACTTCCATTGCAAAAGAAATTAGCCGTGACCCTTTTCAGCTGAATAACACCATATTTGTGGGGCCCTTTGGGGCTACTGTCTGGGGCCCCGTACAGGATAAAATAGCTGGCATTGCTGTTTTAATGATAAGTACACCCAAAGGAACAATATCCACCAACTTTTGTCCGTGACCCCCTTCGGCTAAATAAATCCATTTTTCGGGGTCCCTTGTTGTGGTCCCTAGGCTTACGGTACAGGATGTGACTTGCCAGCAATTCATTTTATTGACCCTTGGACACATCTTTATATGATGAGACTATTAAAAAGTGTGACCCTTTTCAGCTGAATAAATCTTCTGGGCCCCCGGTCTAAACCCAGCAGAACTCTTAGTCCGGGAGCCAGCGGGGGTCAGCCTAGCTGAAAAGGTTACCAATTTTTATGTAGACAGTAATTTAGTACATATGCCCCTAAGTATGGAAATGCACGTCTGGCTGGTCATCGGTGGTGGGTGTGGCCAGGAGGGCCAAAAAAAGGACCCCTCAAAATTAGGCTAGCCTAGCTGGAAAAGTAACCCCATGAAAACAACTGGAACTTGTTCGTTACACTAGCAGGATAAATGAATGACCATTGCCAGACGTTTTAAGTGGTGGGGGGTAGCCGCCAGACGCTCGTAAAGGCCCAACTCCAGCTAGGCTAGCCTAGCTGAAAAAGTAACCTCATGAAACCAACTGGAACTTGTTCGTTACACTTACAGGATAAATGAATGACCATTGCCAGACGTTTTAAGTGGTGGGGGTAGCCGCCAGACGCCCTCAAAGACCCAACTTTTTCCAGCTAGGCTAGCCTAGCTGAAAAAGTAACCTAATGAAACCCACTGGAACTTGTTCGTTACACTTACAGGATGAATGACCATTGCCAGACGTTTTAAGTGGTGGGGGGTAGCCGCCAGACGCCCTTAAAGACCCAACTTTTTCCAGCTAGGCTAGCCTATAGCTGAAAATATAGCCTAATGAAACCCACTGGAACTTGTTACACTTACAGGATAAATGCATGGCCGTTGCCAGACGTTTTAAGTGGTGGGGGGTAGCCGCCAGATGCCTTCAAAGACCCAGTTTTATCAGCTAGACTAGCCTAGGCTGGAAAAGTAACCTCCTGAAACCCACTGGAACTTGTTCTATGTTTGTATCTCACCTGATAAACACTGTCGACATAGTATTCTGGTGTTCTTTCAATAACTTTCCACACTTTTGAGCTATATGACCACCAAATTCACTCCTCAGATCATCTAATGGTTGCTGTCAAGTGTTAATATTGGTGAAGTCCGACTACGACAACAGTCAAAAAGTCAATGAACTAGGCCTATGCCATTTGAAAATCTCTGTAATCACAAAGTCGATACGTGGACGAGACATCACTTCGCTTTTGCCTTGTTAGATGGTGAATATTTGTAAGCTTCCGTTTCTAATTCATACAGCACCAGCATACATGTCTGAGAATAGCGGTAAAGAAGATTAGAGTCTTTGGCAACAAGTGCAAAATTAAATTCTGTGCCTTATTTGCTAAACAATTAATGTGGTAGGAGGACAACGACCTGTTAGGCAATATGGCGGACCAATAGCTCTATATTATCAGTGTTATAGAATAAATGACAATGATGTAGTTCTGAAGCATACTTTTCATTAAATGCTTTTGCAATGACTCAATGTATACTTTTAATCGAACTAACATATATATCCATGACTTGCTCATGAATTACGGCAGAACGATTCGGTGAGGAAAGTTTTCCGTCATGTCATTACGGAAGAAGTAAACGTGTCAATATTTTGCTATTTGTTTCATAATTATTTCTGAAGTGGTTAAATGTATTTTCCTAAAACATTTTTTTCTTTTATATAATACCTACGTTGCATCCAAATGCCTATTGAAAAAATGCGGGCCATGTATTCAAAGGTCAAAGATCATAGGTTAATGGAAGTAGGGCATACATTGTACAACATTTCACTAAGTTGTTGTTGTTGTTTTTTTTTTTTTTGGGGGGGGGGCATGATTCAAAGTGTCCTAAAACCTTGTATAATACATGTAGGCCCTATTTAGTTTTGTAGTCACGACTCTTGCTATGTATGATGCCAAACTCTTCCCGCTCATACAAATGCAGCCGTTTCAGGGAAATAATTATGATGATTGGTAATGCTGAAGTGGTTCATAACATTCCATTGATACTATGTATAGAACAGAAAGTGAATTTGACAATGGTATATGATATCCGCAATTTACTCTTTGACAGGTTCTATCATCCGATCAATACATTGTAGTGTATAAATTGAATATACAGTAGTCCCCTATTCAGTAACTACAGGTTATAAGTTAGATAAGCTGCATTCATTTTGCACGCGACCATGGCGTTATAGCCAAAGATGATTGAATTCTGTAAATCTCTGTGTGCCTGCACAGGATTGGAAAACGAAACAACTTTCTGTGTATAGAACAACGAAACAGAAACTGGTGCATGCATTATTCTCAGTCACTTTGTTATGCATAATGATGGTTTGCTCATTGCAGTTCCGGATCTCAGCTCGAGGGACTCGAATTGATCCCAAATCAGTCGGCATGCGTGTATCACCCAAAACAATATCTGAACACAATTGTAACTGCAGTCCTCCATAGTCTGTATTGGTTGCCGATAAGGGCTGGTATCAAGTTTGATTTTCATATTATTTACAGTAACTTGTATTTAAATGCCCGTATACGGTATGCGTATCTCAGTTAACTCTTTAAACCATAGTTGTAATCTACGTGCCAAGAATCTCATGTTTTCAATAAGCGTGAACTCCAAGACATGTCGTGATAAGGACTTTAAGACAATTGGCATCGTCATTATAAAACGAATTCCCATTTTACAAGACACGTTTCAGATTTTAGATAGAAATATGGATTCGTTTGAATGCGTACAAACAAATTCTTAAATCCTCTTGCATTTTGTTTTTAAGATATGGTGTATACTTTAGAAGTGTAAGAAGCATGCTCTTGTTTTAGAGGCTTTGAGTACTGGTAAGAAGCATATGTTATTCTTATATATTATGTGAATGAATAATTACGCATTCAAGAACGTTTTGAATAAAACGTATCCAGACAACTGCATATCATATTTTCACCTCTTCCTTCATGCAGATGTATACTCTTGCCGAGAAGGTTAACTGTTTGATAGATATAATGCTCACCTTATTGAAAAGGTAATTGGGTAAAATTTTTGGTTTCAGTATAATATTCAAACACAACTAAGTTAACTTTTACATCAACATTTTCACAACTCACAAATTCCACACGCACACAGTTTCATGATTCACAAGATCCAAGTTACACTAATCCTATTTACTTTGCAGAGTGCAACAACAAAATAAGTTATATACTGAGCAAATAGGCTTACATCAGTTCGCACTATTCAAGGTTTAGAGTAGTTAAGGAACTAAATCGTACCCGATTATGTGATGCTCAGTTGCACCTTGAGATGATGGGCAATATTGTCCCTATAAAGGAGCAGGCATTGACACTGACTTGCTTCTTTAAAGGAGCAATTTTGCAGCAGTCATAGAGCAAATAAGCACCACATAGGTGCAACATCATACCAATAAGGCACAAGAATGCACTCTCAAGAGAGGGTACATTCTTGCATCCTTCGGGCGAAAAGTTGCACCTAAAGGTACGAGGTTGCGCCTTTTTCAAGGGGGCAAAGTTGCTCCCGAGGGTGTAACTTTCACCCTTTCTTGCGGGTACAAAGTAGCACCCAAAGTTCCAAGATTGCACCCTCAAAACAAGGCACAATCTTTGAACTTTGGGTGTTTCCTTGCACCCTCACGAAAGGATGTAAAGTTGCACCAAGATGTAAAGGCTACACGGGGTGTAAAGGTGCGCCGAAAGGTAAAGGGTGCAAGATCGCACCCTCAAGAAAGGTGCAACTTAGCACCACTTAGTGTGGGTGGAAAGATGCACCCTCAAGAAGAGGTGCAATCTAGCACCACTTAGTGTGGGTGGAAAGATGTACCCAAGGGAACATTTTCGCACCCTCAATAAAGGGTTCAACTTTGCACCCTCTCTGCAGTATTATTTTATACACACGTGATTTCCTTGTTCCTGTGAGCTACGTTTAATATGAGCGTGACCCAGCATTAGACACGTGTCAAGCCTTTGCAGACACAGAATTTTTTCTTCATATTGTTTAAAGGTCATTTAAAACAAATCTAAATATATATTTATTTCTTTTAAGTTAAGAGGAGCAAATGTGGAGATCATGACCTGTGATAATGTTACGGGAAGTCTATATTTTTATGTGTACTCGTTTTTTTTCAACTACAAGGAATTACCTATGAGCTAATTGGATAAAGAAGCTGAGCATTGGTTTTTTTTTTCATCAGTTAATGTCAGTGCTGGTGTATTATTCTTGAAAAGTTGGCATCTAAATGTCCTCCAAACCAAGTACTTACTGTATAAAATCATATTCCTGTGAGTTACGTTTCTTATGAGCATGACAGATCTGTAGACACGTGTCATAGTGGTTACAAACACGAAGTTTCCTTTGCTTTCCTCGTTATCAAGAAGCGATTTTGAACAATTTCAGATGTTCTGGTTTTTTCAATTTCGTTACGAGAAGGCAATAATGATTTCATGTAAAACATGTTAAGGAAAGTTGATAGTTTGGTTATTTTATCAATACTCATCTTCGTCTTCTCAACAAGAAGATGATACACATGAGCTCATTTGCTAAAGAAGTTGAAGGATGTTTAATTGCTGGTAGCCACGTAGGGGCTTTTGTCATAACATTTTGCATCTTAATCCCTCGAAACCAAGTACATGCAGTATTAGTTTATAGATAACATAATATTTTTGTTGTTGCTGTGAGCTTATTCATATGAATTTTAGACATGTTTCTCATATGTTTCTGTCATATGCTTTACTGAAGAACAGCAAATGTTAACTATCAAATGTTACTGGCAAGCTCTCTCAACAATCATATGATGTTGATGCTAATGAGTCCTTGTCTTCAAGCTCGCTCTAGGCCTATGCAAGGGAACATTTAGAAAGATGAGTTACCAAAATACTGTAGATGTACTGGCTGGTATAAAATGGAATATTTGTTTCTTAACAAAGGTTTTGCACTTGAACCACAAGGTGAAAATACTCCCATGCACAGACCACAAAAATTCCACCAGGTGGCTGTCTTGTTTTTGTTCCATCTCCTTTGTGTTGTGCGGGGTGATTTCTTTTTCCTATATATTGATATCAAAGTATGATTTATTAAATTCAGAGGATAACTGACAGGACCAGCATTCATTTTCCTCACATTTGTGGGTTCATCCAACCACCACAAACCACAGGAACATACCGCACCAAATGTGTGCCGGAACATTACTAATTCTGCAGTGTTCACTGCAAAAGTTTGCAAAAAATCATCTTTCTTTGTAATTTTCCTAGAAACCAGCAGTAGCAGTCAGTCAGATCAAGGATGAAAGAGCCGGTGGGTGAAGGCAGGGGCCAACTGTTCCCATGGTTGGCGCCCTGCTCGGGGGATGTTAGGATCTATTTCCACCTCCACTGGAACACCGAAAATATCCATGACTCGCACACAAAGAGACTTCTTTGTCGTGACGAATCAGAATAAATGGAATTTCTCAGCAGAACCGGGAGTAGGTCTATATCTAGACAAGTGTGATTAATCTGCTGCATACCAACTCTGCTGGGGGGGGGGGGGGGGGGGGTGAGGGGGAGGAGGGAGGGGTTAAGATAAGAATACCGGGTTGTTCAAATTCGTCTACAATTGTATGTGATGCAGAAATTAAATAATACTATTGTTTTGCGTTTTTACTCGAATTAGGGGTGTTACAGTCAGCACCTCCCTGGTACAGTCAATGGTAGACTGGTTGAGTACTGGCAATACATGTTCCACCTGAATTTAGCTCGTTTATACTCCAGTTATGTACTTCACTGTCAGGTGCAAAACTTCCAAAAGGCAACATACTGCATGGCTAGAGATCGGTGGTAAATTACATAAATTCAGATGATATCCACAGATCTGTTATGGTGACATGATGAACATGCATTGCAATTTTTGGAATATGCACTAAACAAAAAGGGGGAAAGTTCAGGGATATTCCAATACAACAAAAACTAGCCATACTGCTAACTTTCTCATGTCAGAAAGTGAGGCAAAGTGTTGAGTATTTCTTAATAACATGTAGCTGGTGTCATGTGATTTTTTTTTGTAATTGATGTATTAAAAAATGTCAATACATCTCAACAGAATGATTTTCTCTTCTATTTTTTTTTAACTAATGAACCAAGTCAATTTTTATGAGGGTGCAATTCATGCCAAAGATGTAATACTATAGGCCTACAGGCAAACTTCTCTCAATTCCTCTTAGGGTGCCCTGAAGATCATTTTGAGCACTGAAAGAAAATTATCAGTAATTCAAACTTGCAACAACAATCAAAAAACAAAAATTCTCATGTTTATGCCTGTCTGTAGCTCAAGGGCTTGTATTGGACAAATACCATGCTATTGATTCTAACTGCTACATTCAAACAAAATCCAAAGAAAAATACCCCCCCAAAAAAGAGAAAAAATGCAAAAATGGCAGCGATTCTACCTCAATGGTGAGAAAGCCTCTAGATGGTCAACATATTTTTTTTTTTTGGAAGAAAGAGGGGTGGAAGGAGGGTTGGGGAGGATTTGAGAAAGGTGAGTAATACTCGCTGACAAGATGGATTGTATTCCTTTGTACCCGTGACTCCAACACATACATACGGAGGGCTTTGTCACCTGCTTTAATGCTGTGGTATGTATAGACTGTGGTTTGGGGATAGGGTGTCGGGGACAGGCGTGATGGTAGCCCCGAAAAGTACAAATTTAACCAATCCAGGGGGTGATAGGGAATACTGCAGGATTACAGGATGTCGCAGCTCAGTAACCCCCATCATATTGTCTCCGGCGTCAAGTGATAAAAGTCGAACTTCGAAAATGGCACACCGGTGACTAAATTATATTGGCGGCAAAAAGAAAAAAACTAGAAATGTCGCTATGGCGACTGGTATGCCTCCGCCATAATGCATTATTCTCCTAATAGGTCTAGATAGTACATGTAGACAATGTGTGATTACATTTTCACAAAATTGGCAAAATATCAAAATGAGAAGTTTGTCACAAATGTGTTGGAATGTTCACCTTCCTTGACCTAGGTTCAATTGGATGAATAGGAGAGCATGTATTTGGGATTTAAGGACTTTGCCTTGACTTTGACCCATTCATACATATGCATTGAGTAATTTTCAAGGTATGGAGAAAAAGCGCAATTTCTGTATTGAATAGTAAATTGTTACCATTTTCATCTGGCCTTTGACCCTAAAATTCATAAGATAATCACTGTCAGGCAAAACATGCATAAATATGTAGTACGTTTCAAGATAACTCGAGCCACTTCCGAGATATGGAGGAAAAACTTAGTTCAGCACTTTCACTTGATCTTTGACCTTTTGACCTTTGAGGCAAAAACAAAAGAAAAAAAAAAAAACTTTCGAGAGAATTTCCATTGGGTTATACATGCATACACCAAGTTAAACAAAAAAAATCCTGCTGGCAGTGCATAAACATGACGGAAATAGTAAATTTTTGAAGTGTTGCCCTTGACCTTTGACCCCTGACCTTTGACCCCATGAACCCTAAATTCTTTAGATAATCACTGCTAGTCAGTACATGTATGTTCTATGAAGATACCTTGAATAATTTCCAAGGTACAGAGAAAAAAGGTGAAGTTTTAATATTATTACTAAAAAGGTGAAGTTTTAATATTATTGCTTGACCTTTTGACCTTTGACCTCATGACCCAAACTTTCACCAGAGAATCTTAATTGGGTAATATATGTATACACTAAGTTTCACGTAAATATCTTCAGGCATTGCATAGATATGGTGGAAATAGTGAAATTTTATGTATTTGACCTTGACCTTTTGACCTTTGACCTTGAGCATGTGCACCCAAAAGTTGATAGGCACAACTTCACCCCCTAATACACATACATGCCAAGTTTCATTAGGATACCTCAAAAGGTTTTGATAGTTACCCTGTCCACAAAATTCATTATGGACGGACGGAAATGTGGAAGGATGGACAGAGGGACAACCCGAAAACATAATGCCTCCGGCACCACTTCGTGGCGGAGGCATAAAAAGGGGGGGGGGGGGGTCTCAAGCTTCAAGAATCTTGTTAGAAGTTGCTGGGCAACTTGCCATATGTTCCATGAAAATTACAAAAAAAAAACCAAGGCTTTTCTGCCATGTGGAAATGATGGATCTAAACGCCAAGTTTGTTTATTTGATTGTCTATTCAATATGAGTGTTTTTACCAGTTTAAATGACCTTGTGACAGTGAATAAACGGGACACAACAAATGTTACAGTGCAATGCCATGGCAAATTCAAGTCTACAAAGCTCTCAGAAGAGAGTACCAGATTTTAAAGGCAGATTAAAATCACATCATACTGGATTGTATGTTCAACATGAAAGACTTGTAAGGTATTTCTAGGATTTCACTTGTTTTCACAAAATATTGATACCTGTGGCAACCACATACGTGCGAAATAGATGAGGAAGTGGCATCATTTCTACTATTTGCTTGTATCTATTTGATATCATTCATTTTTGACATGATTTTCTGATATTTTCATGTCAGCAACAAACCAATAGGAAAGTTGTTAGGCAATGACATCATAACTATCTCATCTGATTTGCATATTTCTGTCACTGGAGCACTCATAGCCTGACCAGACTGCTGTGCAGAGTACAGCAGTCTGACAATACATGTACTAGTGTTTAAATGTTGTAAATGACCATCGCTTTTGACGGCAAGACCACAAAAAATGTCTTTTATTTTGTTTGATTTAAACAGTAATACCACCCACCTATATCGTATTTTGCTGATGGTTGAGTTGAATTTGGTGTTTTGTTGGTATCCAAACCTTATTGTTGAATTTTTCGGAGTAGATTGTGCGATGATTCACAAAATCAACGAACTACCACGAACACTCAACCCGAGGTACCGTGGTAGCATTTGACGTACACCCGTGCGTTTCGTGTGTTACGTAAAGCTTGTTGTCTTCTACATAGGTGCCTACATGTACTTCCGCGCGTGCTGCTCTCATGATTTGACGTCACTTCCGCTCCGACTAGCTCATCCACTTCCACTCCGACTAGCTACGTTGTAGTATAGGAGAGTGATTGCCATTCAATAACACATAGAAGATGAGGAGTGAAGCAATACGGACGCTTACAGACCTGATTTTAAGGACGGATTTCGGTGGGTTTTTGACGTAATTAAAAAAAATACGCAAACCGATTATTGAATGATTATCATAGATTACGGGGATTCCTTATATTTTAGTTTTCCACGATTAATAAAGATATTCATGAAGGAAACGTACACCCACCGCTGAAAAATAACAACGTCTGCGAAGGAGTAGACGTGTAGCCGCTGTCGCTTTGCGACAGCGGCTGCATGTAGTTAGAGCACTCACAAACTGCACATTTCTGACGATGGCACAAACACTGTGCGGGACACACAAATTGTACGCCTTTTGAACTGTGAAAAAGATATTTAAAAACATTCCATACAGACACCCCGGACTTTCTCTGACCCAGGACTATCGTTAGTCCCATACCAATTTTTTCAGCTTTTTACACTGGCCAATTAGTCCCGTACTATCTCTTGTCCGGGGCTAAGGAGAAAACTGACCTTTTTACACTCGTATTTCTTAGCCCCGGACTTTCCAAACCACATGAATATTCATAATTACGCTGTGTACTGTACACGTACACGTACACATCGGCAGCACTTGATTACCTCGTTTCTGATTGGTCAGTGAGGGTCGGACTTCGTCTCCGTCGCTTAGCCCAGGATTATTTTTTCGTTCTGTTCACACTCACTTGCTTGGCACCGCAATTGCGATGCTAACCCCTGCTATTTTGCAGGGCCAGATAGTACCGTACTATCGGTGGGGCTAGCCCACTTTGGCAAAAACGAGTGTAAAGAGAAAGTGGGCTAAGGATAGTCCCGTACCAACGGTGGGGCTAAGGCCCCCCTTAGCCCCACCGTTGGTCCGGGGCTAAGCAAAAATTTACAAGTGTAAAAAGCCCTTATGAGTAGTGGAATTATAATCCCACATTCTAGCCATCTATGCCCAAATAAACACTGGAAAACAACTTGGGCAACAACATCATCCAACTGCCTCTGACTGCACTCAATGACATTGTGGTTATTACGGGTCTGATTCTGCCCTTCCAGATGGATACCTCTTGAGTGACATTCGTTAAATAGAGGTGTCAGAAATCCAGTCACAGTTTGACCCCGGAGAGCCAGCGAGGTCACGACCTAGCAACAGCTCCTTTCCTCCCCTGCAGCAATCATGGGAAGATATGTACATTATGTCCTTTTACCGTTTCTAAAGGTACAGTAGGACATCATACCAAGAATGGAAACCTGGTACAGACACTAGTGGATGGTAAATGTGTAGATAATGCATATTGAAAAGTATGCTCATCCTGGATGCAGCCAAGATGTGTGAATGTTCTTCATCAGGCCAAACAAAGTGTATAAAGATACAGCTGTATAATTATAAATCCTAACACATCTGTCCGATTGAGCCATTACTAAGTAGTCAATGCATGAACTTCTGTATCTACTCATAATTTCTATTCTATACATCTAAGTCAGCCAATTTTATCACTTTTACTCTGCCAGAAAACTACAGCAATTACGAGGCAGTAAACAGACATGGTACAGGTCTACAGTAGATAGGATATATAGGTGCCTACAATGTATGTATGTACACATGTATATATGCATTATGAAAGTAAATGGTGAATTGAATGAAGTATCCATGACATAACAACTTGTCTGGTAAACACTGCCTACAGTGTATGAAAGTAGGATATAAGAATACCAGTGTATGTTGTATCATGCATGCCTTCTCTTTTTTTGCTGATGAGGATTTGAGTGAAGTCTGGTGCAAAAGACTGGGGTGCTGGTGTGATGGAGCACATACATTTGATATCGCACTGCTGCTGCACGCATGCCCTGTGCGCCTCCAGCAAGCACCCACCAAACATCCCAAGTTCATGGGCCAGACTTCATGTAAATCTGATCCAGGTGTGAGAACAAGCCAGAGGGCATCTGAGTTGGATTGTTTTCATTTCTCGCAGGCTATATATTTCCCCCCCCCCTTCTTTTTTTTTTTTTTTTTGGGGGGGGGGGGGGGGGGGGAGATGAGGGGGAGAGAGGGGGCCTGCTAAATGCATTAAGAGTAAGACAGCATTCCGTTCATCATGTTTATCATTTCCGAGATTGAAATGTGGAGTCTTGACTTCACAGATCTCCCCCCCCCCCAAAAAAAAAAAAAAAAAAAAACTAGGGAAAAGCAATCGCAGAGTCAGGTAACTATAAAGGAAAACAAATCATTTGTCTCAAACACCCCTCCTGGTCTCCCTACACGTAACTAGAAAATGTTTGGTAGTACTTTTACATACATGTGCCTCCCCCAGTATAATGTATAGGCCTACCCATGACTTTTATCATGGTTAATAAAGGCTCAAACACTGAATAATCAATGTTTATAGATTTATATCGATGGAGGGCAATTTATTAAATCAGTTGCAATAAGACCAAGTGAACTCAACACAACGGCAGCTCTAAATGTAGTATCAGCATATTGTGTACTCCAGATAAACATGAGAGTTGTCATCAGTTGTCTGCTTTCTTGAGTCCTGCATTCACACTGAGGTGAAATGCCACAATATTTCCCACTTTGAGATGTCTGTGCCTAGAGTTTTCAAATGTTTGACTCAAGAAATGCATGAAAACATTTCATTTTATTTACAGGCAGGCACTCATGAAATTTGACATGTGAACTTAGAGACTGTGAGAAATCTCCCAAGTTATTA